>NC_045448.1:31937331-31986089 GCF_002776525.5 Piliocolobus tephrosceles
AAAAAAAAAAAAAAAAAAAAAAAAAAAACCCTAGAAGAAAAGCTAGGGAATACCATTCAGGACATAGGCATGGGCAAGGACTTCATGTCTAAAACACCAAAAGCAACAGCAACAAAAGCCAAAATTGACAAACAGGATCTAATTAAACTAAAGAGCTTCTGCACAGAAAAAAAAAAAAAAAACTGCCATCAGAGTGAACAGGCAACCTATAGAATGGGAGAAAATTTTTGCAATCTACTCATCTGACAAAGGGCTAATATCCAGAACCTATAAAGAACTCAATCAAATTTACAAGAAAAAAAAACAACCCCATCGAAAAGTGGGCAAAGGATATGAATAGACACTTCTCAAAAGAAGACATTCATACAGCCAACAGACACATGAAAAAATGCTCATCATCACTTGCCATCAGAGAAATGCAAATCAAAACCACAATGAGATACCATCTCACACCAGTTAGAATGGCAATCATTAAAAAATCAGGAAACAACAGGTGCTGGAGAGGATGTGGAGAAATAGGAACACTTTTACACTGTTGGTGGGACTGTAAACTAGTTCAACCATTGTGGAAGACAGTGTGGCGATTCCTCAAGGATCTAGAACTAGAAATACCATTTGACCCAGCCATCCCATTACCGGGGATATACCCAAAGGATTATAAGTCATGCTGCTATAAAGACATATGTACACGTATGTTTATTGCGGCACTATTCACAATAGCAAAGACTTGGAATCAACCCAGATGTCCATCGGTGACAGACTGGATTAAGAAAATGTGGCACATATACACCATGGAATACTATGCAGCCATAAAAAAGGATGAGTTCATGTCCTTTGTAGGGACATGGATGTAGCTGGAAACCATCATTCTCAGCAAACTATCACAAGAACAGAAAACTAAATACCACATGTTCTCACTCATCGTTGGGAATTGAACAATGAGATCACTTGGACACAGGAAGGGGAGCATCACACACAGGGTCCTGTTGTGGGGAGGTGGTAGGGGGGAGGGATAGCATTAGGAGATATACCTAATGCAAATGATGAGTTAATGGGTGCAGCACACCAACATGGCACATGTATATATATATGTAACAAACCTGCACTGTACCCTAGAACTTGAAGTATAATAAAAAAAAACACTGAAAAAAAAAAAATGCTTTCTTCCTCCTCCTGGCCTCCTCCTCCCTAATTACTGCCTTCTTTCCTCTAAGTTCCCTTGCTCTGGGTCCCTCTGCTCACCAGTCTCAGGAGAAAATTTAAGAAGATATTAAAAGAACAATTAATAAAGGATAAAAAAGTATGAATAGATATTTCACAAAAGAAGATATACAAATGGATAATAAGCACATAAAAAGCTGCTCAATGGTTTGCAGTTCTCCTTGAAGAGGTCCTTCACATCCCTTCTAAGTTGAACTCCTAAGTATTTTATTCTCTTTGTAGTAACTGTGAATGGGAGTTCACTCATGATTTGGCTGTCTACTATTGGTAGAAATGCTTGTGATTTTTGCACACTGATTTTGTATCCTGAGACTTTGCTGAAGTTGCTTATCAGCCTGAGGAGATTTGGGGCTGAGATGATGGCGTTTTCTAAATATACATTCATGTCATCTGCAGAGACAATCTGACTTCCTCTCTTCCTATTTGAATATATTTTGTTTCTTTCTCTTGCCTGACTGCATAGGACAGAACTTCCAATACTATGTTGAATAGGAGTGGTGAGAGGGGGCATACCTGTCTTCTGCCAGTTTTCAAAGGGAATGCTTCCAGCTTTTGCCCATTCAGTATGATACGGCTGTGGGTCTGTCATAAATAGCTCTTAATATTGTGAGATACATTCCATCAGTACTTAGTTTATTGAGAGATTTTAGCATGAAGGTGTTGAATTTTACCAAAGGCCTTTTCTGCATCTATTGAGACAATCATGTGGTTTTGGTCATTGTTTCTGTTTATGTGATGGATTACATTTATCAATCTGCGTATGTTGAACCAGGCTTGCATCCAGGGATGAAGCCCACTTGATCTTGATGGATGAGCTTTTTGATGTGCCACTGGATTTGGTTTGCCAGTATTTTATTGCAGATTTTTGCATCGAAGTTCAGCAGGGATATTGGCTGAAATTTTTCTTTTTTTGTTGTATCTCTGCCAGGTTTTGGTATCAGGATGATGCTGGCCTCATAAAACGAGTTAGGGAGGAGCACCTCTTTTTGCATTGTTTGGAAAAGTTTCAGAAGGAATGGTACCAGCTCCTCTTTGTACCTCTAGTAGAACTCAGCTGTGAATCCATCTGGTACTGGGCTTTTTGGTTGGTAGGCTATTAAATACTCCCTCAGTTTCAGAACTTGTTATTGGTCTTTTCAGGGATTTGACTTCTTCCTGGTTTCGTCTTGGGAGGGTGTATGTACCCAGGAATTTATCCATTTCTTCTAAATTTTCTAGTTTATTTGCATAGAGGTGTTTATAGTAATCTCTGTGGTAGTTTGTATTTCTGTGGGATCAGTGAGTGATATCCCATTTATCACTTTTTATTGTGTCTCTTTGATTCTTCTCTCTTTTCTTCTTCATTAGTCTGGATAGCAGTCTATTTTGTTAATCACTTGAAAAAAACAGCTCCTGGATTCACTATTTTTTTGCAGAGTTTTTTGTGTCTCTATCTCCTCCAGTTCTGCTCTGATCTTAGTTATTTCTTGTCTTCTGCTAGCTTTTGAATTTGTTTGCTCTTGCTTCTCTAGTTCGTTTAATTGTGAGGTTAGGGTATCAATTTTAGATCTTTCCCTCTTTCTCCTGTGGGCTTTTAGTGCTATAAATTTCTCTCTAAACACTGCTTTAGCTGTGTCCCAGAGATTCTAGTACGTTGTGACTTTGTTCTCATTGGTTTCAAAGAACTTCTTTATTTCTGCCTTAATTTCGTTATTTACCCAGTAGTCATTCAGGAGCGGGTTGTTCAGTTTCCATGTAGTTGTGCAGTTTTGAGTTTCTTAATCCTGAGTTCTAATTTGATTGCACTGTGATCTGACAGACTGTTTGTTATGATTTATGTTGTTTTGCATTTGTTGGGGAGTGTTTTACTTCCAATTATGTGGTCAATTCTAGAATAAGTGCAATAGGTGCCGAGAAGAATGTATATTCTGTTGATTTGGGGTAGACAGTTCCCCAGATGTCTATTAGGTCTGTTTGGTCCAGAGTTGAGTTCAAGTCCTGAATATCCTTGTTAATTTTCTGTCTCATTGATCTAATATTGATAGTGGGGTGACAAGTCTCCGGCTATTATTGTGTGAGAGTCTAAGTCTCTTCGTAGGTCTCTAAGAACCTGCTTTATGAATCTGGGTGCTCCTGTATTGGGTGCATATATATTTAGGACAGTTAGATCTTCTTGTTGCATTGATCCCTTTACCATTATGTAATGGCCTTGTCTTTTTTGATCTTTGTTGGTTTAAAGTCTGTTTTATTAGAGACAAGGGAATAAGAGAGGACACAAAAAAAATGGAGAAACATCCCATGCTCAAGGATAGGAAGAATCAATACTGTGAAAATAGCCTATCGCCCAAAGTAACTTATGGATTCAATGCTATTCCCATCAAGCTATCATTGATTTTCTTCACAGAATTAGAAAAAAAAAAAATTAAATTTCATGTGGAAACAAAAAAAAGCCCATATAGCTAAGACTAAGTAAAAAGAACAAAACTAGAAACATCACGCTAGCTGACTTCAAACTATACAACAAGGCTACAGTAACCAAAACAGCATGGTACTGGTACCAAAACAGAGATATAGACCAATAGAACAGAACAGAGGCCTCAGAAATAATACCACACATCTACAACCATCTGTTCTTTGACAAACCTGACAAAAACAAGCAATGGGGAACGGATTCCCTATTTAATAAATGGTGTTGGGAAAACTGGCTAGCTATATGCAGAAAACTGAAACTGGACCCCTTCCTTACACCTCATACAAAAATTAACTCAAATGGATTAAAAACTTAAATGTAAGACCTAAAACCATAAAAACCTTAGAAGAAAACCTAGGCTATACCATTCAGGACGTAGGCGTGGGCAAAGACTTCATGACTGAAATGCCAAAAGCAATGGCAACAGAAGCCAAAATTGACAAATGGGATCTTTAATTAAACTAAAGAGCTTCTGCATGACAAAAGAAACTATCATCAGAGTGAACAGGCAACCTACAGAATGGGAGAAAATTTTGCAATCTATCCATCTGACAAAGGTCTAATATCCAGAATCTACAAATTTGTAAAACAAATTTACAAGAAAAAAACAAACAACCACATCAAAAAGTGGGCTAAGGATATGAACAGACACTTCTTAAAAGAAGCCATTTATGCGGCCAAGAAATATATGAAAATAAGCTCATCACCATTGGTCATTAGAGAAGTGCAAATCAAAACCACAATGAGATACCATCTCACACCAGTTAGAATGGTGATCACTAAAAAGTCAACAAACAACAGATGCTGGAGAGGATGTGGAGAAACAGGAACGCTTTTACACTGTTGGTGGGAATATAAATTAGTTCAACCATTGTGGAAGACAGTGTGACAATTCCTCATGGATCTTGAACTAGAAGTATCATTTGACCTAGCGATCCCATTACTGGGTATATACCCAAAGGATTATATATCATTCTATCATAAAGACACATGCACACATATGTTTACTGCAGCACTGCTCACAACAGCAAAGACTTGGAACCAACCCAAATGTCCATCAATGATAGACTGGATTAAGAAAATGTGGCACATATACACCATGGAACACTATGCAGAAATAAAAAAGGATGAGTTCATGTCCTTTGCAGGGACATAGATGAAGCTGGAAACCATCATTCTCAGCAAACTAACACAGGAATAGAAAACCAAACACTGCATGTTCTCACTCATTAAGTGGAACTTTAACAATGATAACACATGGATGCAGGGAAGGAAACATCATACACTGGGGCCTGTCGGGGAGTGGGGGGCTAGGGGAAGAATAGCATTAGAAGAGATATCTAATGGAGATGATGGGCTGATGGGTGCAGCAAACCACCATGCCACGTGTATAACTATGTAACAAACCCGCACATTCTGCACTTGTATCCCAGAATTCAAAGTATAATAATAATAATAATAATAAAAAGTTGCTCAACAACATTAGCCATTAAGGAGATGCAAATTAACAGCACAATGAGATTACACTAAATGTCTATCAGAATGGCTATAATCAAAAATACTGACGATAACAGACACTGGCCAGGATGTAAAGAAACTGGAAGCCTCATGCACTATTCCTAAAATATAAAATGGTACAGTCAACTTTGGAAAACACTTTGGTAGTTTTTGAAAGAATTAAAACAAAGGCTTATCATATGACCCAACAATTTCCTTTGACATAAAGATGTGTACAAGAATTTTTATAATGCTATTCATAATAGCCAAAAACTGGAAATGGTTCAATAGTTTATTAACTGGTAAATGGATAAAATGTGGTATATTCATATAACGGAATAATTATTATTTGGCAATAAAGAAGAATGAGCTGGGCATGGTGGCTCATGCCTGTAACCTTAACACTCTGGGAAGCCGAGATGGGCAGATCACTTTAAGCTCAGGAGTTCAAGACCAACCTAACCAACATGGCGAAATCCTGTGTCTACTAAAAATACAAAACTTAGCTGGGTGTGGTGGCGCACGCTCATCATCCCTACTCAGGACGCTGAGGCAGGAGAATCGCTTGAACCTGGGAGGCGGAAGTTGCAGTGAGCCAGGATCACACCACTGCACTCCAGCCTGAGTGAAAGGAGAATTAACTACTGAGATATGCAACAACAGGGATGAAATCTCAAAAACAGTATGCTAAGTGAAAAAGAATAGACTACATTTTGTACAATTCCATTTATATGAAATTTCCAGAAAATGCAAATCTAGAAACAGAAAGCAAATCAGTGGTTGTCTGAGACTGAGAGTAGGAACAAGGACTGACCCTCAAATGTACACCAGGTTGGGTGATGAAAATGTTCTGGCTGAGCGCAGTGGCTCACGCCTGTAATCCCAACACTTTGGGAGGCTGAGGCGGGCAGACTGCCTGAGGTCAGGACTTCAGGACCAGTTTGGCCAACATGGTGAAACCCCGTCTCTACTAAAAATACAAAATATTAGCCATGCGTGGTGGTATGTACATGTAATCCCAGCTACTCTGGAGGCTGAGGCATGAGAATCGCTTGAACCCGGGAGGTGGAGGTTGCACTGAACCAAGATCATGCCACTGCACTCCAGCCTAGGCAACACAGTAAGACTGTTCTCAAAAAAAAAGTTAAATCATTGAGTTGAACTCTTATATGAGTGAATTTTAGTGTGTAAATCATACCTCAATAAAGCTGTTGCAGAAAAAAAAAAAAAAGAAAATCCATCCCTGCCATTCACAAGTTGCTACCTACAGCATATTACTATCCTAAGTCTCAATTTTGTCATCTGAAAAAAAAAAAAACAGAAAAAACAGAGTTAATAATACCTCACCAGGTTCTTGTTAATTCTTTAGTAATATAGAGGAACCTTTTAGCCCTTCTTTTTTTGTCTTATAGCTTAAACCATGCTGCAGGAAATTTACCAATCCAAGATAAAGTAACTGAAATCCAAGAACCCTTTTTTTTTTTTTTTTTTTTAAGACACAGGATCTTGCTCTGTCACCCAGGCTGGAGTGCATTGGTACCATCACAGCTCACTGCAGCCTCAAATTCCTGGAGCCCATCACTTTAAAACAAAAACAGAAACACTGTATTACCAATGCTCTTACTAAAACAGACTATGAAAATTCTAAATTCTAATTCTAACATAAAAAGATGAATTCTAATAAAAATAATACAAGCAATAAGAAAACATTATCATTTAAAGTGGTGTATTAATTTGTGGTATATAAACAAATCAAAATCTTAAAATTTTAAATGTTTAAATATTGACAAATTTATTAAATATACAAATATTTACATATTTAAGAAATATACAAATACTTATTTGCTTAATCTTCCCCTGCCATTAATTTGAACGTTTCTCCTCTGTATGACATTCATGAATATGCAAGTCTTTCTTCCTATACAAATTCTTCCAGTTTCCTAATGAGTCTAGAAGCAGTCCCAATTTCTTAAGATGTGAGGAGAATTAAACTAACTGTAACAACAACTACAATTAGCCAGTCAGAAGGGACATGATCCTCATCCCTAAGGTGCCAAGGCTGTTGTCATAGTAATACCACTGTGATTTATTCTCCTCTCCCCTTTCAGTTTGAAAATACTCACAGAAAAAAACAGGGCGGGGGGGATGACAAAAAGTTATGTGGGTAAATATTAAAAATCTGTACTCTAATATATTCTATTCCTCTCAAATGTCTTTTGCTACCTCCTCTTTATGCTTTTCATGGTCGTAGAAACTGAAACTATTCCATTACCACCAAAGAAGAATGATTTCCTCTTATTCCAGAGCTCATCCATGTTCTATGAGTCTCAAAAATGCTCTCCTGCTGATAGGAGATAAGGTAATACTCGAAGGGAATCAACATACAGAAAAAGGAGAAACTGAGAAACATAAAGAAAAGTTACACTTGCTCTTAAAACCTCATAAATGCTCTAAAACCAAAAATAAAAAAAATTAACTGTAAGACATATGCAAAAATATACAAATAACTGTAAATATAAAAGTCACAGAATAAGAAAACACTTGAAAAATGCCACTGCTCTTGTGACTGTCATTAAACTAGGCAGAGGAAGAGAATCTCTGGCGTCTTTTTATTCTACGTCCAGAGAGGAAGCATTCCATTCCTTAAAGAATACCTATATAAAAGCAGATCTACTTTTCTCTATTTCTAATATTTGAAGATCTTCATTGAGGCCACATCAGAAAGGAAAGTAAAAATCTTAAGATCCAGTGAAACCTAAGCTACAATAAAGGTTAAGATGGCATTTCAGAGAGTCAAAAATCCAGAATGGCAATATGGCAGCCTGTAACTGGGAAAGAGGCATAGGAGCTTTACATGAGAGTTAACATACCAGGCATGATGCTACAGTCTTTAGAAGGGCCTGTGTGTTAAGACTGGTCCTTGGTTGGCATCTGGGAACTTGGTTTTTAGAATATTCCTTATGCTGATAAGGCTGTTTTACCCACTTGGGACACTGAATTCTGCTATACCAGCTTGCTGAGATTGTTTGTAAACAAGGTGATTACATACAGTAAACACTTTACTTCTGAGAGCCTGGAATTTTGGTAGCTGTGGCTAGCTACACAGGCAGAGTGCCTACATGACCAGTCCCCGGTAAAAATCCTGGATTTTGAATCTTAAAGCAGCCTTCCTTGGGCAGAAATACTATGTACCTTCTATGTAGCCCACCTCTACAGAAGGCCGAACAGTAGACACTTGTAACTGGATTCTAGAGCGCACAACCTAGATCCCTCACATGTGCAGTTCACAGTAGGGTTCACACTCCTATGACAACCTAATGCTGCTGCAGATCTCACAGGAGGCAGAACTCAGGTGGTAATGCTCGCTGGCCCACCATTCACCTCCCGCTGCACAGTCCAGTTCCTAACAGGCCACAGACCAGTTGGGGACCCCTGCTCTAGAGATTCACCAAATGTGAGGGTGGTCATGAAAGTTTCAAACAGGTGTTAAAGGCAAAGTGATATAAAAGAATCATAACTGCAGTTTTAAAGAGTCCTATAAGGAAGAACTTCTCTCATCTTTTTCTCTTGATCAAATTCACTTTCAGACCAAAGACACATACATATAGAATTTAAGCAGAATACTGCGATTCATGTAAGAAAAAATAAACTACAGAGATCCAGAAAATAGGCTGGGTGCAGTGGCTCATGCCTGTAATCCCAGCACTTTGGGAGGCCAAGGTGGGCAGATTCCTCGAGCCCAGGAGTTCAAGAAAAGCTTGGGCAACATGGCAAAACCCCATCTCTACAAAAAATATAAAAATTGGCCAGGGGTGGGGGTGCAACCTGCAGTCCCAGCTATTTGGGAGGCTGAGGTGGGAGGATCACTTGAACCTGGGAGGTGGAGGCTGCGGTGTGCTCTGAGCATGCCACTGGACTCCAGCCTGGGTAACAGAGTGAAATCCTGTCTCCATAAAGAAAAAAAAAAGATCCAGAAAACATCAGAGGCAGAGAACTGGGGAAAGAGGTAGAGGATAGGGGAAGAAGAAGGGTAAGCTAGCTGTCAATGACTTAACTAAAATTAACATTTAAGTCATTATAAATCTTTATTGTTTGATCAGTTAAATGAAAACAATGAAATTCCCAAAATTAATTTTTAAATCTTTCCAAATTTCCATTTAAATAGGCATGATGATAAGAAATATTTTCTAAGAAAGGGCATACTTCAGGTACTAGAGAGCCATTCTAAACTCTATTTTTAAAACTCAACCATTTGAAGCTACTATGAAGCAACACAATCTTAGAAACTGGTCAAGTTTGCTGTCAGAATCATAGAGAAACTCCTGTATGTTTTTAAAAACAAGTCAACATTTCCGTACCCTACATTCTCTTAAACTTACACTCATTTCTGGCTTTACCATTTCTGATAACGGCAATATTATGAGGCCTTGAACTTCATATTCTCTTCATCTCAACTTTCTCACATAGGAACATTTCTACCTGCATAGAATTCTGTGTAGAATCCTCATGATTCTAACCCTTAAACATCTCCCACATCTGCTCAGTGTGTTACCCCACCTGCCACTGCCTTGGTTCGAAGCCCCCATGATTTTTTTACTACACTATTTATTTCTTCCAACTCCAATCCATCCTTTCATATTACCATCACACCTCCAAGGAGAGCTATTCTTTTTTTTTGAGACGGAGTCTCACACTGTCACCCGGACTGGAGTGCAATGGCGCAATCTCGGGCACTGCAACCTTTGCCTCCCAGGTTCATACAATTCTCCTGCCTCAGCCTCCCGAGTAGCTGGGATACAGACACACACCCACACCCAGCTAATTTTTTGTATCTTTAGTAGAGATGGGGTTTTACTATGTTGGCCAGATTGGTCTCGAACTCCTGACCTCGTGATCTGCCCACCTCAGCCTCCCAAACTGCTGGGATTACTGGCGTGAGCCACCGCACCTGACCAAGGAGTGCTATTCTTTTTTTTTTTTTGAGAGAGTCCCGCCCTGTCGCCCAGGCTGGAGTGCAACGTCGCAATTTCAGCTCACTGCAACCTCTGCCTCCCAAGTTCAAGCGATTCTCCAGCCTCAGCCTCCCAGATAGCTTGGATTATATGCGGATGCCACCAAGCCCGCCTAATTTTCTGTATCTTTAGTACAGACAGGGTTTCCCCATGTTGGCCAGGATGGTCTCGAACTCCAGACTTCGTGATCTGCCCACCTTGGCCTCCCAAAGTGCTAGGATTACAGACGTGAGCCACCGCGCCTGGCCTAGGAGTGCTATTCCTATTCAGTCCCAATCATCACCCCCTCCCTTGCTAATTTTATTAGCTCTGTACCAGGCATAGAATAAAATACAAGTATTTTACAATGGCATTCAATTTCCTCCATAATCTGGTTCTAATCTATTTTCCAATTCTCTAATCATGCCCCTCTTACACTATATCTCTATAAGTCAGCTACTCAAATGCCTCCAGCCCCAGGATGGTGTTACATATGTGTGAAAAGGTAGACAAGGTGTAAGATAATAGGGAATGGCAGGACCAATATTTAACTACAAATATCTGCACAAAAATTTTTTTCCTAACTATGCAAAGCAAACAAAAACCATCCACAAACAGACCTCGGTTACTACCCAAGCCTTTTACAACTCCTGCAAGTTAAGCCAAATAGTTTCCTATTAAAAATAAGCCCTAGGCCGGGCGCGGTGGCTCAAGCCTGTAATCCCAGCACTTTGGGAGGCCGAGACGGGCGGATCACGAGGTCAGGAGATGGAGACCATCCTGGCTAACATGGTGAAATCCCGTCTCTACTACAAAAATAAAAAAAAACTAGCCGGGCGAGGTGGCGGGCGCCTGTAGTCTCAGCTACTGGGGAGGCTGAGGCAGGAGAATGGCGTTAACCCGGGAGGCGGAGCTTGCAGTGAGCCAAGATCTGGCCACTGCACTCCAGCCTGGGTGACAGAGCAAGACTCCGTCTCAAAAAACTAAAAATAAAAAAAATAAAAAAATAAAGTTGTAAATTTGTTGTAAATGTATGCTGCAAACTCCACGGCAAAAACTAAAACACAGTAATAAAAACGGTATAAACATATACATGTATAAATGATATGCTGAGAGGAAAAAATTATAGTCATATAAAATGCACAATTAAAACCAGAGAAGACAGGAAAAAAAGTGGTACACAAAAAAACAAAAAAAAAGGAGAATAATGACAATGATTAGAAAAGGGTAATAAGTAAGGTAAATATTAATTCAACATAGCAGCAGTCCTTCAGGAAGTGAAATGGATAAGCAAACTATGGTACATCCATAAAATGAAACACTATTCAGTGATAAAGTAAGATACCAAGCTCTAAAAAGACATGGAGGAATCTTGAAGATATATTGCTAAATGAAAGCCAATTTGAAAGGCTATATACCGCATGATTCCCAGCTGTAGGACATTCAAGAAAATGCAAATCTATTGAGACAGTAAACTGATCAGTAGTTACTAGGCGCTGGGGGAGAGGGGAGAAGACGGCGACAAACAGGTGAAGCACTGGTTTTTAGGGCACTGAAACCACTCTGTACGGTATTGTAACAACAGAGACATAATAGGCATTTGGCAAAAACCGTAAGAGTATCCAACACAAAGAGTGAATCCTAATTAAACTATAGACTTTAGTTAATATAATAATGTATTGATATTGGTTAATCAATTGTAACAAACGTACTATACTAATTCAAGATGTTAAGAACAGAAAAAACTGCTTAGGTAGGAGTAGTATTTAATGCCATATAAAAGCATCTAATGTAGCATTCTCACTTAGGGAACTCAAAAATATAATCGATATGGATAAACATAACAGATGAACACAACTCCTCCCAGTCTAAAGTAATCCTCCCACCTCAATCTCCCAAGAGGCTGGGACCACAGGTGTGTGCCAGCTCGTCCAGTTATTTTTTTTACTTTTTGGAGAAAGGGGGCTCATTTTGTTGTCCAGGCTGGTCTCGAACTCCTGGGTTCAAGAAATCCTCCTGCATTAGCCTCCCAAACTGCTGAGATTACAGGTCTCAGCCGGGCGCGGTGGCTCAAGCCTGTAATCCCAGCACTTTGGGAGGCCGAGATGGGCGGATCACGAGGTCAGGAGATCAAGACCATCCTGGCTAACACGGTGAAACCCCGTCTCTACTAAAAATACAAAAACTAGCTGGGCTAGGTGGCGGGCGCCTGTAGTCTCAGCTACTCGGGAGGCTGAGGCAGGAGAATGGCGTAAACCCGGGAGGCGGAGCTTGCAGTGAGCCAAGATCCGGCCACTGCACTCCAGTTCGGGCGACAGAGCAAGACTCCGCCTCAAAAAAAAAACAAAAAAAAACAAAAAAAACAAAATACAGGTCTCATGAGCAACCATGCCCAGCCTAATACGGTTAATTTTAGAAGATACTAATTTTTTCCAGATGATTTCTATATATCCTAACTGAACCCTAATTGAACCTCCCTCAAGAGCAATTATAAAAAGCAATTATAGGCTGGGAGCAGTGGGTCACGCCTGTAATCCTAGCACTTTGGGAGGCTGAGGGCAGGTGGATCACCTGAGGTCAGGAGCTCAAGACCAGCCTGGCCAACATGGTGAAACCTTGTCTCTACTAAAAATACAAAAAAATTAGCTGGGCGTGGTGGTGGGTGCCTGTAATCCCAGCTACTTTGGTGGCTGAGGCAGGAGAATCACTTGAATCTGGGAGGTGGAGGTTGCAGCAGGCCGAGGTTGTGCCACTGCACTCTAGCCTGGGCGATGGAGCGAGACTCTGCCTCAAGAAAAAAAAAAAATTACAAAAATTAGCTGGGCATGGGATCGCACATGCCTGTAATCCCAGCCACTGGGGAGGCTGAGGCAGGAGAATCACCTGAACCCAGGAGGCAGAGGTTGCAGTGAGCCGAGATCATGCCATTTGCACTCCAGCCTAGGGAACAAGAGTGAAACTCTGTCTCAAAAAAAAAAAAAAAAGCACTTATAATAGTAAAATTTATTATGCATTTCAATATTAAAGATAATAGGCCGGGCGTGGTGGCTCAAGCCTGTAATCCCAGCACTTTGGGAGGCCGAGACGGGCGGATCACGAGGTCAGGAGATGGAGACCATCCTGGCTAACATGGTGAAACCCCGTCTCTACTAAAAAATACAAAAAACTAGCCGGGCGAGGTGGCAGGCACCTGTAGTCCCAGCTACTCGGGAGGCTGAGGCAGAAGAATGGCGTGAACCCGGGAGGTGGAGCTTGCAGTGAGCTAAGATCAGGCCACTGCACTCCAGCCTGGGCGACAGAGCAAGACTCTGTCTCAAAAAAAAACAAAAAAAAAAAAAACAAAAGATAATATATGGTGACATACAAAAGAAAAAGTAATCATAAGAAAAAAAAATTTTAATATATGCAAAAAAAGAACAAAGTGCATTAGATATGATCTCATTTATACGTTTTAACTCAAACATAAATGTGTATGTATAAATTTTACGTAATACACAAACTTACATATGCTAAAATATATGTTAGTGTATGCATAAAAACCTTTACTAGCAGTAAACACTGGCTGAGTAGAACCAGAGTCTTCCACCATTCATTTTGTACTTCCTGATTCTGTTTACATTTTCTAACCATGTACGTATATTTATGTCAGCAGAGTTAACTGAGCAATGAGATTGTGAGTCATTCTATGTTTTCTCCTTTAGACTACTATTTTTTTGAAAAGCTCTAATGAATATAATTTTTAAATCTATTACAAACATGCAGCCGGGCACGGTGGCTCATGCCTGTAATCCCAGCACTTTGGGAGGCCGAGGCAGGCAGATCACGAGGTCAAGAGACGGAGACCATCTCGGCCAACATGGTGAAACACCTTCTCTACTAAAAACACAAAAATTAGCTGGGCATGGTGGCAGGCGCCTGTAATCCCAGCTACTCGGGAGGCTGAGGCAGGAGAATCACTTGAACCCAGGAGGCGGAGGTTGCAGTGAGCCAAGATCGCGCCACTGCACTCCAGCCTGGTGACAGAGCAAGACTCTATCTCAAAAAAAAAAAAAAAAAAAAGCAGAAATTTAAATAATACCTTAGACATCTATTTTTTTTAAAATACATAATGTGGTTTATAATAGTGAAAAATGGGGGGAAAGCTTAAAAGTTAAATGGTCAAGAATTGATTGAAGTATTACAAGGATCTTTGCCTAGAAAGTCTTATGTATAGTCAATAAACTGGAGTAAAAAATGACAGGAAAATACCTTCATGACAAGAAAAGCAGTTTAAAAAAAGAATATTTGTAGCCAAAGATGATCGAGTTTATTTTTTGAAAATTAAAAAAATGTAATTTCTTTTTTAAAAAGAACATTTGATCCACTTTTTGGAAAAATAATTAAAGTATTGAAAATGGCAAGACAGTTATTAATTCATTCAACAATTACTGAAATATTTTTTTGTACCAGGTACTGTGCAATGCATAGCAGATACACTGAAGACTATCTGCTCCCGGGAGAAAACACTATGGAACTACCATGGAAGGGACACAGACTTATATACAAATAATCCCTCAACTACTTAACCACAGTTTCTATGAATCTAATCACCAAAAATTCTTCCCACATCTCAATGCTCAATGTCACTCCTCCCATTAAAAGTAGCATCCGTAGTTCCCTCTCCTTGAATTTAGCCTTATGATGCGCTTTGACCAGTAGAATGAGGCATAAGTGATGCTGTGCCAGTTCTAGACTTCGATATTAAGAGAGCTGGAAATTTCTTCTTCTGCTCAATTGCTATCCTGCTAGAGAGGATTCACCATGTGAACTGAGAAGTCCTGAAGGGTGAGTGTCAACAGGCACTGACAGATGAGAACCAAGATGAAAACTGATGTGCCTCAAGAAGACAACCAGCACCACGGCCCCAGAGAGGAAGCTAGGGCATCTTGGAGTCTTTAGCCGAAGTCGACCTGCCTCAACTGGCAGTAGATGAAACAGAGACAAATTGTCTCCACTAACCCAACCAAATTTCCAAACTATAGAATCATTTAAGTGAAAAACTACACATTTGTGGGACCTAAAAATCAATACGACTGAATTCACAGACATGGAGAGTAGAAGGATGGTTACCAGAGACTGGAAAGAATAGTGGAGGGCTAGCAGGTAGGTGGGGATGGTTAATGGATACAAAATAAAATAGAATGAATAAGACCTAGTATTTGGTAGCACAACAGGGTGACTATAGTCGATAACTCAATTGTACATTTTTAAGTAACTAAAAGAATATAACTGGATTGTCTGTAACACTAAGGATAAATGCTTAAAGTGATTAATACCCCATTCTCCATGATGTGATTATTTTACACCACATGACTGTATCAAAACTTCTAATGTACCCCATCTATACACCATGCACCCAAAAAATTAAAGTTTGTTTTTAATTTTTTTAAAAAAAGAAAAAAATACATACATTGAGGTGATTTGTTATGCTGCAATACGTAACTAAGACATTACTTGGGAGACTAAAGCAAGAAGCTCGCTTGAGGCCAGGAGTTCAAGATCAGTCTGAGAAATAAAGTAAGACCCGTCTCTAAAAAAATGCTTTTAAAATTAGCCAGATATGGTAGTACGTACCTGTAGGGCCACTACTCTGAAAGCTGAAGTAGGAAGATCCCTTGAGCCCAGGAGTTCAAGGCTACAGTGAGTTATAATTGTGCCACAGCACTCCAGCCTGGGTGACAGAATGAGGCCCTGCCTCTTTAAAAAAAAAAAAAAAGAGGCCAAGCACAGTGGCTTATGCCTGTAATTCCATTGCTTTGGGAGGCCAAGGTGGGAAGACTACTTGAGACCAGGAGGCAGAGGCTGCAGTGAGCCATGATCATGCCACTGCACTCCAGCCTGGGCAACAGAGCTGAGACTCTTTCCCCCCCACATCCCCCCTCCAAAAAAAGAGGAACCACACTCAAGGAGCCTCATTCACATCCTAACTTGATGGAGATCATAAGATAATAAATTTTGAGCCTAGGGTCACAGCAAATAAGATTTCTGAACATCCTGGGAAGCCTGGGTGTATATGACATGTTAGAGAGACACGAATTGTCCACCAGAGGAAGAACTGTAGTAGACCATCAGCAAAGACAGCTGTCAACAGTTTCTCTTACTCCTGTACATACATGCTACTCCTCCCATCAAGAGGAGCAATATATTGCTCTTTTCCTCAAATCTTGGCTGACACAGTGATCTTACTTGCTTTGAAAAACACAATTCACTGGAAATGTGCTATGTAGTTTCCAGCCTAGGACATAATAGGCCTAGAAACTTCTGGTTTTACTCTCTCGATCCAAAAAAGAAGAAGAAGAAGAAAAAAAAAAGAAGTCTAAGCTATTCTTCTAGAGAGTAGCCCCAAAAAAAAGCCCTACTTGATGAACAAACATGTCAGCTGGAGAAGAAATGAGGAATCTCAACAGACAGCTAGCACTAAGGTCCAAGACACACGAGTGACACTATCTGAGATACTGTAGCCCCATTTGAGCCACCTCAGTCAGTGTCTTGTGGACCAAAGCAAGGTGTTCCCTGCCCCAATTTCTGGCCCCCAAATTTTAGGCAATAAACAGCTGTGATTTTAAGTCACAGTTTAAATCTGTTACTTAGTAAAAGATAACTGATATAGGTAATTTTAAGTAAGAGCTTTTGTTACTTAGTAATAAATAACTGACATAGGTAATGAGTCCAACTAATGCTACAAAGAAAAGAAGGGTCAATATTAGGGATCCTAATGTAATGTGGCAGTAGTTTATTTGATACTATTTAAAAGGGGGAATTATAAGTAGGAATTTGGTTTGCTGGGTTTAAGTTTCTATTTTCCTAAATGTTCCACAATGTACATGTTTTACTTTTAAAATAACAATAAAAATGTTATCTTGTTATAACCTCCTTGAGGATATTGTTGTCAGTTTACTGGTCCCATTGTTTTTTGGGTTTGTTTGTTTGAGACAGGGTCTCACTCTGTCACCTAGGCTGGAGTGCAGTACCATGATCTCGGCTCACTGCAGTCTCAACCAGTCAGGCTCAAGGAATCATCCCACTTCAGCCTCCCAAGTAGCTGGGACAACAAGTACCCGACATTACACATGGCTAATTTTTCTATTTTTAGTAGAGACAAGAGTTTTGCCACAATGCCCAGGCTGGTCTTGAACTTCTGGGCTCAAGTCATCTGCCCACCTCAGCCTCCCAAAGTGCTGCTGGAATTACAGACATGTGCCACTGCACCTGAAGTATTAGTATTTATTAAGTCTAAATTATATTTTCTCATGACAAAATATGCAAACATCTCAGTGAATAAAAATATTCAATTATCTTTTCTGGTTGAAGAAGAGAAAGTTCTGATTGTAACAACAATTTAAGAAATAATATATATGGTTTCACATTTCTGAAGAATTAGAATGTATTAAAAACCCTAAAATTATATTGCTTATAATGTAGTATCACACTGATTTTTGAAAATTCTTCAGATTTATATAATTTCCTCATGGTTATCATTGTGAGCAGAAGCAGATAAAAGACTGAGAAAAGTAAATAATACTTTGAATACAAAGTAAGAGTGGAAATAATCCAAAAAGACTGCAACAATGAACTAAACAAGAAAAACTAAACAACAATAACTGAGAAGACAAACATATTTAGAATAATTGAGAAGACATACAAAAAGAAATCACACAAAAGTCTGAGAACAGAAAATGATCCATCTGAATATTATGAAAAGGCCTTGAACTTTGGCTGATCACAAGTACATTAGCCAACAGTAAGCTACATCAACATAAAAAATATAATGTTATCTTAGACTTTATTAGTACATTTAATTAATATTTACTGAGAGCCTACAGAGCATCATGTACTTTAGTAAGAAAATATAATGAACAAATCCAGAAGGAATCATCTTACCATACTTAGAACTGCCAAACTAAATATGAAATATTAAGTCCATATATAGGAAATAGTTTTAAAAATTAGAGAAACCTACAAAAGAGAAGACATCCTAATCCAAATGTTTCACTAAAAGAAGAAAATCCTTGAAATAATTATTTTTTTATTTTATCAAAATACATTAATAACTACTATGTGCTGGACACTGTGCTAGGTGGTGGGGTATACAGTAGAGAACAAAACAGGTATTGACCCTGTCCTCGTTCAGCTCACAGTACAGTGAGTACTCCATCACAGGAAGACCTTTAGCAGGTACCATGTAAGTCTGTCAAGCATACCATAAAAGAGATTCATGTACCTTGCACAAGGTTGAAATAAATGACCTCCAAAATTAAATACAAGCCTAAACTTTTACGATTAATTATAGCATTGTACCAGAAAAGAATGGAATTATTATTTTGAGATAAAGAAATGTCGAATGAATAAAATACAAGCAAAGCAAGATATATACATACCCACATACACTCACATACCCATGGTTTTTTTAATACTTCCAGCTAATAAAACAATGTCAATTCACATGTTCAGCCTTCATAGGAAAACTACTCAAAACCAACAATCCACCTTAAGACACTCCTGTCTCAATTTTTTATCTCATTTCTTAATCTCTTTACCCTGATAATTATTGGGATTTACTAGTTTTAAATTACCAAAGAAATTAATGTCTATGATTTCCTGGGGATTTCTTATATCAATCAATATACCTTTCCATGGCTTTAGCTGTATAAGGCAAATGCATTTCAATACTGTGTTCATCTTCATCTGTCTGCAGAGACATGCGTTCAAACATTCCTGTCTTCCATAGTTCTCCGTAAACTAAAGAGATTTCAAAATACAGTAAAACAAATATATTAATGCATATCCTTATCCAGTGAGATTCCACCCAGTAACACAAAACTACATGCTTTGGCAAAAGACAGAAACACCATATAATATTCTCATTTTTATTAAAACAAAATAATAGAAAGAAAGGAAAGAAAGGAGGGAGAGTAAGGAGAAAGAGAAAAAAACAGAACTAGTTTTTATGTAACAGGTAAAACAGTAATACATGTAAAGACTTACTCATCATTTACATATGTTACATAGTTATATAAAAAATGATCATTTAAACTCTTCATCAGTTCCTTTCATTATTTCTAAAATCACTTTTGGGTCTAGGCTTTTCCTTGGCTTTAATCAGTACATGCTAGCAAGAACATAATTAGAATTCCTACTGAAATATGGAAAAACCACTGGTCTATTTAACTCATGAGGTCAAAAGCATAGTTTGAGTTTTTTTAATAAAATGTGTGGTATTATTTCACACCTCAGGTTTCTGCCATACCAAGAAGAGAAAATTCTCACTAATGCTATTTTCCTGAAAATTCAAAATTAAGCTTTTAAGATAGATCAAAATATAAATTTGCCACAATACCATCCCAACTTAAAAAGACTAGTAATTCAGGCCCTTCTGATGAACTATACTTAAAACTGAATATTGTCGAACAAGAAAAAGATAAAAGTTAATATGTAAAAAATATATATAATAATATTTTTAGCATAGAATAGAACAAATCCTCAAATGGGTTTACCTATATCAAAGACAGAAAGAAATGGTTGTATGACCTCTTTTCTTGAAAAAATTCTCCATTTCTTCACTGGCAAGCTATCCAAAATTAAAATTTTCTGAATGCCCCAACAAGGTTTTAAAAGTAAAACGTGTTCCCTAAAACATCTCAGGAAGTAAGGTTAGAAACAGTCATTTCATTAATAAGATGGATTAACAAATTGCTAATATTCTATGATACCTAAAGCCCAAATTATGAAAACTTATGCCAAAAATAAGAAAAAAGAACTTTTTCTTGCAAATGGACTCTTTTATTATTTTATTTATTTTCTTTCTTTTTTTTTTTTTTTTTTTGAGATGGAGTCTCGCTCCGTCGCCCAGGCTGGAGCGCAGTGGCCGGATCTCAGCTCACTGCAAGTTCCGCCTCCCGGCTTCACGCCATTCTCCTGCCTCAGCCTCCAGAGTAGCTGGGACTACAGGCGCCCGCCACCTCACCCGGCTAGTTTTTTGTATTTTTTAGTAGAGACGGGGTTTCACCGTGTTAGCCAGGATGGTCTCCATCTCCTGACCTTGTGATCCGCCCGTCTCGGCCTCCCAAAGTGCTAGGATTACAGGCTTGAGCCACCGCGCCCGGCCTATTTTATTTATTTTCAAATTAATTTATTTAATTTTGGAGACAGGGCTTCACTCTGTCACCCAGGCCAGGCTGGAGTACAGCAACATGATTTCAGCTCACTGCAACCTCTACCTCCTGAGCTCAAGCCATCCTCCTACCTCACTGCTCCACGCCCTCTCCCAACGGGGTGGCTGAGACTACAGCCACGTGCCACCACGCCCAGCAGATTTTTGTATTTTTTTGTACAGACAGGGTTTTGCCACATTGCCCAGACTGGTCTCAAATTCCTGAGCTCAAGCAGTCTACCCATCTCAGCCTCCCAAAGTGCTGGGATTTCAGACATGAACCACCACACTAAGCTTCGACTCTTTTATTCTATACAAGAAATTTTTGCAAAATTCTTTGAAATAGCACCCCTAACATACTTAAAAACATAATTTGAGGCCAGGTACAGTGGCTCACACCTATAAACCCAGCACTTTGGGAGGCCAAGATAGGAGAATTGCTTGAGACCAGGAGTTCGAGATCAGCCTGGGCAATATAGCAAGACCCTACCTCTACAAAAAAAAAAATTTTTTTAAATAAATTGGGTGTGGTGATGTGTGCCTGTAGTTCTAGCTACTTGGGGGGCTGAGGTAGGAGGATCACTTGAGCCTAGGAGTTTGAGGCTGCAGTGAACTATAATCATGCCACTGCACTCCAGCCTGGGCAACAGAGTGAGATCACATCTCTAAAATATATAGGTCAGTGTGTGTGTGTGTGTGTGTACATATATATGTGTGTGTGTGCGTGCATGTGTGTGAATAATTTGACCAACTGAAAGCACATATACCCAGATCATGAAGGTGGTTACTTCTGGGAAGGTAAACTGGGTTCAGGATGAGCGAGAAACTCTGAATAAATTATGGATGTTAAGTACATCAGTTAATTTCTTATACTACTCTTTATACTGTTCTGTATTTTTAAAATTACTCCTCCCCCCCAAAAAAAAACCTTTATAAAATCACAAGGTTTTTACTTTATACATCTAATGTGTAAGAACTACTAAATAAAAATGTGACTCTGGACTCCTATGGAAAAATATAAATCAATCTTAATTGTAGGCATGTTTAAAAAATATATATATTTATCATTTATATAGCACGTTTCTTTCAGAGTTTCATAAAGGCTCATTTTTTCCCATAAAAATCATTTACAAGAAAGTAAAGATATTATCAGCATTATCTATTTACAGTGAGAAAGTGTCATTACGTAGAAGCAGATTAACACGCCCAGAATCTTTCATGAAATTGGTATGGGTACTAATTTTTTGTCTCCTGGTACACTGAGTACATGGCATTTTTCTGAATATTAATGTAACCACTACAATCTGCACACTGGCGGATCTGACAGATTTCTGTAGCTAGCTGAAAAACACTAGTTGCCTTTTAGGGATATGGAAGAGTTTCTTTTTTTGCTGTTTTATGCAGATTAGTTGTAACAAATTTTATTTTAAATATTGAGATATTACTTATGATGCTCACATTTATAAGTTTTTAAATTAACTTCCAAGTCCTATTAAAAGAACATTAGCTATTTGAAAGCTATTTCTATATACTTACTCTTTTGGTCAATACGAAGGTCATACAGGGGTGTCCTATATATATCCACACTGGAAAGTGCACATCGAGAGAGGGGCACATGATGAGAAGGCCCAAGGATGAAAATTCTCCGGCTAGGAGATACACAACAAAAAACACGGAACAATTGCACTTCTACACAAACCTTATTAAATAAAAGAGAAAAAAGCAATTCTTACAAATCACTTGTTTTCCTTCTTAATTACCAACTGTTAATGGCTGAACTGTGTTCCCCTCCAAAATTCACATGTTGAAGAACCAATCCCCAGTAGCACAGACAGTAATGCTATTTAGAGATAAGGTCTTCAAAGAGGCGATTAAGTTCAAATGAGGCCATTAGTGGGGACCTAATCCAATAAGTCTGGTGTCCTTATAGGAAAAAGAGACACCAGAAGTATGCCTGCACAGAGATATGATCATGTCAGAAGGGGCAACAAGAAGGCGGCCACCTACAACAGGCCAAGGAGAAAGGCCTCAGGAGAAACCAACCCTGGCAAACTTGATATTGAACTTCAAGCTTCCAGAATTATTAAAAAATAAATTTGTGTTGTTTAAACCACCCAATCTGTGGTATTTTATTATGACAGCCCTAGCAAACTAATACACCTAATAATGACTTGCTCCTCAGTTAAGTTCAATTCCTTATTTCTGTCTTTGTTGGATGGCCTTTAAAAGAATCATATTCAGTACTTGGAAATACCAGCTATTAAGTAATATAGTAAACCAAACCACTATGCATAAAATAATCTCTGTATGAACAATGACAAGGATACAACAGGTTTTCGGAAGCTGTATTTTATTAACTGGATTTTACACATTTAAGCTATTAAAATTTCAAAATTCTAACACATTCTAAAATAAACTTCTAAGATCCACCATGATTTTAATAAAAATACATAATAGCATAAAATTCTAAATATCTATACAAAATATCCATTATAAAAAGGCATTCTGAAAAAGCTATTTCCGTATTTCCTCCATGGTAGGGTGAAAAAGGCATCTTGTTGAAAAGAATTCTATATAATAAGCTTTCTCTATTCCCATTCAAATAGAAGTCATTCTCAAAAACAAAGAAACTAGATTATGTGTTATTTGCACTGTAGTCTACAGAAAAGAACTGAGCTAAAGTGTAGCTTAAATCTGTACAATCTCTTTATCTTGACATTAAGAGTAATGTTAATTTCCTCTCATTCAGTCAAATATCCAAACCTGCCCTACAATCTGAATTCCAAAACTATCAATCTTCTCTGTTCTCCAATATTCACATGAACCAACCTTCTCACATCACATACAAAACTTACAGACTTATAAAGCCAAAACTATTTGAAGAAAACATATGATATGCTATGTAGTTAGAAAAGTATTACGGATTGCTCAATTAATGAACAAAAGCTGAGAGATGAGCTAGTTCTTTTGTATCAAAAATTTGCAGGCCAGGGAATGTGTGCTTTAGCAATATATTTATTCTTATAAAATTCTATTACAGCTAAGAAAATTAACCAATTATTGGTTTATGTTACTTCATATATTGCAGGGAGGGACGGAGGAGATAAAGCTGTGCATATTAAGTTGTTCTGCTATGAAAAAAAAAAAACAAAGAAAGTTGTGGATAAGTGATTCTCAGTTTAGAGTCCCAGAACCTCCTTAAGACAGCACACACAGCAAACATGAGAGTTCATCCACAGGCCATTTCTGGTCAGAAGCAGATTATCCTTTTCTTTAAGTTCAAGGGTACCTCTCTGGGTCTGTAATATAGGTAAATTACATGTTGCCAAGGTTTGGTGTACAGATTATTTGGACACCTAGGTAATAAACCTAGTATTCCATAAGTAGTTTTTTTATCCTCATCCTTCTCCCACATTCTAGCCTCAAGTAGGTCTCAGTGTCTGTTTTTCCCTTCTTTATGTCCACATGTTCTCAATATTTAGCTCCTACTTATGAGAACACACAGTATTTGATTTTCTGTTCCTGTGGGAGTTTGCTTAGGATAATGGCATCTAGCTCCATGTTGCTGCAAAAGATATGATCTCATTCTTTTATAGAGCTGTGTAATATTACATAGTGTACATATGTACCACATTTTCTTTATCTAGTCTACCACTGATGGGCATTTATGTTGATTCCACGTCTTTACTATTGAGAACAGTACTGCAATAAACACATGTGTGCATGTGTCTTTATGGCAGAACAATTTACATTCCTTCAGGTACATATCCAATAACGGGACTGCTGGGTCCAGAGTTACTTCTGGTTTAAGTTCTTTGAGAAATCGCCACACTGTTTTCCACAATGACTGAATGAATTTACACTACTACCAACAATGTGTAAACATTTCTTTTCCTCCACAACCTTGCCAGCATCTGTTAATTTTTGACTTATCAATAATAGCCACTCTGACTATTATCAGGTGGTATCTCATTGTGGTTTTGATTTGTCTCTCTCTAGCGATTACTGATTATGAGAATTTTTTTGTATGCTTGTTGGCCACGTATGTATCTTCTTTTGAAAAGAGTCTGTTCATGTCCTTTGCCCTCTTTTTAACTGGATTGCTTTTTGCTCATTAATTTAAGTTCCTTATAGAAGACAGAATCTATCTTTCTACCGCTCTTCCTTCAATATGTTATTAGCACTGCTAATCCTCACTTCTTGTCACCACCTCTATCATCAATTCAAGAACCATTTCAAAAAAAAGTCAAATCTATAGATTTCTAAAGAAGAAAACTAAAAGATAGCACTCTGGTCACCTATCTTAACAGCACATAAATAAATGACACTTTTTTTTAAATTAAAGGCTAATGTGGGCTGTAGATAATGGTAATTCAGAAATGTTTAGGTAACCTGACTAGGGCCAGGTAGTACATGAACCAAGAATCAAATGAGAAAGGGCATTTTTCTGATTGAGGAATATATGAAAAGACAGACAGAAAAAATATTTAACATCAGAGCACTCCTGGAAAATCTACAACACACAGTCAAAATATGAAGTGATTTTTAAAATAACAATTTAAATTCAAGGCATACATAAATTTCCTAAGTGTAATAAGGTTCTAACAATAGCCAAAAGATACACTGCTCCAGAAATAAACAACAGAGGTCTGCCAGAAGCCTAATTAACTCTTCTGATACCTGACTACTTTCCTTATTTGCCTTTTTGTCTGCCCCAATCTAGATGAAGGAAAAAGAGCCCCACCAATCTCAATTAACCAACTGTGTACTCTACAGATTCTTTCTGGTTTGGTAGAAAACTCGCCAATAGCCAAGTGAAGTTCCATATTTGATTAAAAGAAGTAATAAGAAAAAAAATGTTTAAGTCTCCTCAATATAAAACCCTTAAAAGCAATATATCCAAAAACAAAACCAGAAAAAGCCAAATGTCATTGAAAGGAAAGTAAAATGGGGCATTTAAACCAGTAGTCATCTCAAAATGGGTCTCTTTGTTAGCTAAATGCTAACAAAAGAAAATGAATAGTGTACATTGAAGTTCATGCATTTTCTTTGTTAGAATGCTAGATCCATAAACACCAAGGCCACAGGAATATTTTGAAGAGAAATAAATAACAGAGGCATTAGAAGCAATGCCACTTTCTCTCCCTTTATTTGACTGCAAGGTGCTTTGTCTTTAAAGGCGTAACTTTTCAATATTAGCACATCGTCATTGTTGATACACAGGTTAAAAAAAAAGCCTTTAATATGAAAAAACTGGGGGAGGGGGCAAGATCAGTAGGCATTCTCTTAGAAATAAATGCACTTCATATATAATAGCTATAATAAAGAATTCACATTTGTGGAGTTGCAACGATGAATGTAGTCTGTGCACCCAATGTATAAGCTGCCTGAGTGTGTACCCTCATGACTGTTTATTCAGCTACTTAGTCCAAATAATGGAACATAAGTAATTTTGTAAAGGTGTTTCACAGGAAGTGAAGACATTTTAACCAAAGAAAAAAATGTCATTTGGCCCCAAAAAGCATTTTTTTTTGCTCTCTTTTTCTGTCCTGCAAGGCTTTCTGAAAAATATGTATCAAAATCAAGTTACTACTACCTAAGTACATCCTGAATTCTGAGATTTTAGAGTTTTAATAATAGTCAACTACCAATATGGAAAAGAACTAAAATGTATCATTTTTTAAATTCCTTAAACAGTCAAAGTTATTTTCTGGAAACATAGATCATATCACTTCCCTTGCTTAAAGACTTTCATGGCATTTCATGGTCACAGGATAAAATCTAGAATCCTTAAAACGGGCTCTGCACTCTCAAATGCACTAGCAAATTAGCTATTACTCTTGCCCACCTTGATCATAATACTTCATGTATACTGGTCTTCTTGCAGTTCCTTGATAACACCAACAACTTTGCCTACTTCAAACTTTTTAAATCCATGTTTTGTTCCCCTTTTTAAGCTTGGTTAGCCTGGCTTAAAAAACATGTTCCTCGGTCGGGTGCAGTGGCTCACGCCTGAAATCCCAACACTTTGGGAGGCCGAGGCAGGCGGATCACGAGGTCAGGAGATCGAGACCATCCTGGCTAACATGTTGAAACCCCATCTCTACTAAAAATACAAAAAATTGGCCAGGCATGGTCCCAGCTACTCAGGAGGCTGAGGCAGGAGAAGCGTTTGAACCTGGGAGGCAGAGGTTACAGTGAGCCGAGATTGCGCCACTGCACTCCAGCCTGGGCGACAGAGCAAGACTCTGTCTCAAAAATAAATACATAAATAAATAAAATATCTGTTCCTCAGAGATACTTTCCCCAATACCTTTCCCACAATTTAAATCAAGTCACCCTCCTAAGATCTATAATAATAGTTCTCAAACTGCGAACTCTGGATTCCTGGTATTCCTCAAGACCCTATGCAGCAGTCCATAAAATTAAAACTATTTTCATAAGAATGCAAGGAAGTTATTTACTTTTTTCATCTGCAATTACAGTGCAAAGGTGAGGGGAGCATAAAACCACTGGCCCATTAGAACAAAGATCAAAGTAGTATAATCAATATGTACTAGTAGTCTTATTTTTTAACCTTACTCACACTAAGTTTAAAAGGGAGGGAGTTCCTAATTTCATTAAATCCTGACTCTTGAGTAGGTATATTTTTAATATTCTATGACAAAATGCATTCAATCTGTGGTGATAAAACATTTCTGCTGCATATGGAAGTATGTCTCAGGAAAAAGCAGTCGTGTAGTTGTGAGCTGTAAGCCGAACCAGACATTTTCCTCATGGAAAAAAATTTTTACTTCAAAAGATGACTGTAGATAAATTATGGCTATTCCAGTTTAGGTAGCTGGCAGAAGATTCCTCCAAAGTGAATGGAAGTCAGGCACGGTGGTTCATGCCTGTAATCTCAGCACCTTGGGAGGCTGAGGTGAGAGGATAGCTTGAGGCCAGGAGTTCAAGACCAGCCTGAGCAACATAGGCCACATCTCTACAAAAACAATTTTTTAAAAAACAGCAGAGCATGCTGGCACAGGTCTGAGGTCCTAGCTACTCAGAAGGCTGGAAAAGGAGGATCACTTGAGCCTGGGAATTCAAAGCTACGTGAGCTATGATCATGCCACTGACTCCAGCCTGGGTAACAAAGCAAGATCCTGTCTCAAAAGGGGGGAAAAAAAACAAAACAGAATCTAGTACTTTAAAGAAAATAATATATTTGTTGTCAATGATGAAATTGAGGTTTTCAAGTGAAAATCAGACTTTCATAAAACTTTTATCACTGTAAGCTTGATAGCCTCCAAAGAATTAATGATTTTGTCTGATAAAATACATGGTGACATTAAGAAATGTGATTTTTTGCCAGGCGCAGTGGCTCACGCATGTAATCCCAGTAATTTGGGAGGCCGAGGCAGGTGGATCACCTGAGGTCAGCAGTTTGAGACCAGCCTGGCCAACATGGTGAAACCCTGTCTCTATTAAAAATACAAAAATTAGCAGGGCGTGGTGGTGCATGCCTATAATCCCAGCTACTCGGGAGGCTGAGGCAGGAGAATCCCTTGAACCCAGGAGGTGGAGGTTGCAGTGAGCTGAGATTGTGCCACTGCACTCCAGCTGGGTGACAAGAGCAAAACTCTGTCTCAAAAAAAGAAAAACAAACAAAACAAAACAAACAAAAAGAAATGTGATTTTTTAGTATCATATAATGAAATACCAGCATTGAAAATATCTACATAACACAATAAAAATTTTCCCAATGTTCCACACATTACAAAATGATGCAAGCATAAAAGATCCATTCAAACTGTAAAATAGACAATGAATTTATAAAAAGTACAAAAATTCAGCTAGGCACGGTGGCTCACATCTGTAATCCCAGCACTCTGGGAGGCCGAGGCAAGTGGATCACGAGGTCAAGAGATCGAGTCATCCTGGCCAACATGGTGAAACCTTAAAAATTCAAAAATTAGCTGGGCATGGTGGCGCACGTCTGTTGTCCCAGCTACTTGGGAGACTGAGGCAGGAGAATCACTTGAATCCGGGAGGTGGAGGTTGCAGTGAGCTGAGATAGTGCCACTGCACTCCAGCCTGGTGACAGAGCAAGACTTCGTCTCAAAAAAACAAAAAAAAGGACAAAAATTCATTGATAGGAACTTCAGATTTCGCATTATAACTAACCTTTAAGAGACTACCATTTGTTGAGTTTTGGTGTAGTATTAAAGAAAAATATCCACAATTATCTGAAAAGGTAATTACACTACTCCTCTTCCTTTTCTAACTACATATCTGTGTGAGGTTGGATTTTCTTCATATACCTCAACCAAAACAAATGATCACAACAGGATGAATGCATAACCAGATATGAGAACATAGTTAATCTTCTTCTATTAAGCCAAACATTAAAAGGAGATTTAATAACTAGTAAAAATATGACATTTTTACATTTTGTAAAAAAAAAAAAAAGTAAAGCAATGCCACTTTTCCCACTATCTTCTATTAGAAAATGTACTTCTCATTTTTAAAAATGTTTTTATTAACCTCTAATTTGTTTACTTTTTAAAATAATTTTTAAAGTATCTCATTTTAATTTTGAATGCATTCAACAAAGGTAGATGTGGTCTACATTTGGTGTCCTTAATAAGTTAGAAGTATACAGGGTTCCTGAAACCAAGAAGTTTGAGAACCACTGTATTTCACTTTCAGCTTTTAAATTAAATTTTTAGTTTTTAATAAGATATCTATATTCATTATCATATGCTTAATATCTATCTCACCTACCAATTTATCAGCACAGAGCTAAAACCATGTCTGTTTTATTAATCGCTGTGTCTCTAGCACTACCACATATCTGGATCATAGCAGTCACTTAATAAACTTTTAAAATAAATATGCTTTAATTTATTCATGCATTTCTCTTGGAAAGCAACACCTGAAAACCTTTGCTACTAATTCTTTATAAAATAGGGAAGTTTGTTTGTAAACAATCTTCGTTATGACCTCAAAAGCTGCCTCTCACACTCCCCATTAAGTTATCAGCCCTAACAGTTACTGTGAAAAGAAAAACCTTGGCCAGGCGCAGTGGCTCATGCCTGTAATTCCAACACTTTGAGAGGCCAAGGCAGGCAGATCACTTGTGGTCAGGTGTTCGAGACCAGCCTAGCCAACATGGTAAAACCTTGTCTCTACTAAAAATAAAAAAATTATCCAGGCCTGCCTGATGGCATATGCTCGTAATTACAGCTACTTGGGAGCCTGAGGCAGGATAATCACTTGAACTCAGGAGGTGGAGGTTGCAGTGAGCCAAGATTGCACCACTGCACTCCAGCCTGGGTGACAAAGACAGACTCCATCTCAAAAAAAAAAGAGAGAAGAAGAAGAAGAAGGAGGAGGAGGAAGAAGAGGAGGAGGAGGAGGAGGAGGAGGAGGAGAAGGAGGAGGAGGAGGAAGAAGAAAAGGAAGAAGAAAAAGAAGAAGAAGAAGAAGAAGGAAGAAGAAGGAAGAAGAAAAGAAGAAAAGAAGAAAAGAAAGAAGAAAGAAGAAAGAAGAAAGAAGAAGAAGAAGAAGAAGAAGAATGAAAAATGTTATTAGGCCCTGACCAGTCATATTATATATCAAAGAACCATTCTGTCAGTTTAAGAATCATTAGTCCCCTCAACTTGTAATCATTTTTGCACAAATGCTTTTAAATTTTATATTTTTCACCATTAAAATAATATATCCATTTCTCATATAAGAAAACATATGCAAACTATTAGCATCCATTACAATAATTTATTTAACCTTATATAGTACATTCTCTTTTTTTCCCAATTTTACACAATTTTATACCCTGCTTTTTTTATTTAGTCAATGCACTATCAGAAACTTAAGACTCTTTAAAAAACAATGCTGCTGTAGAAAACTTAACACATTTAACTTTTTCCATTTTGGGACTTACTAGGATAGAGCTTGCAAACGTGAATTTCTAAGCCGGTAATTATATACATTTTTATGACTCAATATATATTATCAAATTACTTTCCTAAAGCGTTAACCTGATATAGCCCATTGAAATGCATTTTTTTTAATAAAAAACTAATTTTGCCATAATCTAGCCAGTTCTGGATTATAGGAATTACACAACTGTATTTTTTTTTTTTTTTTTTTTTTTTTTGAGGCAGAGTCTCGCTCTGTCGCCCAGGCTAGAGTGCAGTGGCGCAATCTTGGCTCACTGCAAGCTCCGCCTCCCGGGTTCATGCCATTCTCCTGCCTCAGCCTCCAGAGTAGCTGGGACTACAGGTGCCCGCCACCACACCCGGCTAATTTTTTGTATTTTTTAGTAGAGATGGGGTTTCACCATGTTAGCCAGGATGGTCTCCATCTCCTGACCTCGTGATCCGCCCGTCTCGACCTCCCAAAGTGCTGGGATTACAAGCATGAGCCACCGCGCCCGGCTGTATTTTTCTTCAAACTGTTTATTTAAATTGGCACTTCACTACTGTTTTTATTTCCATTTTTTTAGAAAAATAAAACATATTTCCATTTTTATTAATTACATTTACTTCTCGTAATTTCAGTTCATATTCTTATTATGATGAGTTAGCCTCTAAGTACTAAGAATTTTATGATTTTTTGATATTATCCTTTGTCATTTTTTTTGCAAGTATTTTTCCCATTCTGTTCATCACTTCCACTGGTTACATTATGACTTGAGTTATTTTTTCATGTAATTTAATTACAATTTATCATGTTTTATACTCTTCCCAACAATGTCTCATAAACATTAAGACATATTGTGTTCCAAATTAGCTGTGGCTTGAAACGCCTCTCCAGATATGTTAATACCCTTACTTAACTAGTATTTACTTTGATGGATGATGTTAGCAGAGGTTCTAAACCAATTTCTTTTTCCAAGCTGCTAGTCAGCATTCTAACATCAATTTTGGAATAATTGCTACCTGTTATTTGTAATGCCTTTTAAAATCATATTTGTATCCCCTACCCACTTTTAAATTCTGGAAAGTGACATAGTATCATTTACATTTTCAAAAGATGATCCTGGCTGAAAAATAGAATGCAAATGGATTAATGTGGAAGTTAAGAACAGAAAGTGGTAGTATAGAATTTAACCTTTCTCATAAAGATGTTCTTTCTCTACTTTCTCAAAGCACCCTAAAGACATTATAATTCCCAGAGAGTGCCTCTTTCAAGAGAAATCAACTGTGACTGTCAATTATTAATTTTACACTTAGACCTTAAAATTTATTCATTCAGAATTCAATTATTATATATTAATTACAAAAAATAATTTGATCTGGCTGGGCACAGTGGCTCATACCTGTAATCCCAGCACTTTGGGAGGCCAAGGCCTGACTGCAGATCACCTGCAGTCAGGAGTTCGAAACCAGCCTGGCCAATGTGGCGAAAGCCTGTCTCCACTAAAAATACAAAAAATTAACTCGGTATGGTGGCGTGCACCTGTAGTCCCAGTTACTTGGGAGGATGAAGCAGGAGAACTGACTGAACCTGGGGGCAGAAGTTGCAGTGAGCCAAGATTGCACCACTGCACTCCAGTGTGGGTGACAGAAGCAGACTGTCTCAAAAATAATTAATTAAAATAAAATAATTTGATCACATCAGCCATCATTTGCCTCTATTTCTACTCATCTTCTTTATCTTCCTCTTCTTAGTCCTTGGCGCTCTTCCATTTTTTCCTCTTTCCTTTTGCCTTCTTTCTCACTTTCCATTAACTTATTGAACACATACTTCCCACTTCTACGAACATAAACTCTATACCCCTCTACAAATTCCTTAACCTAATTTAACTCGGGGTGTCCCACCAGCACATGAATTTTATCAACAAAACTTTTGCCAAATAGAGGAAGGTTTCGAAAAGAAAAAGCTGTTATATAAACTAACTTTTATTATAGCTGCCTTACAGGACCAAGTCAAATGAAAGAAGCTTATAAAAAATCTTTTTTTTTTTTTTTTTTTTGAAATGGAGTCTTGCTCTGTTGCCAAGCTGGAGTGTGGTGGCACGATCTTGGCTCACTGCAACCTCCCTCTCCCGGATTCAAGCAATTCCCCTGCCTCAGCCTCCCAAGTAGCTGGGACTACAGTCGTGTGCCACCATGCCCAGCTAGTTTTTTTTATTTTTTTTTTATTTTTTTGTATTTCAGTAGAGACAGGGTTTCACCATATTGGCCAGGCTGGTCTTGAACTCCTGACCTCAGGTAATCTGCCCGCCTTGGCCTCCCAAAGTGCTGGGATTACAGGTGTGAGCCACCAGGTCTGGATTAAAAAATCATTTCAATTTAACTTCTATTTGCTCTTATTCATGAAATTACTTAAGATTATATATTAAACATGTATCAAGGAATAATTGTGAACAATGTTCCTCAAAACATCATAAATGAGACAGGGCTAGCCAAAACCTCACCAATTTATAAATATTATTGCTTTCTTTTTAGTAAAAGCTTGCCAAAAGTAATTTTCAATGAATTATAATAAAATGTACAGACAATGCTACATAAAAATTTGAAAGAACAGCTTTTTTGTTTAAAAACTTTGAATGAACTGCTCAAAGGCAAGTGGGCTGTGCATGATTTTCTTTATTAAATCATGGCTGCTATGAGCTATTTCTTTTGAACAACTATACTACATCTCTACTAATTCAGACCTAACAATCAGTGTTTGACAGAACTAAGATGATCACTTTACCTATTCACATAGCTTATACATCGGCAAACTAGGGCCAGATATTGGTTCATAGCTAGTAAATTAACTGTGTAAATAAAATGAGTGACTATTCCCAGCAAAACCTCTTGTAAGTTCACAAGTTTCTTATAGAGTAGTATACTATTAAAGGAGTCTCAAGTTCCCAGGAAGTTTTTCTTTTTTTTTAGCTGATTTCAGAGCTGTCATTGAATTATTAAGACTTAATATGCCTCAAACATCATATTAAATTCACTGTCAGATTCTAAAATATTTCAAATACCTTATCCTGTCAATGACAAATTATCCTTTCAGTAACCACAATTTTAACAAGTACAATAAAGAATTTTAAATTACAAAATGATTAAAACAGATCAGAGGGCTTTGTATTTTTCTTAAGAATGCTCGTCTCTGGGTTTTCTTTTTTTTTTTTTCTGAGACGGAGTCTCGCTCTGTCGCCCAGGATGGAGTGCAGTGGCCGGATCTCAGCTCACCGCAACCTCCGCCTCCCGGGTTCGCGCCATTCTCCTGCCTCAGCCTCCCGAGTAGCTGGGACTACAGGCGCCCGCCACCTCGCCCGGCTAATTTTTTGTATTTTTTTTTAGTAGAGACGGGGTTTCACCATGTTAGCCAGGATGGTCTCGATCTCCTGACCTCGTGATCCGCCCATCTCGGCCTCCCAAAGTGCTGGGATTACAGGCTTGAGCCACCGCGCCCAGCCATCTCTGGGTTTTCAAAGAAATATTTAAAAACAAAATATTTAACCTTCATAACTAAACATTTTACATGCCAAAGGGAAGGTAAAAACCAGATGTTCAAACAACAACGAAAAAGTATTGAAGTTTTCGGTAACCTATATAAAGTATAGTAAAATTCATCAAAAGTCAAATCCCTCATGAAATTGAGTACATAATAACAGTAAGTATAAAAAGCAAATTACTTCTATCACAAAGCAATCAATTCTCAAGCTTCTCCAACTTAAAACAAAACTATATTACTTACGTAATAGACGGATCCACTTGTTTATAAGCATGGGCGGCACAAGACCCACAGTACGTATATCCTGCATGGCTACAAAACAAAATATTTTTAAACTTAATCATCAGATTCAAAATCAAGATATTCTAGAAAGAAAACCCTTTGAAATAAATACAGTAACTACGGTAAACACAACAGAATTGAGAGCGTACGTTAAATAACAATGTAGTTAATGATGCGACTTCTAAAAGAAATTAGGAAACACATGATCTATACTGTGTTCTAATTCTAAACTTTAAAAATACTTTGTAATTTTTTTTTTTTTGTCTGAAAGACAAATTTACAGGCGTTCAAGGTTTACTTGAAGTTGCTATGTAACACGATTATTGAGGTTGGTTTTTGGTTTTTTTTTTTTGAGACAGAGTCTCATGTCGTCACCCAGGCTGCATGCAGTGGTGCAATCATGGCTCACTGCAGCCTCAACCTCCCAGGCTCAAGCAGTCCTCCTGCCTCAGCTTCCTGAGTAGCTGAAATCATAGGCACATGCCACTATATATGGCTCATTTGTTATTTTTAACAGACCTGAGTTCTATGTTGCCGATGCTGGTCTTGAACTCCTGGGGTCAAGTGATCCTCCTGCCTTGGCCTCCCAAAGTACTGCCATTACAGACATAAGCCACCACACCTGACCTATAATTGAGTTTTTTTATACTCCTCTTCAGTAGCATTAGCAGACTATTACAGAAAAATCATAAACGAACAGGAAGTCAAGTCAGACCAAAACAAATACCCCACAACTATTATAACAACTCACTTCCTTCTGTGTCTTTAGAGATAAGATAAAGACAATTATTCTTATTTTCTCTCCATACTATTCTTCCCTTTCATCCTCTGGTCTCCAAATTCAGTCAATTCTCTTATCACCTACAGAATGACTGTTTCCTGGTCTCAAAAGGTATATGAAAAAATAGAGATATATACACACAATGGAATACTCTTCAGCAATAAAAAGAAGTGAACTACTGACACTCAAAATAATTATACTTTTTTTAAGGGGGTAAAAATAAATACGCTGAACGGAAGAAAGTCAAACAAAAATAGTTTATTCTGTATGATTCCATTTAAATAAAATTCTAGAAAATAGCAAGGCATGGTGGCGCATGCCTGTAGTCCCAGCTACTCAATAGGCTGAGGCAGGAAGATTGCTTAAGCCAAGTTCCATATTATAGCGAGCTATGATCGCACCCACACTCCAGCCTGGATGACAGAGTGAGATACCACCTCTTAAAAAAAATATATATATATATATATATATACACACACATATTCTAGAAAGGGGAAGAGGGGGAAAAAGAGGTACAGAAAGGAAGAATTATAAGGGAACACAAGAAAACTTTTGAGGGTGATAAATATGTTCATTTTCTTGATTGTGATAGTTTTACCCGCATACATAGGTCAAACATCAAATTGTGTGCTTTAAATGTACACACTTGTATGCCAGTCATATCATAACAAGATTCTTTTTTTAAAATGGTCCTAATCTGAACTAGCTTAAGATACGAAAGGAGAAAATGAGAGTCACAGCAGTCTACCACAGCAATACAAGACAGTAGTGGTGTTTAATTGGGAACTCAATAATATGGAACATACACTAAGCTCACTGAAATCAGTGAAGGCCTTAATTAATGGTAGTCACTCTAGCCCTATACCTCTGGTAAAGGAGCCTATAAAGTTGCCTCAAAACAGCAATATTCTCACAACCCAGTTCTGATCTTAGCCAGAAGGAAATTTAGTAGTCCTTTGGCTCAGCACACTCAGTTTTGATGTCACCCTGTGCTAATTTTGATAGTAGAGCCTAACCAGGAGACCTATTTTATTGTTACAACTCCAATCTCTGAGTGCCTGAGACCTTACTACTCACTGCTTCAGATTCCTAACACCTGGTTCTTGATCATAATTGGTTCTCTTATGAATTTAGAAGTATGCCATCCTGCCTGTTCATGTGGACCTTAAAACCACCTGGTCCATCTGGATCTGCCCGACTCTATCTCAAACCTTAGCGACATCTCAGATTTTCAACACTGCCTTGAAATTTTGCTCTCAGTTGTCACTCATATACCATCCCTTCACTTCCTAATCTTTACAGCTTAAACTGCTCCTTCCACCTTAGATCTGCTTTTCAGACTAGTTTCTCTTTGTCATTCTTAAATTTAAAGGCTCTAATCCCTAATCCATACTCTGATCTCTAAATCAACCTTTCTTTCTAGTCTGAGTCTCTCCCATTTCTACCAATCCTGTTCCTGACCAAGCTCAGTTCTTAACATCCAGAACGTCTTCTTAGAAACACTGGATTCTTCCCATCACTGCATTCCACCCTGGGTGACTGAGCAAGACTTTATTTCAAAATAAAACAAAAGACAAGAAAAGAAAGAATCATTGGATTCTTTACATATGGCTAGGACAGAAATCATAAGAGTACAAAGGACATTAAGGAAGGGCATGAAGACCAAAGGAAGAACATGAGCAAATGTCCAACTACATAAGGTAGATGAGAAAATACAAGACTGGCCAGAGTAGAGGAAGAGAGTAATGATAAGCCAGAGTCAGGTAAGGAAATAAGGGCTTGATAAAACAAGATACTGAAAAATGCTGTGGGCTCTTGGGCAGGGGTGTGACAATATCAAACTGTTATTAGTCTAGTACTGAAAAGCAATGGCACAAACTAGCAATTAGAGGCAGCACGGTGTTAACAGAAGCTCTCTTGAAAATTGTGGCAGTACTATACCTAAGCATGAGGTACTAATGTCATGGTCTGGAACTGTATCAGTGCTGGTGAGCAAAGAGAAGGGAATGCTAGAGTCTAAAAAAGAAACAGTAACAAATCTCAGTGATTGAGCATGGGAGATGATGAAGAGGATAATGATAATAAAAGTAACATTTACTGACTACTTACTATGTATCACGCATCTTCTATGTACTTCAAAGTATTAAATCATTTAATATCCACACCAACCATATGAGGTAGGAATTATTATTATTCTCATTTTACAGATGAAGAAACTAAAACAGAGAGGTTAAGAAATTTGCTCAAGTTTACATAGATAGCCAGTGACCAAGTAAGGACTTAAGCCAGGACTGCCTGGCTCTAGAATACATACTGTTACCCACTATAAGAGATCTTTACATGTTTGAAGGAAGAAAGGAAGAAGTCTGTGGCATAGGAAAAGCAATAAGCCTGAAAACAAGAATTCTTACAGAGCCATATACCCTATAAAACTACAAGAAAGGATGAAACTTTTGAAAACACCATCAGCTAAGGTAAATACATGATTAACAATGCAATTCAGATTTCATGGTTTCTCCATTCAGAAGCTGAAGACTTCCAAGTCTGCTTGAAGTAAAGACAAAACAGTTACAGGGAGAGAAGGAGAGTCTTAACTTGAAAAGGTCTTAACTTCGAGGCTACACTGCAGAGTATTGAAAAAAAAAAATCTTTCAGTGCACTGTGCCTCTTTACCCCACCACAAAGAACTCTACTTCATCAAAGGAGGAAGAAGATAATAATCAAAGAAGATAATTTCTTGTACTTTCCTTTATCCTTGCCCAGAAACATTGTAATGAAGAAATTCAGAATAATAACCATCAAATCTCACTACAGATGCTGTTTTCCTACCCCTTCTCTCTTGCTAACAGAATCTACGATTCTACACGTATGTGGAAACGTTTTATCAAGAAACCATTCACAATAAAGGAGGCTTCACTAAAGAAATGGCTAAAGTTTTTTCTTTTGTGCATAACAGCCAGAACAATGAAAATTTAAGCTCTACAGATATTCTAATATGCACTGTAAAAGTGTGTCCCACTTAGTTTTATTTTATTTTTATTTTATTTTTGAGACAGTCTCACTCTGTCACCCAGGCTGTAGTGCAGTGGCCCGATCTCAGCTCACTGCGACCTCCGCCTTCCAAGTTCAAGCTATTCTCCTGCCTCAGCCTCCCCAGTAGCTGGGACTACAGGCGTCCGCCACCACGCCTGGCTAATTTTTCTTGATGGGGTTTCACCATATTTGCCAGGCTGGTCTCGAACTCCTGACCTTGTGATCCGCCCACCTCAGCCTCCCAAAGTGCTGGGATTACAGGCATGAGCCACCACATCTGGCCTATCTCACTTAGTCTTTTAAAAGCTCTTAAAGTCCTTCATGCAAAAAGCCATCCCCAACCAGCTTTTCCAAGTCACTGTTTCCCAACCTAATATATCATGAAGGCAAACACAAAATTATGCTTAATACCTACAACATTTTATTAGGCTAAAACCTTGCCTCTAAAAAGTGATCCTTCTTTTAATGCTTTTGCTCCTCCCTTTGCTCCTACACAGCAGACTCTTTACATCAGCAAGACCAGTTCCTGACACCAGAATTTCTGTTTTTCCCTGTGGAGCTGCAATCAAGTGAGGATGGAAAGGCCATTCATTGCTCATGAACATTTACTGGTTAAGTGACAGTTTCCCACACAGCAACCCTGCAGTGTGGTTATAATTCAAATTCTTACCATAGAAAAATGAACAATTACTACAGGACACGGATTTTCCCTTGTTCATTCTGAGACTTTCAAGGTCACAGGTGAATAGTATAAATTGTCAATGCCAAGAGTCTCCCACACATCCTATGTAAGGCTTTTCATCAAAGAGGATACAGGGAATAATAAAGGAATACTTAACTAGGATTCAACAAGGTCAGGTCCAGTAGTCCTAGTTCTACTTAATAGTAGCAAAATGCAAAGTAAAAAGATTGAACTAGATGAAATGAGAAGACTGAACCAGATGAAATGGGAAGATCTCCTCCAACAATAAGAAAAGTCACAAGATCTACTTAAGCTAAGGTAAGAGCTACAAAGCCAGAAACTAAATTAGAAAACTTCTCTGAACAGATGGGATCAACTTGATTGACAAGTGGCCCTATATAATTCGCAAATGCAGCAGCTTCCACATTGCCTCTCTCAATTTTATTTTGCTGTACCTAGTTTTTTATTCTTTTATTTTGTAGGCATTGCTCAATGGCCTTCAAGATTCCTGTTTTGATAAAAAATATCTAAGTAGATAATTATGCCCAAAAAAAGTCCAAGTTACATAGTTATTATTCACAATATTTTCTTTTTACATAATAGAATCTCATAAATATTAAATAGCCTGAGCTAAGGAGAGTTATTAAAGTTATTGAAGTCAAATAAGAATAACCATAATGTTGCGTACCTAGATATTTTTTATACTGTCATATAGGATTTGAGACTTTGACATGAATATCCTATGGCTTAGTACAAACAATAATTAGAGACAAATAAGCTGTGCATCCTCAGTAACTTGAAGAACTAAATAATGTACGAAGATTCATTGTCTCATGATATCCAGTGGTACAGCACTGTATAAGTATGCTTCACTACATACAAACTGGTCTTCTATATACATGCTTTTTAGCATTTACATTTTTTAAACTAATTTTTATATTAAAAGTAATACATGCACACATCAAAAAAGTCAAACAATAAAGGGTACACAATGAAAAGTGAAAGTATCCTTTCTTCCACTCTACTCCTACTAGGTTAACTAATATCAAGTCAAACTCTTTCTAGGTTAACTAATATCAAGTATTTTAAATGTATAAGGGTGGCTTCAATATTCAAAGTACCTGTTTTATAGTAAAAAAAAAAAATCCATCATGTTAACCAATTATTTGATTATTTTTTATATTCAGTAAGTTTCTTAAGTGATGCATATCTGTACAATTTCATTCTAGGGGTTGCTGACATATTTCTGCACAGTACAAGACAAGCAAGAAGATTGGTTTGAAGATATCTGGAAGTCATGTATAAAGGCTTTTCAGACTTTTAGCTCGAGATCATTTCAACACATATCCCTGGGACACATACTGTCTCCTACACATCAAGGTAAGGTAGTTCTGACAACCACAGTACATTTCTAATCAAATTAATTTCTTTTAAATCCTCCAAATGTGCCTGCCTTATGTCACATAGATTAGAATTCATTAAGACAGAACAACAGTTCTGTCAATGTTTATTCTTTAATGATATTTATTCTATTTAATCTATATCAATATAAAAATGAACAATATTTTTAAGCACTTTCAAAAACTTGCCATTTTCACACAGCCTAATTAGTTACAACTATATCCAGGTTGTGAGTTTATTTAAGGTTTCCATGATATGATTTATGCCTATAAAGATTAAAAAAAACTAAGAAAATCAAGTACTAGAGAGCTAACATTTATAAAACTTAAAGTTTTTGATTAATGTGATTTTTCTAATTACTATATAGCATAAGACCCTTTCATGCCATACAACAATAATTTCTTTTCTTTTTCTTTTTCTTTTTTTTTGAGACAGGATCTCACTCCCATCACCCAGGCTGGAGTGCAGTGGTGCGATCTCAGCTCAGTGCAGCCCCAATCTCACGGGCTCAAGCAATCCTCCCATCTCAGCTTCTGGAGTAGCTGGGGCTGCAGGCACATGCCACCACACCCAGTTAATTTTTGTATTTTTTGTAGAGGGGGTTTCGCCATGTTGCCCAGGCTAGTCTCAAACTCCTGAGCTCAAGTGATCTTCCCACCTCAGGCTCCCAAAGTGCTGGGATTACAAACATGAGCCACTGCACCCAGTAACAATGAAATATTTGTTTTCTACCTCAAAAAAAAGGTAACCTTGGAAAGGAAAATAATTACTTCTGGAAACCATATAAGATAAAACTTGGCTATACTTAAAGTCTTTCTATGTTAACAAAATAGAAATTGCCTATGAATGCACATTTATATACGTTTACATTTATATATGTTTTTATATGTTTATATGTTTATTATAACATTTATTATACATTATATACAAAGTCAGTATGTAACAGAAACACACCAAAGCCAAAACTATTTTCAAATATCCATTTTAAAATCTGGGGTAACTTGGAAATCAACATATTTGTAATTTAGGCTAAAACATTCCATTTCCCAGGTCACTCCCAATGATTCCAATTTAAAATTAATTACAAGAAGGATACAAGTCTGGCAACTTTTATATGAAGACTAACCTCAACTTAATTATATGTTGATTCAACTTAGCTCCCAAATTTAGAACAAGTTTTAACTGGAAAGGTAGCATACCATAATAGTCAAATACCAGCAAATTGATGAAATGAGAATAAAATGTCTTGTGAGTTATTATAAAAAAATTATTATTAATCCATTGTTTCTCACCTAATTAAGGATCTCACTTAGGTAAATATCCCCTCGTATCCCTGCATCAATTTTTCTTCCCCTACTGACTCACTTCATATACAAACACTTTACAATCTCACAAATGAAATAAAAATCCTCCTTACCACAGAGACATTATCCTATTTCTGTTTTACAGCAAATTCCTCAAAAAACTATCTATACTTACGTCTTCATCGCCCTCACCTCTCATTCTTTCCTGAACCTACTCCAATAACACTTTCATTTTCCACCACCCAAGAAAAGAAACTTTTCTTCTTAAAGTCACCAGTAATTTCCACATTGCCAAATCCAATTATCAATCCCCATCCTCACTGGCAGCATTTGATACAGCTGATCACTTTTTCCTCCCACATACCTAAAAAGGTGGCTGGTCCAAGGGCCTAGTCCTTGAAACTCTTCTCCTGTTTATCTTTATTTTATTCCCTAGGCAACCATACCCTCTGTGATGATACATACTAATAAAGCCCTTATTTCTATCTCAAGTCTGGTGCCTCTTTGTACTCTAGATTCATATAGCCAGCTGTCCATTCTAAATCTCCATTTGGACATCTAATAAGCACCTCAACACTAACAAGATCAAAACCAAAAACCTAGATTCTATATGAACACTAGAGAATCTACTCCATACTTTCACTTGTCTTCCTCTTATCAGTAAAAAGGTAATTCCATCCTTCTAGGGACAAAATTTAAGAATCATTCAGTCATGATATTTTAAACCATGTCTTTAAAAATATATTTAAACACAGGGTATCTCAGTGGTACAAACAGACCATAGCTCACTGTAGCCTCAAACTCCTGGGCTCAAGGGATCCTCCTGCCTCAATCTACCAGGTGGCTAGGACTACAGTTGCATCCCACCACACCCAGCTAATTTTTGTAGAGATGGAGTGTTGCTTTGTTGCGCAGGCTGATCTCAAACTCCTGGCCTCAAGCAATCCTCCTGCTTAGGCCTCCCAAAGTGTTGGGATTACAGGCGTGAGCCACTGTCCCTAACCAAGTGTCATTCTTGACTCTTCTTTTATCTTGTTGGTCCAACCTTTAAAACATATCCAGAATACACTACTTCTCATCATATCCGCCTCAATTCCGCAGTCCCAGCCACTGTGTCATCTCTGTTCTGTAATTGTAATTGTAAAATAAGCCTCCTAAACTGGACTCCCTGTTCCCACACACTATAATATCCATACAGCAGCAAGAGTAATCCTTTTCAAACCTAAGTCAGATCATGTCATTCTACTGCTCAAAACTTGTCATGACTTGCCATATCACTAGAACAAAAACCAAAGTCCTTATGACTACAAAGCCTCTTCATGATCTAGCCCTCTGCTGCCTATCTCATCTACCAGTCTTCCCCTTGTACTGCCACTCCAGCTGCACAGGCCTCCTTGCTTCTCCTCAAACACACTAAGCATACTCTTGCCCCAGAGCCTTTGTGCTCACTGTTCCTCAACCTGAAACCCTCTTCCCCCAGGTATCTGCACAGCTTGCTCTCTCACATCATTCAGACTGAAATGTTGCCTTACCAGGGAGTCCTTTTCTTACTAATCCTATATAAAACAGTAACTCCCTACCCATACTGTCACTCTCAATCCTCTGTCTGCTTTATTTTTCTTCTTAGCACCCATCAGCACCTGACACAGAATATAATTATTTGTTTGCTGCCTGTCTTCCCTAGTACCAAAATGCTAGTACCACAAGAGTAGCAATTTTGATTTACTCAAAAAGCAGCACAAAGAAGAGCACTTGGCCTTTAGCCTGGTATGTAAATGACTAAATAAATGGTAGCAAGTCATTTGCTATAAGTTTTATAAAGATTAGTTCATTTAATCTTGTGTTAAAAGCGTTAAGGAAATACTATTATTATTCCACCTTTACCAGTGAGGAGCTGAAGTCCCAACAGATAAAAAAGGTGCACGTCACATAGCTTGGAAGTAGGAGTCAGGCTCCTGCACCCACTAAATGAGATCAAATTAGATATACAAATAAGGCATTTAACAAAATATTTGGTATACAAAATGCCTACCATTAATAGTAGGCTATTTATGTGTATTTACTATTTACTCATTTAATTCTGATATTGATTAAAAATGGCTATTACATATTGTCATCACTATTTACTATTTATCAGGGCACGCACCTTAACCCAATAGAAGTCACAAACAACATGCTATGAGATAAATGGCGCAGAGTAAACCTTCACTCTTTTCAGAAAAAATGTTATCATGTGTTTCAAACAATATGTTGTGAAGGCTAGCTCTGGAAACCAAATCAAAATTAACTGAATTCATATCATACACAGACACACATCATTAACTGTGTATGTGCTAGCTTGCAGTTCTAAAAAGCAAACTCTAAAATTCAAAGACAAAATAATCAGATTTTCTCAATTAAAAAAAGATACAATCTACCCCTCCTCAAAAATTAAGTTGCTATTCCATGTTGCACCATACTATGTTTAATATATCTTTTTCATTATAAATTAAAAATCATCGGGATTAAATTCGATCTCTTTAATATTTAAAATAGAACTTATTCATTTACAGCAATGACTACCGAAATTGTCAAGTTTACCTAATGCAAAACACCCTTTTCTTTAAAAGTCAGTTTTATGATCAAAAATACATTTTGAAATTACTGCATCTGAGGAACTAAAGTAGCCAATTCTTTTTTTTCTTTTTTCTTTTTTTGAGATAGTGTCTCACTCTGTCACCCAGGCTGGAGTGCAACGGCATGATCTGGCTCACCACAACCTTGCCTCCCAGGATTAAGCGATCCCCCCACCTCAGAACCCCGCCACCGCCACCCCCCGTAGCTTAGCTGGGAGTATAAGCGTACTATCACACCCAGCTAATTTTTGTATTTTTAGTAGAGATGGAGTCTCACCATGTTGCCCAGGCTGGTCTCAAACTCCTGACCTCAAGCAATCCTCCCACCTTGGCCTCCCAAAGTGCTGGAATTACAGGCGTGAGCCACCACACCCAGCCAAGGTAGCAAATTCTTTTATCCTTAAGTTATAGTGAAAACCCACAAGAATTGTGAAAATTACTGAATACAATTTCTTCAGCTCAATACAGGCTTTAGTTTTTAATTTTTAGTTCAATCTGTAGATACTCATTTACTAAAAATAAACATACAAAAAAGATTTTAAGTAGACTCTTAAAAGTTACAGTGCAGGCCAGGCGTGAGAGAGAATGAGGCGGGTAGATCATTTGAGGTCAGCACCAGCCTGGCCAACATGGTAAAATCCCGTCTCTACTAAAAATACAAAAATCGGCCAGGTGTGGTGGCACAGGCCTGTAGTCCCAGCTGCTCAGGAGGCTGAGGCAGGAGAGTCGCTTGAACCCCAGAAGCAGAGGTTGCAGTGAGCCGAGATCGTGCCACTGTACTCCAGCCTGGGCGACAGAGTGAGACTCCTTCTCAAAAAACAAAACAAAACAAAACAAAAACAAAAACCAAAGACTTACGGTGCAATAATGGCTCTAGCAGGTCTTTTTGTAGACTGTACTTGAGAAAGCCAGCCTTCTAGCTGTGCATTCAGCTGCGGTCCTATAAAAAGACAATGACAAAATTAGAGTCAGCAAAGCAATGTACTACAGATAACCATACATGGCATAAAGCCCTCACTGAACTTACGTGGGACTATACTAGCTTAATGAGCAATAGGATCATAAAGCTATTATGTTAGTGGGACGTTAATGTTTGAATTTACCAACTGCACAGTCTCTAACAAGCCATACGAAAAGGCCAAATTCTGACTAAACAAAATTTGCTTTTATCGATTTACTTATTTACAGCTGTCTTCATTTCAGAGCAATACAACGTGATTTACAAGTTGAGGCAATATTTAAACAAAATAAAATAGGAAGCAGAAGACTCTCAGTATATGAAGAGGAAATAATTGAATATGTTATAGAGCACCAAAATCTGCTCTACAGATTAATCACTGAAATGACATCCACAGAAGATGATCTTTTTGAGATATGTGTATTTACTATTGATCTATTCTTCCCTCCCACTCCAGTCCCCTATTCTCACAATGAAATTGATAACCAGTAACTACATTACCTTAAAAATCTCAATTTCAAGGATCTCAGCTTCTTTACTCAATATACTATACAGATCTTTCCAATTCACTACCAGAAACCTGTTAACTCCAACAGACCCTACACATTTTTCCACTCTCCTTCGTTTCTCTTTACTTCTTACCTAGCCTGAGACTCAAAAATCCATCAACACAATCATTTCCTTGCCTGTGGCCTCACTCCTCTGCTCCTCTCTCCCTCCATCACAGTCAAAACATAGTTTAAAACCAACTTTCCACTTAACTCAGTACTTTTACCTGAATAGCTGAATGAGACTGAAGAGAAATACAACCATATAAACTTTAAAATAATAACCATAAATTTCAGCAGACCCCTGAAATGCTCAGAAATCCTATCACATTAACGGAGTGAATCTGCTCTCCTATCTTTTAGAGAATTAACTCATAGCTTCTCTCTTCACCTTAAGCCTCAATACTTCCTTCATCCCCTTATCACTTCCAGAAGATAACTGATGCTTTTCATTTTGTCAAGGAAAAACAATCAGAAGTTGGCCCAAGACTTTCCCAGTTTAAGCACTGGAAGTCCTGCATTCTGAGAAACTGCTAAATCACAAGCAAACCCGGATGTTGGCCACCCTAAATTCAGAAGATAACTACTTCATCTTCCCACCACTTATTCTGCTTTCCCTCCTATTCCAACAAATTGTCTTTGTTCCTATCAAGAGTCAAACAGTATTTCTGTACTGGACTCTATTATTTTTTTCTTTCTCAAGGATTCTGCTCCCATAACTATTATAGGTCTCCTATACCAATTCTTCCCTTTTTACTTGATTATTATTAGCATGCAAATGTGTCATACTAACACTGATTGATTTCCCTTCAACTACCTCTCCATTTTGTTGGTTCCCTTTACAACAAATTTTCTTGAAGAAATGTCCTCACTTCCTTCCACCGCTTGCCATCCATTCTTTCTTTTAAAACTTTTAATCATTAAATATTTAAACATTACAAAAGAATCTAGGTAATAACATAACAAACACACACATACCCACTGCCTAAATAAATTAAATCTTAACATTCTACCTTATTTACTTAAGATTTCCCTTGGTTAAGAAATAAATGGATCTCTTGCTGATCCCTTTGTACACCTGCCTCCTTAGAAGTAACCACTTCCTGATTTTGATGTTTATCATTCTATTCTACTTTCACTGTATATGTATCAATAAACAATACATGGTATTGTTCTGCATGTTTTCAAATGTTGTATCAATATATTGTACATATCCTTCTTCTGCAACTTGCTTTAGTAATTCAACATTGTTTTTGAAAATTACTTAAGTTGACATATGCTGCCCTAAATCATTCATTTGCAAAGCTGTATAGTATTACACTATATGAATATAGCAAAATTTATTCACTTTCCTACTTACAAATATTTTGGTTGTTGCCAATATTTCACTATTAATACATACTGCCACAAGTATCCTATGAACATGTGTTAACAGTTTCTCTAAAAGTAAAAGTGCTAAATCAGAGGGTGTACTCTTCTTCAATTCGACTACAACATTGCTAAGTTGCCCACTAAGGTAGCTGGATCAACTTATCCATCAGTATACAGGCAAATGAAAATTTAAAATAGGAGGCCTAAATCTACCTGTACTCCCCCACCCCTTTTACTTAGAGGATTTTCTTTCAAAACCTGGTAAATTCTTTCTCTGCCTGCTTAGAGATGTATGTAAATCTTTGTAAAAGCTAGCCAGCAGCCCAAAACTGCCTTTCTCAAGAACCTTATAGCCATCTCTTTCAAATGAGATCATCAAGAGAGATGGCACCCTTATCTCCCAGTTTCTGTGGGAGGACAGGGTGTCTAACTTTGGCAGGCCATCTAGTTCCAAGTTGTAAAATTACATCCTGTCATAAAGATATGAGTTCATTTTTCCTTTAGAAAAGGCCAATCCATTCACACACAAGTTTGCTCCAGTTACCAAGTGAATTTAGGATAAACTATGTGACAAATGATGGTATCATGTCCTGTTACTTGAACACTATCTACTATTTATCTTGAGAACATTTATGTAATGGGTTGCATCTACTTCACTATATGTAAGGGTGAGCATTCTTTTGGTCTTTGCAATCTTTTATCAGATTGCTTGTGATACACATGTCGTTCTGGTTTAATACTTACTCAAAACTGAAATTGTTTCCTTTTTCTTCTGCCTTTGAAGAGATGTTTTCTGGGGCAAGCTGATTTTGGTTTTAATTGTATTTCATCATTGCTAACACAAGCAATTTAAAGGTTCCCATTCCTCTACATCCTTGCCAATATTTGATACTGTCAGGATTTTTCATTTTTGTCAATCTGAGTATGAAATGCTATTTATTCCTTTTTAAAAAAATTTGTATTTCAATAACATGCACTGAAATTAAGCATCTACTGATTTTGGAAATCCTTCTGTATATATTTAGAACGCTACACATAAACAGGTCAAGTAAATCCGTAAATTGCCAAAGTACAAAAAAAGTCTGACTCAGTGATTAAACGATGGAGTTCATCTTAAAATCGGAATTTAAGAACAGTTACCAAAAAACTTATACAAAGTAGTTTCATTATTAACTTAAGGAAAAATAAGTCACAAGTCACATAATGACGTTTCAGTCAAAAATGAACCGCATATTCCATAGTGGTCCAATAAGATAACAATACCGGGCCTGGAGCGGTGGCTCATGCCTGTGATCCCAGCACTTTGGGAGGCCGACACAGGCGGATCGCCTGAGCTCAGGAGTTCAAGACTACCCTGGCCAACATGGTGACACCCCATCTCTACCAAAAATACAAAAAACGTCCACAACACAGTAAGTTTACAAAACCAATGTGAAAAACAGATAAAAGCAAAGAAAATACACCTGAATTCATCCACCCCACTGCCACCAACCTCACTTATCTTTGAATAAGATAATTAAGCATATCTATTTGTTACATATGATTGCTTAATTACCTATAAAGTGTCAAGTAAAAAGGCGAATCTGAGTTCTTTCTTTCACAGAGACTAGCCAATACTTAGCAATATGGTATCCTTGATACATGAAGGATGTAGAAATATGTGCTTTGGTTTTCAAATACCACTGGATTTGAAGAAACACAGATAAATGGAAAAAGAAAAAGCATTGCTAAATCCTAGCAAAACTACTTAATGTTTGCGTGATCCTGCCCTTAAGAGGGATAAAAGGGCATTTACTTTTTTGGATAAAACAGTAAAAGTAGGTTCCCAAAGAATTAAGCTGAAGTATTTCCTCAAGAAATAAATAATAAACAATGAGCTGTAGGAAATTCAGTAACACTTCTATTTGAATGCCACTTGACTCAAAGAATATTTTCCAAGTAAGTTTATTTGCATGGTGACAAAACCAGACACTAAATGCGCGCGCGCGCGCGCACA
>NC_045448.1:31986099-31987262 GCF_002776525.5 Piliocolobus tephrosceles
TGCATGGTGACAAAACCAGACACTAAATGCGCGCGCGCGCGCGCACACACACACACACACACACACCCCTACTTTTCAATAATTCTCTTGCAACTATTAGTAGAACCATTCTAAAATAAGTTAATCAACTAAGCCAAATTGGTTTCCTATACTTCTCTATCGCTGTTTAGCCTGCTCCTCCTCCTTACTCTAGACAAAAGTCATGTGTTCTATAAACTCTTTTCAAACTTATAATATGAGTATGAACCACCTGAGAATCTTGTTGAAATGCTGATTCTGATCCTACAGTTACAGAGTAGGACTGAGATTCTGCATTTCTAACATGCTTCTCAGCTGAGCAATGTTGCTGGCCTAGAGGCTATACTCCAGCAACCCATCTAGATCAATAGCTGTCATGGAATTTGCAAATCCATATGTATACAAAGTTTCCTCTAGAGATAAAACGAAGGTCTAGATAAAGAATATATCTATTTTAGATACCAGGAGAAGCTGGTAAGAGAAACATTTCTCCACAAGGGAGCCTTCCAGTATTGCTCAAACTATTCTACAAACGTTAAGTTAAAGAATGACCAACTGCCACAACCTTTTTCCATTCTTTTATAGGTAATACCTGCCTATTAGCACAATAAACTCAATCCCACATTGTTGGGTATACGGTAACAAGAAGCAACACATAAAAAGCCAAATTTAAGTAAGGCTGTTGTCACCCAGTATTTCATTATTAATCATTCTGTGAAATATGTTCAAATCAAACTAAGAAACTGATCTATAGTGAGAAATCTATAAATAATAAGATGAATAAGTCAGAAATTTTTAAACAGTGGTTCCTGGATCTCTGATTTTCATAGGCCAATAAAATTTCAAAAGAGGGCGCAGTGGCTCACACTTGTAATCCCAGCATTTTGGGAAGCCGAAGAGGGTAGATTATTTGAGGTCAGCAGTTTGAGACCAGACTGGCCAACACGCCGAAACCCTGTCTCTACTAAAAATACAAAATTTAGCCAGTAGTGGCACAGGACAGGAAAAGACGGGACGGGAAGGGAAGGGACGGGACAGGGCAGGGAAGGACGGGGCGGGGAGGGGCGGGGAAGGATGGGGCGGGGAAGGGCGGGGCGGGGAAGGGCGGGGAGGGGCGGGGAAAGGCGGGGCGGGGAAGGGCGGGG
>NC_045448.1:31987662-32046557 GCF_002776525.5 Piliocolobus tephrosceles
GGGGAAGGGCAGCGCAGGACAGGAAAGGGCAGGACAGGACAGGAAAATCAAATAATGCAAATTTAAAAATTTTTTAAAAAACTTACTCAGACAAGTATTATCATATAACACTTGTGCTCATAAAAAATACAAAAGCAAAATAAATAAGGTATTCTTAAAATTTTCCTCAACATTCACAATCATTAAATTGCTTTTTACTTAGAGTCATCAGTAATCCTTGTTTTTCCGTAGTATCGTCCTTTGTACCATTAAGAGAATTCATGATTCAACATTTTTTTGAAAGTGTTTCTCTATTGCTTTGGGACTGTCTTCCAAGCTGCTGACATATTGCCCACGTCTCAATGCAGTCCCTTTCTTGATCTTACCAAAAGGTATCACTGAATGATGTTAACAGAAGGTTTCAGAAAACAACCCAGGGATGGTACACCTTCTGTAACTGGTATTTAACTAGTATGTTGACTGAAACATCAATGGGGTGACTTTGTGCAGTCAGTCATATCAGCAGGATTAACTACCAAATTCACATATGAACAGGCAGTGACAACTATTTTCCAAATGACAATTTTAAGTTGCCACTGACTGGAAAACACATCTCAATTTCAGAAATGAAAAAATGTGGGAAAACGTACATCTTAAAATTCATGAAATATACTACCACTATGAAAACTCCACTCACTATGATGTTCTGATATTCTTAATTTCAATGCAGAACAGTGAAAAATTCATCAAAAACCGGCATTTGGGAACCACTGTTTCTCACTACAATGAAAAGTGTTTCTGAGAAGCCTTACCAACTACAAAATCTCATTTAGTTTTTATTTTTATTGAGACAGAGTCTCACTCTGCCACCCGGACTGGAGTGCAGTGGCAGAATCTCGGCTCACTGCAACCTCCACATCCCGGGTTCAAGCTATTCTTCTGCCTCAGCCTCCCGAGTAGCTAGGATTATAGGTGCCTGCCACCGCACCCGGCTAATTTTTGTACTTTAGTAGAGATGAGGTTTCATCATCTTGGTCAAGCTGGTATTGAACTTTTGACCTTGTGACCCAACCACCTCGGCATCCAGAAGTGCTGGGATTACAGATGTAACCCACCGTGCCCAGCCTCATTTAATTTTAAAAACAAGTAACACTTCAGCAGCTTTCTCCAAATCCTTTCTCTCATTACTAATGCCCTACTATGATCACACACTTGGAATTTATTGCTATGCTTTTTACAAAACTCATATCCTATTTTTAGATACATCTCAAGGGATGTTGTTTGTTTTTATGTATCTGATAGGGCTTCTCACACAGAAAATAGCATGCCCTTGGTACAGCACTTTAGGGAGTGCAAGAATTGTCACAGCAAGTCTGATCCAAAACCTATCCGGAGCAGTACTGTATCAAATCAAAACAAATTTAAAAAGTTAAAATTAAAATATAAAATCATGCTGTGAAAAACACTGATTGTTCACCTTGATATAAACCTCAAAGGTTAGGCCAAATCCAAATATCTTAGATTCCTTATTATCTACTAATTTATGTAAACATTTTAAGTATTTATTTACATTTTTGGCTACACTGTACTTCAGAACACAATGGCAGAGGGCAATTAACAATCCCAATAAATAATCTTTAGTGTGTACCAACCACCTCTTAGATTTGGCCAACTGGAAATCACTTGCTACGTTTCTGTCCATTCATATATAGTTTCAAAATTTTCATAGAGCTAAAACCAATACCACTGGCATTTCATACCTAAAAGAGCTACAAATTTGGAGGATCACAGTCTACTTCTTCCAGATCATTTACAAACACCTCATCTGAAAACGGGTTTAGCACTGATTCCTGTAACAGTCCATTAATTTGGATTCTCTCTTCCTACCCCTATATTCACTGTTTATAAATCAATTTCCTAGCTCTCTCAAATGCTACCAAATACTTTTATAATATCTGATTATAGCATCTTACCTAAACTATTTTAAATTTAAAGATCTAAATATTTATTTTTGCTCCCTATTTTTTCATTAGAAAAAAAGCGTGCTCAGTACAGAAATTTGAAGAACATGGATGAGGGGAATCACAATCCCATAATTATTAAAAAATCACCAAAATTAATCTTTTCCAAATTTCCTTCTAGTCTTTAAGATGATATATAATTCTGTAGCCTACTTTTATTTACATAACATTCTAGTGTAAGTATTTCCCTGTATTATAAACTCTTCAAAGACACTGATTAAATAATATTTCCTAATGTGAATGGATCACTGTTTCCTTATACATTAATATAAAATCACTGGGTTGTTTCCAATTTTTGAGTTATTAGAAACAATTCTGTAATATGTATCTATACTTATAAAGCTTTTTCCATATTTAAGAATATTTCTGGCCAGCACGGTGTCTCACACCTGTAATCCCGGCACTTTGGGAGGCCAACGTGCGCAGATCACGAGGTCAGGAGTTCAAGACCAACCTAGCCAAGATGGTGAAATCCTGTCTCTACTAAAACTAAAAAATTCACTGGGCGTGGTGGTCGCACATCTGTAATCCCAGCTACTCAGGAGGCTGAGACGGGAGAATCACTTGAACCTGAGAGGCAGAGGTTAGAGTGACTGAGATCATGCCATTGCACTCCAGCCTGGGGAACAGAGTGAAACTCTGTCCCAAAAAAAAAAAAAAAAAAACCATGATTATCTCCTTCTGAGATTCTCAGAAACGGACTTACTATGTAAATCAGTATGAACTTTCATAAGATTTTTTTTTTCCCTTTTTTTGAGACAGAGTCTCACTCTGTCACCCAAGCTGGAATGCAGAGGCACCATCTTGGTTCACTGCAACCTCCACCTCCCAAGTTCAAGCGATTCTCCTGCCTCAGCCTCCCGAGTAGCTGAGATTACAGACGTGCGCCACCACGTCCAGCTAATTTTTTGTATTTTTAGTAGAGATGGGGTTTCACCATGTTGGTCAGGCTGGTCTCAAACTCCTGACCTCAAATGATGTGCCCGCCTTGGCATTCCAAAGTACTGAGATTATAGGTGTGAGCCACCATGCCCAGCCCCTTTATAAGACTTTGATACATATATTCAAAATGTTATCCAAAACTGTATCCATTCCAAATGATGCATAACAAGGCCTATTTCGCCATAATCTCGCTACTCTCCTTCAAATAATATTTTGAAAAATGAACTCATTTAACCCATGCTCCCATTTGATAAAATTAAAATCTAACGTCCCACTGCTCAATGATATTTGGCATTTCGAAATAAGTTCAATATTATGATTTCTTAAAATCAAAGCCATTTTAAATTCTAAGACAAAGGTATTTTTACTTCTAAGATATTTATTTGCTACTTGGGACACGTACAGCAACATGATTGTTGAGTCTTCTTGCCAGCCACAAGTTATCCATCACTAACACAGAGGGAACAACTAGTTATCTATCAGTCTTCACAGAAGACAAACCAATTTCAACACCAAGCTTATTGTGCTGCACTATGGTGTTATTTTAAATTATCCACAATCCTGAAAATGTTTACATGCTCCTGCCTTTAAGTCTTTTTAACTAATGGGGTATGATTTTTCATCCTTTCAGAAATCATAATTCTTGGCCAGGCTTTGTGGCTCATGCCTATAATCCTAGCACTTTGGAAGGCCAAGGTGGGAGGATCACTTGAAGCCAGAAATTCGTGATCAGCCTGGTCAACATAGTGAGACCCCTGTTTAACATACCAAGACCTTATCTCTATTTTTGTAAAAATTAAATTTAAAAAAAATCATAATTCTTACTCCTATAACAGTCAAAAAGTAGTCTACAGACCAGAATCACATAACGTGTTTATTTAAGAAAGATCCCAGCCAGGCACAGTGGCTCACACCTATAATCCTAGCACTTTGGGAGGCCAAGGCAGGTGGATCATCTGAAGTCAGGAGTTCGAAATCAGCCTGACCAACATGGTGAAACTCTGTCTCTACTAAAAAGACAAAAAATTAGCAGGGCATAGTGGCGCACGCATGTCATCTCAGCTACTCGGGAGGCTGAGACAGGAGAATCGCTTGAACCCAAGAGGCGGAGGTTTCAGTAAGCCGAGATAATGCCACTGCACTCCAGTCTGGGCAGTAACAGCGAAACTCTGTCTCAAAAGGGGGGGGGGGGGGGGGGGGAGACGGGAAGAGAAGGAAAAAAGAAAGATCCCTAGGTTTTATCTCAGAGATGTGCTGCTACAATCTCTGGGATTGCAACCAGGAATTTTTAACAACCTCTGCAGGAAACTCCGCTGCACATTAAAATGTGACACTGGGCGCAGTGGCTCATGCCTGTAATCCCAGTACTTTGAAAGTCCAAAGACATAGGATCACTTGAGCTCAGAAGTTCAAAACCTGCCTGAGCAACATGGTGAAACCCCATCTCTACAAAAAAAAAAATACAAAAATTAGCCAGGTGTGGTGGTGCATGCCTGTAGCACCAGCTACTCCAGGGCTGAGGCAGGAAGATCACTTGGGCCCAGGAGGCCAAATATGCAGTGAGACCCTGTCTCAAAAAAAACAAAAAACAAAAACAATCAAACAAATGTGAGGCCCACTGCCTTAAAGGAGTTTATTTGCACATGCTATATTCTCAATGAATGCAGCTAACAGACTCCTGGAAGATTTATACCAGAGATTTTTCAGCATAATTGAGAAATCATATAGTCTATAAATTAGAAATAAATACATTAATTTTACTTCCAAGCTACTTTGAAGCCTTAAGTAACTCCCTTGTTTCTTAGACTCACTTCAATTAATTCCTCTCCAGCTTTTCCAAATAACACTGATAAGGGAAGAAAATAAAACTCAGACTCTTAGACCCTAGGTGATACTTAAATTCAAAATTATCTTTTAAGATCTTCTGTTTTAGTCTAAAAATTCATGAGAATGGTCTAGTCTAACTGAAAATACCTTTTTTTTTTTTTTTTTTTTGCAACGGAGTTTTGCTCTTACTGCTCAGACTGGAGTGCAATGGGGCGATCTCAGCTCACTGCAATCTCCACCTCTGGGGTTCAAATGATTCTCTAGCCTCAGCCTCCCAAGTTAGCTAAGATTATAAGCATGTGCCACCAGGCCCGACTAATTTTGTATTTTCAGTAAAGATGGGGTTTTACCATGTTGGTCAGGTTTGTCTTGAACTCCTGACCTCAGGTGATCCACTAGCCTCGAACCCCTAAAGTGCTGGTAGTACAGGCGTGAGCCACCACGCTCGGCCATCCATGTTCATTTCAATATTCCTCCATGCTCCTATTTCCAATTTAAATGAAGGCTTCAAAAAGACCATGTCTACCCTCTGGCAAAAGGGTCCAGTACTCTAGTGAGGGAAATATAAATCTGGACCATAAAAAGAAACCACCTCAAGTGACACAAATGCTTGAAGTTGAGTCCACAGCACTTCCCTAAAACAGATCTAAACAGAAATCATTATTTCCTTCCAAATTCAGGTAGCATATTTCTTTTTTCTTTATTTTTTGGAGTTTACAATAAGTCCATAATAGTAATCGGGATAATTCAGTACTCAAATTCTAAAACAAAAACATAATATGTGGAAAAATAAAGTAAGTCTGCCTGACTGGAAAGAATCAGGACTAGGATAACACTTCCCACACAAGGCAGCACTTCTTATGCAATTTCTTTAAAAAAAAGAAGAAGAAGAAGTTTCTTAAGAGAAAATGAAAAGTTAGAATTTTTATTTTTCATATATTTCCACCACAAAACAGATTTGTAAACATTAAGCACTGTCTCACCGTATTCAGTGTGATACAGATTTCCTTCTGTAAGAGCTTTCACTCACAGTTTGATTAGGAGAAGCAGATCACGCCCAGTGGATGACACCATGTAAAATGTGGCAAGAGAGGTTCTAATGATTGCACATGGGTGAGCTGACAGAACAAACAATTTGAAAACTGAAGAGGTAGTCAAAAATAAACTAGTTAAATTATGGCAGACTCATAAACCAGACTATTAAGCAACCAGAAAACAATGAAGCAAAATTTTATGAACCTCTATGGAACATCTTTTAATTGTGGGGAAAGAACAAGCATTATACAGAACAGAAGGTACAATATGTTGCCATTTTTGTGTGTGCATATATATTATACATGATTATGTATTGGTTTGTATTTATGTAGAATATCTCTGGAGGAACACAAAAGAAATGTGCAGGCCGGGTGCAGTGGCTCACGCCTGTAATCTCAGCACTTTGGGAGGCCAAGGCAGGCAGATCATGAGGTCAAGAGATCGAGACCATCCTGGCCAACATGGTGAAACTCCATCTCCACTAAAAATACAAAAATTAGCTGGGGTGATGGCACGTGCTTGTAGTCCCAACTACTTGGGAGGCTGAAGCAGGAGAATTACTTGAACCAGGGAGGTGGAGGTGGTGGTGAACTGAGATCGTGCCATTGCACTCCAGCCTAAGCAACAAAAGTGAAATTCCATCTCAAAAAAAAAAAAAAAAAGAAATGTGTAACAGTTACTGCATCCTGAAAAGGGAACAAAGAGAGACACTCCGCTTTTCACTGTATACTCTTTCAGATCGTTTGTATTTTGCACTACATACATGTATTATCTATCAAAAAATTAAGTAATAAAAATTATGGTACAATCATATAACAGAATACTATAAAGTCATAAACAATGATGCTGTGAGATATGTTTACTAATGTGGAAAAAGGCCTCTGAATGCTAAACCTGGCTAAAAACAAGTCATTGTTGAACCTAAGACAATAGCTACATTAATAATCTAGGTTAAAATGCATAAAACCAAACTTTTAAAAATTGCTATTTAACAAATAACATATAGATTACAGCAATTAGATATATCATATGTGGGCCAAGGTGACCAAGTTTCCCTATTAGCAAAAAGAAACTTTCTCCTTTTACTTTCCTAAGTATGATATCCATCACCAAATATCTGGTAGAAAGAAGCAAAGAACATGAAAATACTCTAGAAAAGCACAATCTAGAGAACATGAAACACCTTATTAATATCTTTCTTCATAATTCTTCTCTAATGAACAAAATTAATAGTTACAACAGTTTTATTTGTCTAGCAAGGGCTTGAGCTATGCTCCACTCTGACTTCGTCAGCATTTACAGATAATCTAGAGAAGTTAAATTGCCTTCTGAAGTAATTAACTATAATGTGATACAATATTTGGTTTTGTGCATTTGTTGTGGCATGTTGAGGTCTGTTTCCTTCTTTCACTAAGCACTAGTACTGCAAGTGCCAGCTCATCTATCTAAAAAGTTTGATTTAGCAACCGTAAGATGCCCAAAAAAGAATCCCAGCAACCTCTGCCCTTATAACTGGCCAAGAAACATGTCTACTGTGGACTGAGTGATGGGAAATGGGCATGCCGGGTTTCAGATGTACAGGGGAATTAAAAAAAAAGGTAATCAGATACAACAGCCATCACTATAAAAGACTTTCCAGAGGGTTCTGATATTGATAAATTAGGGGGAAAACTAACTTTGGAAACAAAGGGCACAGTTAAACATAAAAGTTGAGTTGTATGTGTGTATCCACTCTGCTAAACACCTTCTTTTTAAAGTTGTTGGTGCTTGAGCATGACTGAGGCTCTGACCTCTTCTGATATGATTTCCAGTTCATTCCCTTTGGAATGAACTGCCTGACGCTGAAGCAGATGTGTTACTATAAAAAAAAAAAGGTGCCTGGATTGAAGTGGTACCTCTCCAATTAACAGCAAATCATAACAGAAAAGGTCAGAGCCTCAGTCATGCTCAAGCACCAACAATTTTCAAAGGATTCTAAAACGCCGTGGCACCTTCTGTTAAACCATAGTCAACACAAAACTTCTATTTAAGAAATAAGAACCTCCTCCTGCTCTTAGGCCGATTCAGTAAATGAATTAAGTAAATAACCAATCAACTAACCTCAATTTTGTAAAAGCCACCACCATCTCCCAAACTGTGTGTGGTGTTTTGTTTTGTTTTGTTTCATTTTGTTTTGAGACAAGCTCTGGCTCTATCACCCAGGCCGGAATGCAGTGGCACGATCTCAGTTCAGCGCAACCTCCGCCTCCCTGGCTCAAGTCATCCTGAATAGCTGGGACCACAGGTATGCGACACCACACCTGGTTAATTTTTATTTTTAGTAGAGACGGGGTTTCACCATGTTGACCAAGCTGTTCTCAAAATCCTGGGCTCAAGCAATCCATCCGCCTCAGCCTCACAAAGTGCTGGGATTACAGGCATGACCCACCGTGCCCAGCCCAAACTGTGTTAATCAAAGTTAGACTAGAACTGTGTGCCTAAAGAAATTGAAGGGGGATAAGAGAAAGAGTCAATGATTATTAAAATGGGGCTAGATGAATAATAATACCAGTACCAATAACAAGATAAAGGAAGGCCATGAAGCTTGTTCTAAGATGAAGACTGATTTTGGACACACCAGAAGTTATAGGAGACAATAAGGCAACTAGGTAAAGATTCCCATTAGTAAGAGTAAGAGCCTTAAGTGTAGGAAAAGAGATCAAGGACAAAAAGAGATTTCAGAATCATTTAATTAAGGTGGTAAAGACAAAAGAATGCATAAGAGCCATCTGAACGTGAACTGACTGATGATGGTGACAACAGAAATGTAGAAAAAGTGAATCCTAAGATACAGGTACTTACGCATAGAAGTAAGAAGTTGGGCCAATAAGGAAGGGAAAAAAGGCGCAGCTCAAGAAATAAAGAGAAAATCCAGTACAAGGAAAGCAAAGAGATGATATCCTTCATGAAGATTAACAGAATCCGACTCTAATGAATAAGCACAATGAGAACAGGAAAAAAAAAAAAAAGCCAGTCAATTGATTTCAGTGATTATGAGAAATTGGGAGCCTTTGAGCAGTTACTTTTCAGGGATTGCAGGTAAAAGTTGAATTTACAAGTAATTACAACAGATAAGATAAGGTACAAGAAAATGGAGAAAGCAAATGAAAACCACTACAAAAAAAATGAAGGTAGTCAAACTTCCTATTTCATCATCATCACCTCAAGGATCTCCCAATTTGAAGTCTACAGAACTTCAAATAAAATTCATTTACCTTATGAAACACAACCTCAGGCATCAGCAATTGCATTTTTCTGCCTCACAACAAAGAAAGCTATCTATTAATGTCACAGGAAAGTCAATATTCAAGTATTTGACAACTTGCTTCTGCAACTGTACTCAAATAGCAAACAACCTGAATCTAAAAGTGCATTTTTTGAAAGATGAATGTTAATCATTTATGGCCTGGTGTGGTGGCTCATGCCTATAATCCCAGCACTTTGGGAGTCCCAGGAGGGCAGATCACTTGAGGCCAGGGGTTCAAGACCAGCCCAGCTAAAAATACAAAAATCAGCCGGGTATGGCGGCACATGCCTGTAGTCCCAGCTACATGGGAGGTTGAGGCATGAGAACTGCTTGGACCCAGGAGGCAGAAGTTGCAGTGAGTCGTTATCACGCCACTGCACTGCAGCCTGGGTGATAGAGCAAGATCCTCTCTCAAAAAAAAAAAAAAGTTTCTAAAATGTTTTCTGCACATTCACATTAAATACTACAGGCTAAGAATCCTGTAGCTAGCACTACAGTACTCAAAGCCATTATTTCAAATTAAAAAGGAGAATGATAATTAAAAATACTAGCATTTGGTGTTGGAAGCATAGCTTTCATCTAAGGACATCAAAGCAACTTTTGAACATCTATTAATTATAGCCTTTCTAAATTATCCTGTTTACTGTAGCAAAATACAGGCATGAAAATAATTACACTGTACCCTGCTAACATACAAAATACGATTAAGAACTATTTGTAATTAATATTTAATAATTACAATGAATTAGGATATAATAACAAAACTTACTTTGGATAAAGTACTTCAATATGAAAAGTAAAATCTTCTCAATTTATATATTTATTTAGAGTCTCATTCTATTACCCAGGCTGAAGTGCAGTGGTGTGTTCTCGGCTCACTGCAACCTCCACCTCCAGGGTTCAAGCAATTCTTGTGCCTCAGCCACCCAAGTAGCTGGGATTACAGGCACCCGCCACCACACCTGGCTAATTTTTGTAGTTTCAGTAGAGAGAGGGTTTTCCCCATGTTGGTCAGACTGCTTTTGAGCTCCTGACCTCAAGTGATCTGCCCGCCTAAGCCTCCCAAAGTGCTAGGATTAAGGGTGTGAGCCACCAGGCCTGGCCAAATCTTCTCAATTTAAACTCCAGTAACTGTCATCCAGAAAAATTCAGAGAAGGATCAAATTTTTTTAGTCTATTAGGAAAAAAGTATGCTAAGCAAATACTATAAATAAAGTAACAAATGTAAGGAAAGCATATTATTTTCAGCTAATTTCGACATACTTGATGTTAAATTCAAAAAGGAGGCAAGAGGCCAGGTACACTGACTCACGCCTGTAATCCCAGCACTTTGGGAGGCCAAGACGGACAGATCACTTGAGGTCAGGAGTTTGAGACCAGCCTGGCCAACATGGGAAATCCCCCTCTCTACTGAAAATACAAAGATTAGCTGGGTGTGGTGGCGAGCACCTATAATCCCAGCTACTCAGGAGGCTGAGGCAGGAGAACTGCCTGAACCTGGGAGGCAGAGGTTGCAGTGAGCGAGATCACACCACTGCATTCTAGCCTGGGTGATAAAGGAAGACTCCATCAAAAAAAAAAAAAAAGAGGCAACAATATGCCAGAAAAAACTGCAACCTGGGAGGACAGGAAAAAAACAGAATTTACAGTGTACCTACGATGTGTCAGGCACACTACTGGGTTCTTTAAAATATGTTATCTTGGGCCAGTCATGGTGGCTCATGCCTGTAATCCCAGCACTTGGGGAGGCCTAGGCGGGCGAATTGCTTGAGCTCAGGATTTCAAGACCAGCCTGGGCAACATAGGGGGACTCTGTCTCCACAAAAAATTTTTTAAAAAACTAGCTAGGAGTGGTTACACACACCTATAGCCCCAGCTACTCAGGAGGCTGAGGCGGGAGGATCACTTGTGCCTAGAAGGCAGAGGGTGCAGTGAGCCAAGATCATGCTACCATACTGCAGCCTGGGTGACAAAGTGAGACCATGACTCAAAAAAAAAAAAAAAAGTTATCCTGGTTAACTGTCACAGTAATCCTATGACATAGTTATTATCTCTAGTTTATAAATAAACCAAAAAAATCAAGTTTCCTCAAGGTCATATGACTAGTGAATGGCAATGCTAAGAATCTCAGCCATTTTAGTCTGGCTCTGAACTCCCACTACAGCATACTGACGACTCTAAGACCAAGTCATCCCCAATAACCAGATGTGGCCTTCTATTTCCTTTTCTGTAAAAAAAAATGAAGAGGATAAACTCAATTGTGTCTGTAATTCTGTTGTTATACTAAGAGGTAAAATTGTTCAGGTTGATACAAAGAGATGGCCAGGCATGGTGGCTCACACCTGTAATCCCACCACTCTGGGAGGCCAAGGCAAGAGGATTGAGTCCAGGAGGTCGAGACCAGCCTGGGCAACACAGTGGTGAAGCCCTATCTCTACTAAAAATACAAAAAATTAGCTAGGTGTGATGGCACACATCCATAATCCCAGCGATTCAGAAGGCTGAGGTGGGAGAATCACCTGAGTCTGGGGAAGTCGAGGCTGCAGTGAGCCAAGATCATGCCACTGAATTCCAGCCTGAGCAACCAGAGTGAGACTGTGCCAAAAAAAAAAAATAAAGAAAGAAAAGAGGGAGAGATAACTATAAGCCACATGTATCCATTTTACTAGGTATGACTCTGTGCTATAAGCATTCATTCTATGCTTCTCTCAAGTACTTTATCAGAAACAAACATCAACATGACAGTGACAGAGTGGACACCAAGAACCTCTTTCCCAAAAGTGAGAAAAGGCATCTAAAAATTAAGTATAAGATAATGTAATCACTTTCAAGAAATTACACCTTTCCTAATGAAAAAACACTAAAGGTAAAGCTTTGAAAAGTATAAATCTCGAAGTGTTTTCATCATCAAAAGTATCATCAAAGGGCATTCATTAATTGACAACAATATTTAGGGCAGGAAATGTACAAAATGAGCCTGGATGTGACAGTTAATTTTATGTGTTGACTTAACTGGACCAGAGGGTGCCCAGACATTTGGTCAAGCATTTTTCTGGATGTATCTGTGAGAGTATTTCTAGATAAGGTTAACATTTCAATCAGTAGACTAAGTAAAGCAGATTGTCCTCCCTAATGTGGGTGGGCCCCACCTCATCAGTTGAAGGCCTGACTAAAACAAAAAGGTTGACCCTCCCCCAAGTAAGAGAGAACTAATTCCTCCTGCCTGACTAAGCCTTCAAGCAACAATATCATATTTCTTCTGCCTTCACCTTCATACTGAAATACTGCCTATTCCTAGGTCTTGAGTCAACCAACCAATCCTCAGTCTCTAACTCTCCATTAGCTCTCCCATTTCTCAGGGCTTCAGACTCAAAGTGAAACTGCACTGTCAGCTCTCCCGGGTCTCCAGCTTGCCGACCGCATATCTTGGCACTTGTCAGCCTCCACAATGGCATGAGTTAATTCCAAATAAATCTCTTTCTATATTGAAGATAAATACATCTACAGATAAGGATATAGATAGATATAGATACAAATATAGTTATACAGGTGTAGACACACATACCCTACTGGTTCTGTTTCTCTGAAGGACACTGACTAACATTCCAAGCAGGAAAGCTAAAATATCTATGACAGAAAACAAAATATTCTCCAGTTACTTTTGGACAATGGTAGGAAACAAATACATTATTTGGAAAACTGGTAAATAAAAGAAAAAGATCAAGCATTATTTATCCTTTTTCTATATGAACTGTTTAGGGCTTTTTGGCAGGTGACGGGGGTGTGACCAAATAGTCATGGTTGGGAAGTATTCCTTTAGATAAGTATTATAGATAATAAATGAAGGTAGAAGGATACAGTATCACCACTTTGCAAGCCCTAATAAATCAATAGATAAAAACAATGTTCATGAATGGCTGCCAATATCACCACACCAAGAGAGTCAGGCATTCTCTATTTCCTGACATAAAACTAAAAGCCTGAATCTGATCAGTTCTCTAAATCTGTGCTGTTCAATACAGGCGTCACTAGCCACATACTGCTACTGGGTACTTGAAATGTGGCTAATACTAACTGAGATGTGCTGTAAGTACAAAATACACATCAAATTTCTAAGATTCGTACCAAAAAAAGCAATATACTTCATTAATTTTGTTGATTATATGTTGAAATAATAACACTGTGGATATACTGGGTCAAATAAAATATTATTCAAACCAATTTTGCCCATTTCTTTTCACTTTTTAAAAAAGTATATATGGAAAAATTCAGATTATATATGGCTTAAATTTATGGCTTATGTTATATTAGACAGTAATACTCTAAATCAAATTACCAAATTGTATAAAATACATGAGAGAGAAAAACACTGAACACCATCACAATCTCCACGGTATGAGGATGTCTGAAAGTCAAAACCCAGTTTCTTTATACATATACATACACATACACGAACACACACAAAAACACACTTTTTTTTTAATGCAAGAAAAAGAGAAAGTGAGATAGAGGTGAAACGTGCAGATTAAAGACTTAACAGACATACCAACTAATTAAAATGTACGGGGCCTTACATGAATCTCAAACAGTTTAAAAAGAAATTATAAAAATCACTGAGTAGGCCAGGCGCGATGGCTCACGCCTGTAATCCCACCACTTTGGGAGGCCAAGGTGGGCAGATCACCTGAGGTCAGGAGTTCAAGACCAGCCTGACCAACATGGAGAAATTCCATCTCTACTAAAAATACAAAAAAATTAGCCGGGTGTGGCAGCGCATGGCTGTAATCCCAGCTACTTGGGAGGCTGAGGCAGGAGAATCGCTTGAACCAGGAGGCAGAGGTTATAGTGAGCGAGGATCGCAGCACTGCACTTCAGCCTGGGCAACAAGTGCGAAACTCCATCAAGGCGAGGCGGGAAGGGGAGGGGAGGGGAGGGGGGAGGTGGTGAGTTCTGTGTCAAAGTAATGTGGTGGGAGAAAATAATGCTGAGAGGCAACTATAAAGGCGTACAGATGAAACAAGTCGGCCATAGGATAACAATCTTGTAAATGGGGTAAATTAGGGTTCATTACACTGTTCTTTCCACTGTTACAGATTCACAATTTTAGAGTTGGAAAGAATATTATAAATGAGAACATAGTAAATGTAAGGGAAAGAAATGAAATAAAGCCAGAAATACCTGGGTATGTGACCTAAACAAAACTTTGCGTTTCAGTTTCCTCATCTATAAAAATGGGGATAAACGGGAATGAGATCATGTCCTTTGCAGGGACATGGATGAAGCTGGAAGCCATTATCCTCAGCAAACTAATGCTAGAACAAAAAACCAAACACTGCATGTTCTCACTTATAAGTGGGAGCTGAACAACGAGAAAACATGGACACAGGGAGGGGAACACCACATACTGTGGCCTGTCAGGAGGTTGGGGGAGGGACAGCATTAGGAAAAATAGCTAACGCATGCCAGGCTTAACACCGAGGTGATGGGTTGATAGGTGCAGCAAACCACCATGGCCATGTTTACAACAAACCTGCAAATCCTACACATGTACCTTGGAACTTATAATAAAACAAAATTAATTTTTTTTAAATGAGGATAAAACACATTATATCGAGTCGTAAAGCATTAAATGGAATAACACATAAAACATATGTTTGCTAAAAGCCAACTCTTTCCACCCTTTCCCAAAGTACTAAACAAACAAGAGCTCAACTGGTCCAATCTCCTCATTCAAAAAGTGAGAAAACCAGCAAAAATTCTCACAAGTCTACATGCAGTTAGCACCTCTTTCCAAATACCATCCCTTCATTCCCACATAATACATTACAAAAATGGCTCTGTATACCTCCACTGTTTAAACAGAGACTTACTTTGCGATGCACAGAATTTTACTAAGTTCTCACTTACCAGCCACTGTTAGTTACCACTACTGGTTATTTGGTGATCTGTCATTAGAGGTTCAAGTAGACACCCTTCTTCTGAAAGATGAATAGTAAGCATGAACTCTGTCTTTAATAACTATTTGCCATTAAAACTAGGTCTAACCAGGCACAGTGGCTCACACCTATAATCCTAGCCCTTTGGGAGGCCAAGGCAGGGGGATCACTTGAGGTCAGGAGTTCGAGACCATCCTGGCCAACATGAGGGAACCCCCCTCCCTACCAAAAATACAAAAATTAGCCAGGTGTGGTGGCGCGCACCTGTAGTCCCAGCTACTTGGAAGGCTGAGGCAGGAAAATCGCTTGAACTTCCACTGAGGCGGAGGTTGCAGGGAGCCAAGATTGCACCACTGCATTCCAGTCTGGGTAACAGAGAAGATTCTGTCTCAAAAAAAATGAAAAAAATAAAAAGAGAGATAAAATAAAATCTTTGGAAATAATATTGTATTTATGTTGAAAACAACCTGAGTAAACACTGCCACATTTGTAAATGATGTACAATACGCTTTCAGTGATTATTCTGAGGTGTCAAATTACGACCACTTTCTTTTGTCATCTCTGTATGTTCAAACTTTTTCTATAATAAACAAGTATTTTTATAATAATAAAAGCTTTGTATAAATATAGGATAATACAGGACTTTGTTCTATAACGGACAGAAATAGTAATCCATATTAAATTGTTTTGTAGTTATATAATTTCATTAAATAAAAATCGCTGTGTGAGAAATATTAATAGGTCCCAATCATTTACCAATCAATAGTCAGTAACTATTTTGTTTTTTTGAGACAGAGTCTTGCTCTGTCACCCAGGCTGGAGTGCAGTGGCGTGATCTTGGCTCACTGGAAGCTCCGTTCCCGGGTTCACACCATTCTCCTGCCTCAGCCTCCTGAGGAGCTGGGATTACAGGCGCCCACCACCATGCGCGCCCGCCACCACACCCGGCTAATTTTTTTTTATTTTTTAGTAGAGATGAGTTTTCACCGTGTTAGCCAGGATGGTCTTGATCTCCTGACCTCATGATTCGCCGGCCTAGGCCTCCCAAAGTGCTGGGATTACAGGCGTGAGTCACCACGCCCGACCAATAGTCAATAACTATTTTTAATAAAAGTATAATTTTTTCTTTGAGACAGGGTCTTGCTGTGTTACCTGGCCTGGAGTGCAGTGGCACAATTACAACTCACTGCAGCCTTGACCTCCAGGCTCAAGCAATCCTCCCACATCAGCCTTCCAAGTAGCTAGGGACCACAGGCACGCACCATCACACCTGGCTAATTATTTTTCGTAGAGACAAGGTTTCACGATGTTGCCCAAGCTGGTCTCAGACTCCTGGGCTCGAGTAATCCATCTAGCTTGGCCTCCAAAAGTGCTGGGACTACAAGTCATGAGCCACCATGCCTGGCCTAATGAAAGTATAATTTCTTAGTAAAACTTAATAGATTTTTGAAAATGTGTGTGTTTAGTGGGAGGTTTTCTCCCTACTAAACACAAACACGCATTTTTAAAAAATTGTTTATGTAAAGTACAGAAAGTAGTTATTGTGAAATTATTATGACCTCTATCTTCAAATATTATCTTTTTTTTTTTTTTTTTTTTTTTTTTGAGACGGAGTCTCGCTCTGTCCCCCAGGCTGGAGTGCAGTGGCCGGATCTCAGCTCACTGCAAGCTCCGCCTCCCGGGTTTACGCCATTCTTCTGCCTCAGCCTCCCGAGTAGCTGAGACTACAGGCGCCCGCCACCTCGCCCAGCTAGTTTTTGTATTTTTAGTAGAGACGGGGTTTCACCGTGTTAGCCAGGATGGTCTCGATCTCCTGACCTCGTGATCCGCCCGTCTCGGCCTCCCAAAGTGCTGGGATTACAGGCTTGAGCCACCGCACCCGGCCAAATATTATCTTGAAGAGTCATCTGAGGCCTTGGAAGAATGAGAGACTGACCAAGACACTTAGACAATACAAATCAAAACTCGCAATGATGGGTAAGCATATTTCTGGAGAAAAAGAAAAATGGAAGTAAAAACTCACAATGGCCAACCAAAAGTCAGGAGTCCTACCTGTGTGTCTCAATCTGTAGTTCAAGAGCCAAACAGAACCGAATCAGCTGCTGTGCTTTAATAAAATTAAGACCCTCCAAAGGCTGACCCAGAAAGACTGAAGCAGAATTTCTGGTAGTGTTCAAACCAATGAACATCTGTCTGAGCCAGTTTCCTCATCTATAAAAAAAGGAATGATGAAATGCTTTGTAGGGGAAATATGGGAATAGGATGCATCTGCAGATCTGAGCTCCTTCTGGCTTTAACTAACACCAAGGGGCCCAAAGATGTCTAACCCAAGGGGGGCTGACTAAAACACTTCCACCATGGAATGGTAGAACTATGCTCAGAAGCTCTAATGCTGATATCCTGACCCAGAATTCCCTAAATCCTGCACTATCTGCCACTACTAAGAGTATGAGCAGATTTCTAGTATTATGGACACTTCCTGATAGCAAACCCTCCAGTTAATCAATGCACAGCCTCTGTTCTGTTAGTGACCAAACTGCAGAGTGACAAGTCCCCCAAGAAGTGTCAGATTAATTACAAAGGAGGCCTCCTTTTCTTTCAATTGTTTCCCTGATAACAAAACTACTCTTCATTCCATATCCTTGCATTCCATTCTCCATGCTTTCCCAAAACTTCCTAACATATAAACTAAGTGTTCTACTTGTTTCACAATTCAATGTCTATTTGTTTTTTTGTTTTCATTCAAATTTGTCATTGTTGTCCATCATAGATGGACATCACAGAATTTCAGATAGTAAATATGTTCTCTAAAGAGGACATTTCTGTTCCATTTTTAACTCTTTCTTCTCATAAACTAGAAAATACTTCAAAAGTCCTGATGCACTTTACAACATATTTATAATAAAACTGTTAATTTTCAAGTAAAAGTTTAAAAAATGGCTGATAAACTAAGAAGTTCAAAATACCAAACAAGTAGGTAAGTAGACTACCATATGTGCATAATATATATTATTAATACTAATAATATGATTTTAGATAAATGATATGGACAAACCAATTTTCCCAATAATGTCTATTCCATACACAGGAAAATTTAGTCACTATATCCAGCTGGTCATTTGATAAATAAGACTATATTAAATACATAGGAAACTTTCTGGCAGGACTCCTAATCTCCAATATTTCAGCACCAAGTCTCATGTTAGACTTACTGGTGTGATTTAAGCAGGCTATAAATCTATATATATATGTAGCCTGCCTAATATATATATAATATATATACACACATATACATATTATATATATACACATATATAATATATATACACATATATAATATATATAACACATGTATATACACATGTGTGTATACACATATATATCACATATATACGTATAATAATCTCATTTTTATACACAGAAAAAAGTTTTAAAAAGATTATTTTAGGATAACAAGTGACTTATTTCAGCTTTATATTTATCTATACTTTATAAATCTTTTCTGGGTTTGTGTGTGTGTGGGGGGGGGGATGTTTAAGACAGGTGCTCTCGCTCTCTCTGTTGCCCAGGCTGGAGTGCAATGGCACAATCACTGTAACCTCAAACTCCTAGAAAGAAGCAACCCTCCTACCTCAGCCTCCCAAGTACCTGGGACTACAGGCATGCATCACTACACCCAAGTTAACTTTTTTTTTAAGAGAAGGGGTCTTGCTATATTGCCCAGGCTGGTCTCAAACTCCTGGCCTCAAGCAATCCTCCCGCCTTGGCCCCCCAAAATGCCGGGATTATAGACGTGAGCCACTGTGCCTGGTCGATGTATTTTCTAAATTTTCTATAACACACCTGAATTACTTTTGTAATAAACATAACACAAGTTCACTTTTCTCTTTTTTCTTGGCAGGGGACAGGGATAGGGTCTTGCTCTGTTGCCCAGGCCAGAGTGCAGTGGCGCCATCTCGGCTTGCTGAAACCTCCTCATCCCAGGTTCAAGCAAGTCTCCTGTCTCAGCCTCCTGAGTAGCTGGGATTACAGGCATGCCCCATCACACCTTGCTAATTTTTGTATTTTTAGTAGAGACGGGCTTTCACCATGTTGGCCAGGCTGGTCTGAACTCCTGACCTCAAGCAATCTGCCACCTCGGCCTCCCAAAGTGCTGAGATTACAGGAATCAGCCACTGCACCTGGCCTCTCTTTCGTAATTTTCAACAGTCCTCTCTCCAGAGGGACAATTCTGCCCCTGTGACCTCACAACACTTTTACATTTGCTACAGTAATCTCATTATGGTATTTGAAAATGCAGCTTGTTTAAAGACATATTTCTAATTTAGTTATCTCAGCCTCGTTTATATTTCAGCCAACACTCAAGCAGTTCCATGGTTTTTCATTGAATCAAACATTTATTAAACACCTATTCTATGTCAGACACTGTTATACAAGCTGACTTCCTGATGAGTCTTAGGGTAACTATCTGTTACCATCTTTTTTTAACCAAACTGTATAGTTCTCACTGACATGCAAAATGCACTATCATTCCCACCAGGATGAAGAAAACAAAAAACAACAAAAAAAAATGCACAAATGCATATGCAAAACACTTTTTATTAATACCACTGACCACTTTAACAACACTGCAAGTTCACAGATATTCAGCCGGCACAGTGGCTCACACCTGTAATCCCAGCACTTTAGGAGGCCAAGGTCGGGGGATCACCTGAGGTCAGGAGTTTGAGACCAGCCTGGCCAACATGGTGAAACCCCGTCTCTACTAAAAATACACCAATTAGCTGGATGTGCTGGCAGGCACCTGAAATTCCAGCTACGTGGGAGGCTGAGACAGGAGAATCGCTTGAACCCAGGAGGTGGAGGTTGCAGTAAGCCAAGATCGTGCCACTGCACTCCAGCCTGGGTGATAGAGTGAGATTCCATCTCAAAATAAAACAAAGATATTTCACATAATTACCTACAAATTAGACGAAAAGAGTTTAACTCTCTCCAAAAGCCACCTTAATATTTTGCTGTTGTTACATTTCATTTTCAGATGTTTTAATTTATTCATTGATGCATTCACATGGCTCTCTTACCATTTGCTGGATATATCTGCTGTTAAATTATAAAGATTGTAAGCCCTCTTTTTTAGGCATAAACCTAACATAGGCACAGTCACTCCGAAAAATGTAAGATAAACCTTTTTTTTTTTTTTTTTTTTTGGAGAGAGTCTTGCTGTTGCCCAAGCTGTTGTACAGTGGTGCAATCACAGCTTACTGCAGTCTCAACCTGCTGGGCTCAAGTGATCCTCCCAACTCAGCCTCCCAACTAGCTAGGATTGCAGGCTTGCATCACCATGCCCAGATAATTTGTTTTTCATTTTTTGTAACCCAGGCTGGTCTTCCACTCCTGGACTCAAGAGATCCTCCTAGTGTAGCCTCCCAAAGTGCTGGGATTATAGGCCTGAGCCTCCGTTCCCAGTCTAAACCTTTTATTTTTTATGATTATTTTTAGAGACAGGGTCTTACTATGTTGCCCAGGCTGAACTAGAACTCTTGGGCTCAAAAAAACCTTTCACCTCAGCCTTGCAAGTAGCTGGAACTACAGGCACAAAAACCTAATTTAAAGAAATACAACTAAGGCTGGGCAAGGTGGCTCACACTTGTAATCCTAGCACTTTGGGAGGCTGAGGCAGGAGGATTACCTGAGGTCAGGAGTTCAAGACCAGGCAGGCCAACATGGTGAAACCCCATCTCTACTAAAAATATAAAAATCAGCCGGGAATGGTGGCACACACCTGTAATCCCAGCTACTTGGGAGGCTGAGGCAGGAGAATTGCAGAGGTTGCAGTCAACCGAGATCGTACCATTGTACTCCAGCCTAGCCGACAGAGTGAGATTCTGTCTCAAAAAAAAAAAAAAAGAAAGAAAAGAAATATAACTAAAACCAAGCATGCGGAAGATTCAAAAATATAAAATTATATCAAGTGTCTTACACTACAAGATGCAGAAAGTACAGACTAAGAACAGCACTACACAAAATTACATGTGAAATACCTTTTTTTACAATAATCGCTCAAATGTTTCCATAACTGATGTAGCAGAGAGATGGTCTGGTGGTCTGATGAACCTTTCTTTGAACTGATATACAGAAAATCCAGTACCATGTAACTTTTGGATGTTGTATTTCTCATTCATTTTCAATTCCCCCACCTTCTGAAGCAAGTGAAACAAAGCTGGCTGTGTCAAAAACATACCAAATTAAGAAATGATGTAACAATAACTAAAAATTAAAAGCTCTATTTAAAAGTCAATTTAATAAAGACATTACTAATTATCTTACAGAAAAGGATAAGAGAATAGTATGGGCCAAATGCAGTGGCTCACCCCTGTAATCCCAGCACTTTAGGAGGCCGAGGTGGGTGGATCACTTGCAGTCAGGAGTTCTAGACCAGCCTGGCCAACATGGCGAAACCTCTTCTCTACTAAAACTACCAAAATTAGCCAGGCATAGTAGTGTGCACCTGTAGTCCCAGCTACTCAGGAGGCTGAGACAGGAGAATTACTGGAGCCTGGGAGATGGAGGTTGCAGTAAGCCAAGATCATGCTACTGCACTCCAGCCTGGGCAACACAGTGAGACTCCATCTTAAAAAAAAAAAAAAAAAGTTAAGACAACCTACAGATTGGGAAGAAATACTTGCAAATCATGTACAGGATTAATACCCAGAAATACATACAGAACTTTTAAAACTCAACAACAAAATAGATAATCCAATTTTAAAATGGGCATAGGACTTAAACAGATATTTCTCCAAGGAAGAAATACAATGACCAATAAGCACATGAAAAGATGATCATCGGCCGGACACGGTGGCTCAAGCCTGTAATCCCAGCACTTTGGGAGGCCGAGACGGGCGGATCACGAGGTCAGGAGATCGAGACCATCCTGGCTAACACGGTGAAACCCCGTCTCTACTAAAAATACAAAAACTAGCTGGGCGAGGTGGCGGGCGCCTGTAGTCTCAGCTACTCGGGAGGCTGAGGCAGGAGAATGGCGTAAACCCGAGAGGCGGAGCTTGCAGTGAGCTGAGATCCGGCCACTGCACTCCAGTCCAGGCGACAGAGCAAGACTCCGCCTCAAAAAAAAAAAAAAAAAAAGAAAGAAAAGATGATCATCCTCTTTAGCGATCACGGAAAAGGAAATCAAACTACAGTGAGATACCACTTAATACCTACTAGGATGGCTATTTTTAAAAAAGGGAAAATGGCAAGTGACAGCTAAGAGAAAGACTACAATCCTCGTATATTGCTGGCAGGACTCTAAAACAGTGCAGTCACTGTGGAGAAGTTTGTCGATTCCTAAAGAAGTTGAACATAGAATTGCCACTGGCCCAGCAATTCCACTCTTAGGTATATATCTAGAAGAATTAAAAACAGGCTGGGCACAGTGGCTCACGCCTGTAATCCCAGCACTGGCCAACATGGTGAAACCCTGTCTCTACCATAAATACAAAAATTAGCCGTGTGTGATGGCAGGTGCCTGCAATCCCAGCTACTAGGGAGGCTGAGGCAGGAGAATAGCTTGAACCTGGGAGGCGGAGGTTGCAGTGAGCCAAGATCACGCCACTGCACCCCAACCTCGGTGACAGCGTAAGACTCTGTCTCAGGTAGAAAAGAAAAAAAAAAAAAAAGAATTACAAACAGGTATTCAAACAGAAATACTTGTACACAAATACTGATGGCAACACTATTCACAAAATCCAAAAGGTGGAACAGTCTTTTGAAATGTCCATCAGCAGATAAATGGATAAACAAAATTTGTTATATACATACAATAAAGTATTATTCAGTCATAAAAAAGAGTGAAGTACTGATATATGCTATGATGTGAATGAACCTTGAAAGTCCCATGCTAAGTGAACGAAGTCAGACACAAAAGTCACATACTGTACCATTTTATTTACATAAAATATCCAAAATAGGTAAATCCATAGAGACAGAAAACAGATTTGTGGTTTATGGGGGATAAGAGGAGGAAAAGGAGAGTGACTGCTTAATAGGGGCTTTCTTTTGGAGTTAGAAAAATGTTCTGAAACTTGACACAGGTGGTAGTTGCATAACATTGTGAATTTATTAAATGTCAATGAAATACACACACCATAATTGCTAATTTGTATTATATGAATTTCACCTCAATAAAATCAACAAAGAAAAAAGACAATTTAGATAAATCTTCAATTTACGGGATTTCATAAGTATGATAAAAATAAAAAATTAGTTAAAGCAGAAACTGCTAATTGTTTCTCACTCGCTCACTCCCTCCCTCCTTCCCTCCAATCTTTTGTAACAGTTTAATATCATGGATATTCACAAAACATGCTAACTTTCTCTGTAATACAAGAATAGGGTCACTTTCTTTATTCACCATGTTTTTGCCTGATAAGCAACAAAGTTAGATCAATTTATGATATCACTTGCAGTTAATAATTTAAATATGCAACACAATGTCAATTACTATAACATACTAGTTGGAAAATCACATTTTCAGTTTTACATTCAAAATATACTTATTTAAGAAAACCACAGTACTTATCCCTAACAAGATGATTTATGTAATGAATATTTAAGGTGTTATATACTTTTCTAATGACTCAAATTTGCTTCTAAGTAAAAATTAAAACATTCACAGCCGGGCACGGTGACTCACGCCTGTAATCCCAGCACTTTGGGGGACTGACGCAGGTGGATCACGAGGTCAAGAGATGAAGACCATCCTGGCCAACATGCTGAAAACCTGTCTTTACTAAAAATACAAAAATTAGCCAGGCGTGGTGGTGTGCGTCTGTGGTCCCAGCTACTCGGGAGGCTGAGGAAGGAGAACCACTTGAACCCAGGGAGGCAGGTGGTGGGGGGACAGAGGTTGCAGTGAGCCGAGATCACGCCATTGCACTCCAGACTGGGCAACAAGAGTGAAAATACATCTCAAAAAAAAAAAAAAATTGGTGTAAAATCATAAAAGTTCTAAGGGGTACTATGCTGATTCTTTTCTTAAGCCATAAAGGAATACCATTAAAAAAAAATAACCAAAAACTGGCGGGCTGCGGTGGCTCACGCTTATAATCTCTGCACTTTGAGAGGCCGAGGCAGACAGATCACCTGAGATCAGGAGTTTGAGACCAGCTTGGCCAACATGATAAAACCCCGTCTCTACTAAAAATACAAAAAATTAGCTGGACGTGGTGGCAGGCACCTGTAATCCCAGCTACTCGGGAGGTTGAGGCAGGAGAATCGCTTGAAACTGGTAGGCAGAGGCTGCACTGAGCCGAGATTGTGCCACTGCACTCCAGCCTAGGTGACAAGAAAAAAACTCCATCTTAAAAAAAAAAAAAACCAAATAAATAATGTTTATTCCTACTTAGTCTGCAAAGGGAAAGTAAAACTAATATCAAAGAATTATTTAAAAAGAAATAACACATGCACACCAGTTTGGTAAGTAGGATGACACCTAAATTATGCATTCTCCTGGGACAAAGCTCCTTTAACTAGACAAAACTAGAGTTTGAAGAAAATTCTCATCTCCCGATCTATGTGACAGTTGGAGGAGTCAGCAGGCAATATATAAACATTTTGGGACTTTTGGGGACCAGTTATGTAAAAGCCCATACTCCTTTTGAACCCATACTCTATCTCCTAGACACGTGGGAGGTGCCACCCAGAGCTCAAAAGTACAGCACTTAGCTTCCACATCCATTAGTGTGTATCTAGAAAAAGACAGTAGCATCCTAGTTTCATTTCTTAAGAAGCAGAACACTTTAATGATGAGCTAAGAAAGGAGTCTAAACTCTGATACATTTAAATGTGGCAAAAATAAAAAATGCTGAAAATGATGTCCAAATAGGCATTAGTGCTAACAAGTCACATTCCTAAAAATTACTAAAAAATACACTCATGTATCAAAAATATAGAGATAAAAAAGAACCCACAATGTCCAGAGTTGGACTGTACATACAAATCACTTTCTCTTCAAGTGGCCCATAAACTGTGAATATGAAATTTTAATTTCAACTAGGACTCTTAACATAGAAAATTTCTTTTTTCTTTTCTTTGCTTTTTTTTTTTTTTTTTTTTTTGAGACAGTCTGACTCTGTCACCTAGCCTGGAGTACAGTAGCACAATCTCAGCTCACTGTAACTTCCATCTCCCAGATTCAAGTGATTCTTCTGCCACAGCCTCCTGAAGTAGCTGGGATTCCAGATGTGCACCACCATACCCAGCTAATTTAATTTCAATTAATTTTAATAAGTGTTTCCAATAAGATTAGTACTCCACAACTGAACAACGGATGAGGAAAAGATAAAGTAGCAAACGGGGAAGCAAATTCTCACAGTTTAAAATTTTTAAATAGAGTTGAAAGTAGAAAAACACTACTAAACAGCACAAAAAAGCTAAACTTAAATGCCTTCTCCATGTACATTCCAAACTTAGAAGGTATAATTCAGAACTATAAAGAATATATTTTCAGCCAGGCATGGTGGCTCACACCTGTAATTGCAGCACTTTGGAAGGCTGAGGAGGGCAGATTAATTGAGGCCAGTTCAAAACCAGCCAGGCCAACATGGTGAAACTCCATCTCTACAAAAAATACAAAAATTAGCCAGGCGTGGTGGCACATGCCTGTAATCCCAGCTACTCAGGAGGCTGAGGCATGAAAATCACTTGAACCCAGGAGGCGGAGGTCGCAGTGAGCTGAAATCACACCACTAAACTCCAGCCTGGGTGACAGAGCAAGACTGTCTCCCAAAAAAAAAAAAAAGTATATTTTCAAAACCAACATAAGATATTCAAGAAAATTACTTTTAAGTAATTTTTCAGTAAGGATAATTAAATATCTCAAATGTTAAGAGAATATCCATTTCTAAAAATTCATACATTACTATGATCATGTTTTTTGCTATTTTTGCTAATCAATACAAAATACGACTTTTTTTTCTTTTAGAGAGTCTTTCATTTCCTGATGAAATTAAACACCAAAATCTTTCAAGCAAGAATATAAATTTTTAGATTATAAACGAGATTTATGAGACAGGATGAACTAAATGAAAATGTTAATTAAGCAACATTACTGAGACTGCATATATGGCTTATCCTCTTTATCAGCAAGCTATAATTGAGATCTTTGTGTATATGACACTAACTACAAAAAAGCACCAGCAACAGCCATTTCCAACAAAAGACCTATCTAATTGGGTAAACAACTAAATAAAACAAGGTAGGATATATACAGCACCTAATGAGGGATTTAGATTTCAGAAGAAGGAAAATGTTGGGAAGAAAGAGGGATAAACTAGAAAGCAGGAATAAAGAAACAGAAGACGGCAGGGTTTTTCAAACAGAAGTCATGAACGAAAGCATAGAAATGGATATGACAAATTCAGTTCATGAAACAAACACCTGCATTGTTAAGAAAGGGAAAGCTGGAATAGCTGACCCCTTTAAAACCTAGGTTAAGCAGTTTGCTCATTTTTTGTATAGACAGACAGTTAATGGGGAGCCACTGAAGATTTAGGACTTCTTATGCTTGAAAAATTTTATTTACAAGAGTAACATTCAATCATGTGCACTGTATAGTTTAAGCAACATGCATGGCTAAAATCTTTAAGTAACAGTGATGTCTGCAGGAAAACAACATCTTTAATTTTACACATTAGAAATTTTTCTTAAAATTATCTTGCATTTATTTATTTATTTATTTTATTTTGAGAGAAGGTCTCACTCTGTCACCCAGGCTGGAGTGCAGTGGCGCAATCTCAGCTCACCGCAACCTTTGCCTCCTAGGTGCAAACAATTCTTCTGCCTCAGCCTCCCAAGTAGCTGGAAGTGCACCACCGCCACCGCCGCCAACGCCGCCGCCGCCGCCGCCACCGCCACCACCACCACCACCACACCTGGCTAATTTCTGCATTTTTTCTTAGAGACGGGATTTCACCATGTTGGCTAGGCTGGTCTCAAGCTCTTAACCTCAAATGATCCACCCACCTCAGCCTCCCAAAATGCTGGGATTACAGGCATGAGCCACCATGCCCAGCATATCCTTGCTTTTATTTTACACTATGAAAACTCACAAAATATGTAGTATGAGTTAAATTATTTTCTAATATTTTATATTCAAATAAACATAAATGGATAATAATCTAGGATACTGCCTTATTAAAACTTTGTATGAGAAACAATACGACATGGTGATTAAGAGCTCCAACTGCAGAGTCACCTGGTTGAAAAACCAGCACCAAACGCATGACTTTGAACAACCCAAGGCTCAGTTTTTTCATATGACTGCTGTATTAAAAGATAAATGCGGCCAGGCACAGTAGCTCACATCTGTAATCCCAGCACTGTGGGAAGTCCAGGTGGGAGGATCATTTGAGGTCAGGAGACCTCAATGATCAGCCTGGCCAACACGGTGAAAGACCAGCCTGGCCAACACGGTGAAACTCCGTCTCTACTAAAAATACAAAAATTAGCTGGGCGTGGTGGTGGGCACCTGTAATCCCAGCTACTCAGGAGGCTGAGGCAGGAAAATCACCTGAAGCTGGGAGAAGGAGGTTGCAGTGAGCCTGAGATCAGGTCACTGCGCTCCACCCTGGGCAAGACAGCAAGACTCCACCTCAAAAAAAAAATAAAAGAGAAATCCAAGTGCAAATGCCTGGCATATAGTAAAGGTTCAAAAAATGTTGGCTATAATTATTCAAGAGAGTACAGAAACTCATGCTGGAGTGCAGTGGCATGATCATCATAGCTCACTGGGCTTACACAATCCTCCCACCTCAGCTTCCCAAGTAGCTTAGACTACAGGCACACGCCACCATGACCAGCTAGTTTTTTAATATCTGGTAGAGATGAAGTCTTGCTATGTTGCCCACCCCTGGCCTCAAGTGATCCTTCCGCCTTGGCCTTCCAAAGTGCTGGGGTTGCAGGCGTAAGCCACCACACCTGGCCTAAAATGTGTATTCTCATTTTGAGCAAAGCCCCAAAACACTGGATACCACTAATTTGTCTCCTTGTTATTCAGTATCTTTTCTCTTTTGAAGTATATTTTCCCAAACAACATTTAATAATTTACTTCTATTATGGCCAATCTTTACACATTAGGTATGTCTCAAAATTTTTTTCATAAGGCAATAATTTGCCTATGGAATCACATTTTCCCAGATCTTACCATTCTAAGAAATGATTATCTATCCCCCCCCCAAAAAAAAAGTCTTGACGTATTTCACACTGCTATAAAGATACCACTGAAGACTGGGTAATTTATAAAGAAAAGAAGTTTAATTGACTCAGGTCCACAGGGCCGGGGAGGCCTCAGGAAATCTACAATCATGGCAGAAGGTGAGGGGGAAGCAAGGACCTTCTTCACATGGCATCGGGAGAGAGAAGAGAAAAGCCCAGAAGAGACTGCCATTTTTAAAACCATCAGATCTTGTGAGAATTCCCTCACTACGATGAGAAGAGCAGGGAGGAAACCGTCCCCATGATCCAATCACCTCCCACCAGTTCTCTCCCTCAACACCTGGGGATTACAATTCAAGATAAGATTTGGGTGGGGACACAACACCTAACCATATGACTTGATATTAACAATAATCACATATAGGAATCCTAACATTTAATGCAAGAGCCATCCCTAATGTTTATCTTTCTTTGCTGTCCCTAAAAGTTAACTAATACTAAACTGATCTTTACATGAAGTTCCACACTTATTAATAATTACACATATTAAGTAAAATATATTTAATTCCTATTTTTCAGAAAATCATCAAACTTTGTGAATCTGCTATGGATAAATAGTAGTGGTGATAGCACAATGTCAATGTACTTAATGCCTTGAACTATACACTTAAAAATGGTTAAATAAGGTAAATGTTATGTAATTTTAACCCCAAAATTTTTAAAATAAAAAATAAAATATTAAAAAACTGTAAGTCTGAATTTTAAAAAACAAAAAGCAAGCTAAAGACAATGTGGTACTGGAATGCCAGATCATTGCTTTAGTTGATGATTGTCAGAAAAACCATAACTTAAAGACAGATATTGGTAACTTCTAGTGTTGGCTCCTCTGAACTGTAGCAGGGGCTCGTTTGTACTTATTTTCTACTTCCCACAGCTCCTTGTGAAATGTTACTATGTACTTAGTAAATAATTATTGATTGATATGTAGAAACTAGCCATTTATTAATATAACAGATAATGGACAAACTATAGATGTACTATATCCAAGTCCAAATCAGAAACTGTCTTAATTTAAAAAAAAAGAAAGAAAGAAACTGTCTTAACTCAGTTATCTAAAAATAATACTTTTAAATTTAAAAAGAACAGAAACTAATGATTAAATTATACTGATGCCAAAGTTACATTAGCACGGAAATTTTTAAATATTTTGCCAGGCATGGTGACTCACAACTGTAATCCCAATACTTTGGGGGGATGAGGCAGGAGGACTGCTTGAAGCCATGAGCTGGAGACCAGCCTGGGCAATAAAGCAAGACCCCCAACTCCACAAAAAATTTTAAAATCAGCTGGGTGTGGTGACACATGCCTGCATTCCCAGCTACTTGGAAGTCCAAGACAGGAGGATTGCTTGAATCCAGGAGTTGGAGGCTGAAATGAGCTATGATCACACACTGCACTCCGGCAACTAGGTGACAGAATGAGACCCTGTCTATAAAAATAAATAAATAATGTTTAGAATTTCTTTTTATTTTTAAGTCATTGCTCTTCATTCAATTATTGTTCCATTATAACATTTTTAAATACATGAATCAAATTTCTTTATCTGAACTCTCTCTGTCATTTCACATGGCTTCCTATTATAATGAGAATAAAATACGAACTATTTTACCAACTCTATATAAGATTATACAGGATACAGTTTTAGCCTCCTTCTCCAACATTCTTCACTATACATTCCCTCTAAATGGAAATCTCTCCCACTGAGAATGTCACGGCGTTTGGGATTTCAATTTAATTTCTACCTGCACAGAAAAGCCACCTCTTAACCCATATCTATAATAACTTCTAGTCACTTCTGCATTACTTGTTGACCACAGCCAAATGTAGAGGCAAGTAGTACCAAGCATGGTAATACAAGGCATAATATCACAGGACCCTTCCATCTAGCAACAGGTAACTAAATCAGAAACAGCCAGCAGCCAATAAGGTAGTCTCAGTAGCCAAAGAGTTCTATACAAAGTAAACATGGTGGGCCGGGCGCAGTGGCTCAAGCCTGTAATCCCAGCACTTTGGGAGGCCAAGACGGACGGATCACAAGGTCAGGAGATCAAGACCATCCTGGCTAACCCGGTGAAACCCCGTCTCTACTAAAAAATACAAAAAACAAGCTGGGCGAGGTGGCAGGCGCCTGTAGTCCCAGCTACTCCGGAGGCTCAGGCAGGAGAATGGCGTAAACCCGGGAGGCAGAGCTTGCAGTGAGCTCAGATTCGGCCACTGCGCTCCAGCCTGGGCGACAGAGAGAGGCTCCGTCTCAAAAAAAAAAAAAAAACATGGTGACTAGATAACTAATCAGTGTCCAACTCTTCCCCATCTCCCTCACACAGTTTAAATACTCAATGGTACCAATTCAGAAGAAACTGACCTTGAATAACCTAATGCCAAAATAGTAGAGAAGAAGTGTTTATCAGAATCATATACAGAGCTTTAGAAGAAAATAGACAATCCCCATTACTAAAGAAGTCTGATTGATTGAACAGATCTGAAGGAGGGCCCCAGAGACAATTCTTACTACAACCTCTAGTTGAGAACCACAGCAGGAGTAGTTAGAGTAGTTAGAGCTCCTTGGTTTCCTAAATGACTACCCATTTCCTCAACCACTCTCTGTCTTCCTGACACCTTGTTATGCAGCAGTTGGGACTTTTATGTCACTTACCTTCCCATAATATATCTCCATTATTTAAGGTAACTTAAACCTATCTCTCTGCCTTAAAACCTAAACAATACATTATCTGACTTGTGGCATGAAAGCCATGTAACCAGATGTTTTTTGTTTTTTGGTTTTTTTTTGAGACGGAGTCTCACCCTGTCGCCCAGGTTGGAGTGCAATGGCACGATCTCAGATCACTGCAACCCCCACCTCCTGGGTTCAAATGATTCTCCTGCCCCAGCCTCCCAAGTAGCTAGGATTACAGGTGTGTGCCACCACGTCCAGCTAATTTTCCAGATGTTAAAAATAATCACGAAACAAATGTTCTTCCTTGCCACATTTGGCCTAATTTTTCTAAAACATTGTGGTATTTATCAATCCTATATTCAAACTTCAAATGAAACCACAAACAAGAACCAAAGGAGAAAAGCATTTGCATTAACAAAATCAACATTTTACTTCATATAATACAAGGGAATCTCATGTATTTTACTCCCAAGAAAGTTCCCAAAAATTCAAGACATAACCTCACTCAATTTCAATAAATGTATTTTCCAAACACCCAACCACAGGACCACAAGATCTTGTTTGAAAAGCAACAACCAGGGGGAAAGCAACAGACTGCTACAAACAGGCATAATGACACCTAAAAGAAATTATCTATACATACACTTTTTTTCAAAGAAATAAACTTTTATGCATTTGTGAGACCCACTGAACTGAAATCATAATGAACTTTAATATATGCAAGTTAACCAAACAAAAAAATGTACCAGTATGTCAGGATATCCTAGGATGAAATATAGATGGTGACAAATGAATCTAATGGTATTACAAATACAAGATACCACTGGCCGGGCACGGTGGCTCATGCCTGTAATTCCAGCACTTTCGGAGGCTGAGGCGGGTGGATCACGAGGTCGGGAGATTGAGACCATCCTGGCCAACATGGTGAAACCCCGTCTCTACTAAAAATACAAAAATTAGCTGGGCGTGGTGATGAGAGCCTGTAATCCCAGCTACTCAGGAGGCTGAGCCAGGAGAATAGCTTGAACCCGGGAGGCAGAGGTTACAGTGAGCCAAGATCATGCCCACTCCACTCCAGCCTGGTGACAGAGGAAGACTCTGCCTCAAAAGAGAAAAAAAGATACGACCTTACTGAAGGCAGTGGGGAAAAAAGCAGCTATAAAATTCAGTAACTTCCCAAAGTTACTTAACTCTGGGAAATGATGCTTTGATTAGAAACTGTAACGTTAAAGGCACAAAAGCTGTATAAAAACTTATACTCTAGCTGGTAAATTTGTTTCAAACAGAGGTATAGGTTAACAATTCTATGCCTGCTTTTCATGTATACTGGCATTGAACAAATAGGTAAAATGAATAGTAGATGGTAGGTGGGAGCCAGGTTTCTCAATGTTGAGGAGGGAAGTTACAGGTAAGTACGGGGAAAACAGTAAAACGAGCCCTGTGGTACTGGATTAGAGTTGTAGAAATGAGTACAAACTCTTGTTAAATTTAATATACATAGGCCAGGTGCAGTGGCTCATGCCTGTAATCCCAGCACTTTGGGAGGACGCAGTGGGTGAATCACTTGATGTCAGGAGTTCGAGACCAGCCTGGCCAACATGGTGAAACCCAGTCTCTACTTTAAAAAAAATAAATACAAAAACACAAAAATTAGCTGGGTGTGGTGATGGGCACCTGTAATCCCAGCTACTCAGGAGGCTGAGGCAGAAGAATCGCTTGAACCCAGGAGGCAGAGTTTGCAGTGAGCCAAGATTGTGCCAGTGCACTCCAGCCTGGGCAACAGAGCAAGACTCCGCCCCAAAAAAAAAAAAAAAGTTTAATATACATAAAAATGGATAGATGCAAAAATAGAGATATGTGTGTACATAAGTTACCATAAATAAATATATTTCCTGTCTCTGTTCCGACAGGACTTAGAAGCAGTGACACCCAGTAGCCATAAACATATCCAATGCTCAAATCTTCGTTTCTTTCTTTCTTTTCTTTTCTTTTTTTTTTTTTTTGAGACATAGTTTCGCTCTTGTTGCCCAGGCTGGAGTGAGAGTGGCGCAATCTCAGCTCACTGCAACATCCCCCTCCCTGGTTCAAGTGATTCTCCTGCCTCAGTCTCCCGAGTAGCTGGGATTACAGGCATGCACCACCATGTCCGGCTAATTTTGTATTTTTAGTAGAGATGGGGTTTCTCCATGTTGGTCAGGCTGGTCTCGAACTCCTGACCACAGGTGATCCGCCCGCCTCGGTCTCCCAAAGTGTTGGGATTACAGGCATGAGCCACCTTGCCTGGCCCCAAATGTTTGTTTCTAAATACCATTTCCCAATAAAAGAAAGCAAGGCTCCTTGGAGAAATAGCACATTCTACCCACAGGGCAGGAAAATACAAGATGAGCTTGGAGATCTTGAGGAAAGCAAGGGAGTGCTTAAAAGTCAAAAGAATGGAACATGCCAAAAGGATTCAGGTACCAACCTAAAAATAATCCCAATAGCTAAGGCTGAAAATTTCTGAGCAACAAAATAGTGTGGGATTGGATTACCTTCCAAAGTACAAAATAAATATACATGAGTCCATACGGATATAAATAAGTTGAGTGGGGGAGGGGCAGAGACAAATCTTCCTTAGAAAAGAGCTCAAGTAATGCATGTAGATATTTCCTCATCCAAAGTGTGGGTTGGACTTCAGCAACTCACATCCAAAGAACAGAATATGGGAAAAGGAAGACAGCAACTTCACAACAGAGAAACCTGGCAAACAATCACTACCTTAACCTCACCAACATTAATTTAATGTAACCCCAATATACGATGAGGCCATTGTACCTCTGTGGTATTCATCCCCAACACCCGTACGTAACTCCAATCTAATTAAGAGAAGGGGGAAAAATCAGGCAAATCCAAATGAAGGAACATTTCACAAAATGCCTGAAAGGGTTTCTCAAAACTGTCTTGGTCATGAAAAACAAAGAAAAATTAACAACTTGTCAACAGATCAGAGAAGACTAAAGACAAGATCACTAAACACGATGCGGTAACCTGGATTAGATCCTAGAACAGAGAAAGGACATTAGTATGTTGGGCGCAGTGGCTCACACCTGTAATCCCAGCACTTTGGGAGGCCAAGGCAGAGGTCAGGAGATCAAGACCATCCTGACTACCACGGTGAAACTCCGTCTCTACTAAAAACACAAACAAAAAACTTAGCCAGGCGTGGTGGTGGATGCCTGTAGTCCCAGCTAGTCGGGACCCTGAGGCAGGAGAATGGTGTGAACCCGGGAGGTGGAGCTTGCAGTGAGCCAAGATTGCGCCACTGCACTCCAGCCTGGGCAACAGAGCAAGACTCCGTCTCAAACAAAAAAAAGACATTAGTGTAAAAACTGGTGAACTCAAATAAAATCTGGAGTTAACTGTACTGACCAACCACTATTTTTAGTTTTAACAAATGTACCATGCAACAGTAAGATGTTACTGTAAGATGTTAACAGTGGGGGAAAATGGGTGAGGAAAGTACAGAAATTCTGTACTTTTTTGTAACTTGTAACTTTTGTAAATTTTTACAAAGAAATTTGTAATTTTTCAGTAAATCTAAAATCATTCCAAACTAAAAGGTTATTAAAATAATAATAAACATGAACAGTACAGAAATCTGTGGTCATTTAAAGAGCAGGCAAGTATCACCAAATTCCTCACTAAATCCTGACAGTGTCACTATTTTCCAACACAGTAAAACATGGTCCCCACTGGTTTTTTAAGAAAATAAGAGATATGTATTTCCAAGTCCCTAAAATAAAAGTTACAAACCCTGAAAGTGTTTACCTAAAATAATTAACAAAATGATCCTTAGATAATTATAAATAGCAAGGATTTTAATCTTACTCATTTACACATTTACTTATTTATCTATTGAGATGGAGTCCCGCTCTGTTACTAGGCTGGAGTGCAGTAGCACAATCTTGGCTCATTGCAACCTCCACCTCCTGGGTTCAAGTGATTCTCCTGCCTCAGCCTCCTGTGTAGCTGAGATTACAGGCGAGTGCCACCATGCCCAGCTAATTTTTGAATTTTTAGTAGACACAGGGTTTCACCATGCTGGCCAGGTTGGTCGTGAACTCCTGACCTCAAGTGATCCACCCACCTCAGCCTCCCAAAGTGCGGGGATTACAGGCGTGAGCCACCACGCCCGGCCTACGTACTTATTTTCCACCAGAAATTAGTGTTCCTCTCCTTTACATGGCTTTTAACAATTGTTTAGAATCACATTTATTCATTTATTAATAGAATATGTCATATTCCACAAGCAATTTTACACACCAGAAGCCCTGTTTGTATGTAATATTTAACTTAATAATCTAGCAGAACAAAGTTATTTATGCAAAATCTTTACTAATAAATATAACTGGCTTGGCCAGCCAGGCATGGTGGTTCAGACCTGTAATCCCAACACTTTGGAAGGCCAAGATGGGAGGACTGTTTGAGGCCAGGAGTTCAAGACCAAGACCGGCCCGATCAACATGGCAAGACCCCAACTCTATTAAATATATATATTAATATATATACTTATATAGCTTGTCTGTGAGTTATCTCAATAGATTATTCACAGTTACAGATTGAACTCCCTGTTCTATTCTTTCTTCCCTTCTCACTACTACCTATAGTTTTTAAATTTAAAAATAATATAACTGTTGGCCAGTCACGGTGGTTCATGCCTGTAATCCCAGCACTTTGGGAGACTGAGGCGGGCAGATCACAAGGTCAGGAGATCAAGACCATCCTGGCTAACACGATGAAATCCCATCTCTACTAAAAATACAAAAAATTAGCCAGGCATGGTGGTGGGCGCCTGTAGCCCCAGCTACTCAGGAGGCTGAGGCAGGAGAATGGCGTGAACCCGGGAGGCGGAGCTTGCAGTGAGCCGAGGTCACGCCACTGCACTCCAGCCTGGGCAAAAGTGCAAGACTCCGTCTCAAATAATAATAATAATAATAATAATAATTCTGTAACTGTCACCTTCATTCATTATTTATTGTGTAACCAAAATAATTTTCTTCCATATATCCTTTTCACTCATTCATTTATCTATTTCTAAATATATTTAATAAGTTTTACAAAATACTATTAAGTACCAGGACAGTTACTGATTATGAATATAGAATAGTAAACAAGATAGGCAGGTCTACATTCTCATGGAGCATATATTCTAAAGGAGACAGGCAGACAGTAACAACTTAAGTAACTTCAAATTGTGATAAACACTATAAAAGAAACTAACAGAAATATTTACTTCACTGCTATTCTATGTGCAGCAGAGGAAAACAGACCATCTCCAAAAAAACAGGAAAGGCACATTTAAGTATGTGACAACTAAATTGTTATTTGAAGGATACGAAAAGTCAAGAAAAGAGCTGGGGAAAGAAATGTCTCAGAAGAGAGAATAGCAAATGCGATGGCCCTAAGGTAAAAACTGTAGCATGTTGCAACAATTAGGGAGAAAACAATGGCCAAAGTTTTCTGTTTTTATTTGAGATAGGGTCTGGCTCTGTCACCCAGGTTAGAGTGCACTGATGGATCAAAGCTCACTATAGCCTTGACTTCCAGGGCTCATGCAATCCTCCCGCCTCAGCCTCCCCAGCGACTGGGACTACAAGTGTGTACAATAACGCCTGGCTAATAATTTTTTACCTTTTCTAGAAACGGGGTCTCTCTATGTTGTCCTGGCTGGTCTCAAATGCCTGGCCTCAAACAATCCTCCCACCTCGGCCCCCCACACTGCTGGGATTACAGATGTGAGCCACCTTGCCTGGACCAACGAATGTTTTGTTAATCCTCAAACACAGCGAACACGGAGAATGACAAAAGACTAGGAAGGATAGGTAGGCACCGGCCAGATCATGTGGGCTGAAATAAGAAGCTTACGTACAATTAAAAAATAATTAATGATTTTAACTAGTACAGTCACACTAACCAAATTACATTTTTCAAAATTCTAAAACATACACTTATAAATATAAGGTTAAATTTGTCATCATTCAATTTGGAAACTTGCTGTCAGACAAATAATATAATAATCCAGTCATATTAGTCATTCAATCATTCATGAAGCATTTGGCCAGCTCCTGCCCTGTGCCAGATAGCTATGCGTGTTGAAAATACCAAGACTATAGTGGTGATGTCACCTTTAACACCTTTTATGTTAAAACTAATTCATTAACAATATCAAAAAATTGTCATTGAAATTGGAGCAGCCAGGTGCAGTGACTCACGCCTGTAATCCCAGCACTTTGGGAGGCCAAGGTGGGCGGATCACCTAAGGTCAGGAGTTTGAGACCAGCCTGACCAACATGGAGAAACCCCATCTCTACCAAAAATACTAAATTAGCCAGACACGGTGGTGTGTGCCTGGAATCCCAGCTACTCGGGAGGCTGAGGCAGGAGAATAGCTTGAACCCAGGCAGCGGAGGTTGCAGTGAGCCAAGATCGTGCCATTACACTCCAGCTGGGCAACAAGAGCAAAACTCTGTCTCAGAAAAACAAAAGAAAGAAAATGAATAGTGGGCTTGTCACATCAGGAAAGTAACCAACAATATTTAAGCTTCAAAAAAATTAGAATTTTGCAAAACATGTTTCTACCACTGTGGGCTTAACAACTTCCCAAGTCAAAAACACTTTTCTGAAGAGAGTGGTGATGATACCAACAGGTGTGATTCTTTGACAATGAATAATGAAATGCATAAACATTTAGAAGAACTGCGTAACTCAATAAACAAATATTTTCCAAATGACCAATGCATGATGTTTAAAAATTCCTGCAAGGAAAAACGATACAATCAAAGTGGAGGATAAATCAACTAGATTCACAGATCTTACTGAAAACACAATATGAAAACTTTACTGAGATGGTTTCAAATTCTACACTGCAATTAACCTTTAAGAAATTACCTTCAAAAGGTACATCTTGATTGTGTTGACTGTTTCACAGATATATTAAATATATGTAACTTATCAACTATATCTCAATAAAATGATTTTTTTAAAAAAGGAATTACCGCATGTTGAGTTTCAGTATAGCGTTAAATATGGCTATCCATAAGTATCTGGAAAGTCTATTAAAATAATCTTGGCTGGGTGTGGTGGCTCACACCTGTAATCCCAGCACTGTGGGAGGCCGAGGCAGACAAGATTACCTGCACCCAGAAGTTCAAGACCAGCTTGGGCAACATGGTGAAACTCTGTCTCTATAAAAAATACAGAAATTAACTGGGCGTGGGGGCAAACACCTATAGTCCCAGCTACTAGGAAAGGTGAGTAGAAGGGATTGCTTGAGCCCAGGAGGTCAAGGCTGCAATTAGCCATGAGCATGCCACTGCACTCCAGCATAGACGACAGAGCAAGATCTTGTCTCAAAAAAATAAATAAAATACTCCTCCCTCTTCCAAATTTACATCAGGATGAGGCCAGATTTTCTCCATATGCTTCAAGCAAAACAACATATCACAATACTGAATGCATTAGCAGATATGAGAATCCAACTATTTTCTATTAAGCTAGACATTAAGGATATTTGCAAAACTATAACAAATGCCACTCTTCTCATACTCTTCTTGTTCTGGAACATAGTTATTTTCATTAAAAATGTCATTTATGTTAGCATGCAATGGGTTTATTAATGGTATTTTTAAATAAATTAAAAGTAAACAGCTTGGTTTGGTTGGTTGGTTTTTGGTGTTTGGATTTTTTGTTTTTTTCTTTTTTTTTGAGACAAGGTCTGGCTCTGTCGCCCAGGCTTGAGTACAGTGGCATGATCTCGGCTCACTACAAACTCTGCCTACCAGGCTTAAGCCATCTAATTTTTTTTCTTTTTTCTTTTTTTTTTTTTGGTAGAGACAAACTTCGCCATGTTGCCCAGGCTGGTCTCAAACTGGTGAGCTCAAGTGATCTACCCACTCAGCTCCCAAAGAGCTGGGCTTACAGGCATGAGCAACCACGCCTAGCCAAATGTAACTTTTATAGCTTCTCAGTTTTAGTTTCTCATTTGATATCTATTAATATAGATAACCCACATAAATAAAAGCTCTTTAGGGTTATCAACAATTTTGAAGGATATAAAGAGATTCTAAGACTGACAAGAGACTAACACAAGAGCAAATGACATTTCGCTGAGACTAGCAAGAGAACAAATGACATATTATTTAGATATGCACTATACTGAATCACCTTTTTTTTTTTTTTGAGACGGAGTCTCGCTCTGTCGCCCAGGCTGGAGTGCAGTGGCCGGATCTCAGCTCACTGCAAGCTCCGCCTCCCGGGTTTATGCCATTCTCCTGCCTCAGCCTCCCGAGTAGCTGGGACTACAGGCGCCCGCCACCGCGCCCGGCTAGTTTTTTTTTGTATTTTTTAGTAGAGACGGGGTTTCACCATGTTAGCCAGGATGGTCTCCATCTCCCGACCTCGTGATCCGCCCGTCTCGGCCTCCCAAAGTGCCAGGATTACAGGCTTGAGCCACCACGCCCGGCCTGAATCACCTTATTGAATGTGTCATACCTTCCTCTGAAAAACCAGAATAAGGAACCACCCAGAAAAGGGGGGTATCAAAAGCAAAATAATGACTATGTTATAATATGAAAAGATCTTCAATTATCATATTTGTTAAGTACAAAAAGGCCAAATATAAAATAACTATATAAGCTAGCTCTTGCTGAAAAAGATAAAACAATAACTTACAGTCACATGTGTTTGTTTATGCATAAACAAACACTGGATAGACAGACACATAAGAAATTAATAAAAGAGGCTGGGCGCGGTGGCTCATGCCTGTAATCCCAGCACTTTGGGAGGCCGAGGTAGGCGGATCACGAGGTCCAGAAATCGAGACCATCCTGGCTAACACAGTGAAACCCCGTCTCTGCCAAAAATACAAAAAATTAGCCAGTCGTGGTGGCAGGAGCCTGTAGTCCCAGCTACTGGGGAGGCTAAGGCAGGAGAATGGCATGAACCCAGGAGATGGAGCTTGCAGTGAGCTGAGATCGTGCCACTGCACTCCAGCCTGGGAGACAGAGCAAGACTCTGTCTCAAAAAAAAAAAAAAAGAAATTGATAAAAGCAACTACCTATAAGGGAAGGGGAACATGGAATACACAGGGACAATGTAAGAATGAGACTTCTCAATGAATATTTTTGACTTTTAAAACACAGGATGGGCCAGGTGCGGTGGGTCACGTCTGTAATCCCAGCAGGTTGGGAGTTCGAGACCAGCCTGATCAACACGAAGAAACCCCGTCTCTACTAAAAATACAAAATTAGCTGGATGTGGTGTTGCATGCCTGTAATCGCAGCTACTCAGGAGACTGAGGCAGGAGAACCGCTGGAACTTGGGAGGCGGAGGTTGTAGTGAGCCGAGATTGCCCCATTGTACCCCAGCCTGGGCAACTAGAGCAAAACTCCATCAAAAAAAAAAAAAAAAAAAAAAAAACCACACACACCAAACAGAAATGTATATAAAAGTTTTTAATTTAAAATTTACTTCAGTTCAGTAAAAAATAATACTAAGCCAATATTAAGCCATAATTCAAACGTATTTCCAATTTCTAAATTGCTCTGATCTCAGAAAAACAAAAAATCTTACTCTTTTTATCGGCTCTGAGGCAAAACAGTGCTGTCAGCAAGTAAATACTTGTACTAGAAGAGTAAGCACTGGTCAATTTGATTGACACAGGAGGGAAATTTTTTTAAACCCATAAATGAATCCACCATCAATAGAAAAAAACAAAATAGTATTAAGTAATTAATAAGAAAATACCCAGGTAAAATCAGCATTTTATTAACTCCCTTATAATTAAAAGTTGACCCTTGCTGGAGCCTTCAGTCACAAGTAGCTCAACCTTTTGCTTGCATCTCAGATGAATATTCTGAAACTGTGAAAGGTTTCCAAATTTTATAAGAATATCAGCTTAATAAAAATTCTTAAATTATTTCTGTCACTTTTCCTAAGAGTCAACATAAAAAGGCATATTTCTTTCCAAATGGATTAATCGCTTTCCATAATTTCCAACAGAATTCTTAGCCCTAGGTCAGGGGTGAGGAAAGAACTGGGAGGCCAAATCTGCTTCACCACCATTTTTTCATAGATCAAGTTTGATTGAAGCACAGCCAGTTATTCACTTACATATTAACTATAGCTGCTTTCACAATACAAGGGCAGAGTTGACTAGCTGCAAGGGCATAGATCATATGGCCCACAAAGCCTAAAATATTCACTATCTGATCCTTTACAGAGATAAGAGGTGTTATGGCAATAAACAAAAGTGGGTTTATATCTCAAATCTCATATCACAATATATTCCAAATGGATAAAAGACTGAAATGTCAAAAGTACTGGGCGCAGTGGCTCATGCCTGTAATCCCAGCACTTTGGAAGGCTGAGATGGGCAGATCACCTAACGTCAGGAGTTCAAGACCAGCCTGACCAACATGGTGCCGTGTCTACTAAAATTACAAAAATTAGTCAGGCATGGTGTCAGGAGCCTGTAATCCCAGCGACTCTGGAGTCTGAGACAGGAGAATCATTAGAACCCAGAAGGCGGAGGTTGCAGTGAGCCAAGGTCGCACCACTGCACTCCAGCCTGGGTGACAAAAGCAAAACTCCGTCTCAAAAAAAAAAAAAAAAAAAGATTCCTAAAGTCTTGGCCAGGCACGGTGGCTCAAGCCTGTAATCCCAGCACTTTGGGAGGCCGAGACTGGCGGATCACAAGGTCAGGAGATCGAGACCATCCTGGCTAACACAGTGAAACCCCGTCTCTACTAAAAATACAAAAAAAAAAACTAGCCGGGCGAGGTGGAGGGTGCCTGTAGTCCCAGCTACTCGGGAGGCTGAGGCAGGAGAATGGCGTAAACCCGGGAGGCGGAGCTTGCAGTGAGCTGAGATCCGGCCACTGCACTCCAGTCCAGGCGACAGAGCGAGACTCCGCCTCAAAAAAAGAAAGAAAAAAAAAAAAAGGAAGGAAGGTATGAAAACATGCTCAACTTCACTCATACTAAGAAAAATACACATTAAAACTATAGTGGCATGAATTATATTTCCACTCATGAGGAGGTAGCAGGTCCAAACACCCTACATCCATACGTAACTACAAAAACTAGACAAAACATACAAATATGTATTACTTTTTTTTTCAGACATTAGACTACATGGGCAATAGGACTGTGGAAAAGGAAATAAACAAAATGAGATTTTACATGACCCAGAATTCTGCCAGAAGACAACTTATAAACTACTGCCCAGTGAAGAGGAGCACAGACCTGGGTGGGATCACTAAAATTTGCCACACTGAAGTTTGGGGAAGGCTACGTGGCTAGAATTTCCAGATCAGAATTCTGGAGAAGAGGAAGCTAAACAACAAAGAACTCTGGAAATCTGCAAAAGGGTCCACTCAGGTTTTTGGTTTAATACCAACCTGCCCATGCACAGGGTAAAACTCCACAAAACCAAAGAAACTCTTCCGGGGAAAGAACAATTTCTAGAACTCAGTGGGCCAAAATCACTGGAGCTATCACCAGCCTGAGTGGAGATACCTCACTGATTATATGGCGATTTAGAACAGGTCCCAAAAGAGTAAAGGCTTTAATGACAGAACTCCACTAAAGGCCAAACTATCCTTAACAATAGTAAAAGAAGTCAGAAAACTATCAAAAAAGATCCAAAAGTAATGCTGCTCCTGTCTGCCGGAAATATCAACACTTCCTTTTTTTTTCCTTTGAGACAGAGCCTTGCTCTGTCGCCCAGGCTTGAGTGCAGTGACATGATCTCGGCTCACTGCAACCTCCGCCTCCCAGGTTCAAGTGATTCTTCTGCCTCAGCCTCCCAAGCAGCTGGGATTACAGGCACACACCACGCCCAGCTAATTTTTGTATGTTCAGTCGAGACAGGGTTTCACCATGTTGGCCAGGCTGGTCTCGAACGCCCAACCTCAGGTGATCTGCCCACCTCGGCCTCCCAAAGTACTGGGATTACAGGCATCAGTCACCACTCCCAGCCACCTCAATATTTTTTTTTTTTTTTGAGATGGAGTCTTGCTCTGTCGCCAAGGCTGGCGTGCAGTGGCGTCATCTCGGCTTACTGCAAGGTCCGCCTTCTGGGTTCACACCATTCTCCTGCCTCAGCCTCTGGAGTAGCTGGGACTACAGGTGCCCGACACCAAGTACAATTTTTTGTACTTCTAGTAGAGATGGGGTTTTACCCTGTTAGCCAGGATGGTCTCAATCTCCTGAACTCGTGATCCGCCTGCCTCAGCCTCCCAAAGTGGGATTACAGGCGTGAGCCACCACGCCCGGCCCAATAATTCTTAAATGAATACCACAAATATTGTACTCAAGGAGATAAAAGTCACAATGTCGTGGTGGCTCACGCCTGTAATCCCAGCACTTTGGAAGGCTGAGGCGGGCCGATCACCTGAGGTCAGGAGTTCAAGACCAATCTGGCCAATATGGTGAAACCCCATCTGTACTAAAAATATAAAAATTAGCCAGACGTGCTGGTGTGTGTCTGTAGTCCCAGCTACTCAGGAGGCTGAGGCACAAGACATCGCTTGAACCTGGGAGTCGGAGGTTGCAGTGAGCCGAGATTGCACCACTGCACTCTAACCTGGGTGACAGAGCAATACTCTGTCTAAATAAAAAAAAAAGAAAAAAAATTAATAGACATATGGCCAGGCACAGTGGCTCATGCCTATAATCCCAGCCTTTGGGAGGCCAAGGCAAGTGGATCACTTGAACCCAGAAGTTGGAAACCAGACTGGGCAACATGGCAAAAACCTGTCTCTACCAAAAATACAAAAATTAGCCGGGCATGGCAGTGCACACCTGTAGTCCCAGCCACTTAGAAGGCTGAGGCAGGAGGATCAAGTGAGCCCTGGAGGTAGAGGTTGCAGTGAGTTGTGATTGTGCCACTGCACTCCTGCCTTGGGGTGGGGGTGGAGGTAGAGAGAGGGAGGGAGGGAGGGAGAGAGGCAGGGAGGGAGGGAATGAGGGAGAAAGGAAGGAAGGGAGGAAGGCAGGCAGGTAGGTAGGAGGGAAAACATGACCAATAAACAGGAAGAAAAATAATTCATTATACCCAGACCCAGAAATTATAGATTTAAAAAACAGCTATTGTAGAAATATTCAATATGCTCAAAAATCTAAATGACATGAATATATGCAAATAAGAGAACCAGTCAGGCACGGTGGCTCACACCTGCAATCTCAGCACTTTGGGAGGCCGAGGCGGGTGAATCACTTGAGGTCAGTAGTTCCAGACCAGCCTGGCCAACACAGTGAAACCCCATCTCTAATAAAAATACAAAAATTAGCCAGGTGAGGTGGTGGGCACCTGAAATCCCGGCTACTCAGGAGGCTGAGGCAGGCAGATCACTTGAACCAGGGAGGCAGAGGTTGCACTGAGCCAAGGTTGCAGTGAGCCGAGATTGCACCACTGCACTCCAGCCTGGGCGACAGAGTGAGATTCCATCTCAAAAAAAAGAAAATAAGACAATCAAATGGAATATAAGAGATGAAAACTATAATATTTGATACAAAAGTTTCATTCATGGAATTAAAAGCAAAATTAGATACTGCAGATGATCACTGAACTTGAGAACAAAGCAAAAGAAATTATCCAAAAGGAAACACAGAAAAAAAGGGGGGAAACACTCTCAGTGAACTATGGGAGAATATTAAGCTATCTAAGACATATGTGACTGGAATGTCAGAAAAAAAGGGAAAAAAAATACTCGAGGAGGTAATAATAAAGACAAAAAAATTCCAAATTTTCTGAAAACTATAACCCAGGCATCCAAGAATCATAGTAAGCCCCACAGGATAAACTCAAAACCATTCACAGGTACGTGATAACAGCAGGAAAATGGTAATAAGTAAGAAATTGTCAAGCAACCTGAAGAAAAGACACACTGTATTCAGAGAAACAAATATAAAAAACATCATAGACTTCCAGAAGCTATGCTAAGCCAAAATACAATACAAAATTTATAAAGTGCTACAACACACCAAAAACTTACTACCTACCAAACTACCTTTCAATAAAGAAGGGCATAATGATAGAGTGAATTCATCAAGAAAACATATATCCCAATATGCACACCAAATAATATAAAATCAAAATACATGAAACGGCAGGGCATGAGGGGGAGGGGGGGGAGGGAGAGAGAGAGAAAAAGAAAGAAGAAAGAAGAAAGAAAGGAAGGAAGGAAATTAAAAGAGGCATGGCACGGTGGCTCACACCTGTAATCCCAGCACTTTGAGAGGCCAAGGCGGGCGGCTCACTTGAGGTCAGAAGTTCGAGACCAGCCTGGCCAACATGGTGAAACCCCCTCTCTACTAAAAACAAAAATTAGCTGGGTGTGGTGGTGCACACCTGCAGTCCCAGCTGAGGGAGGCTGAGGCAGGAAAATCAACTGAACTCAACAGGCGGAGGTTGCAGTGAGCTGTGATCGTGCCATTGCACTCCAGCGACACCCGGTCTCCAAAAAAAAAAGGAAACTAAAAAGAAAAAATAAGACAAATCCCCATCTATAGATGGAAATGTCAACACTGCTCTTAAGAATTCATAGAAATAGTGAAAACAAAATCAATAGGAATACAGAAGATTCAAATATAATAATCCAACTTACTCTAATCAACATTTATAGAGCATTCCACCCCACAACTACAGAAAACATACATACTCTTCAGGAGTCAGGGTCACGCTCTGTCACCCATGCTGGAGTGTAGTCGTGTAATCATAGCTCAATGAAGCCTCGAACCCCTGGGCTCAAGGAATCAACCTGCCTCAGACTCCCAAATTGCAAGGATTACAGGCATGAACTACTATGCTCAGCAGAGAACACATATTACTTTCAAATGAACATGGAACACTCACCAAGACTGAACATGGAACATTCACCAAGACAGACCTTGTAATGCGCCACAAAACAAGTCTACTGTGAGCTGTCAGGGCCTAAGGGAGAAAAACAGATATAATAGTTCCTAAACTTATTTGACCATAAACCCTTCCTGCAAAAGGCATCTCTGAAGACTACTGTCTCCCAGAACACATTGAGGTTAGGGATCTCAATGAAAAAAATACTTGAGGTAATAACAAAGACAAAAAATTTCCAAATTTTCTGAAAACTATAACTCAGACATCCAAGAATCATAGTAAGCCCCAAACAGGATAAACTCAAAACTATTCAAAGGTACATGATAACAGCAGTAAAATGGTAATAAGATATCATCAAGCAACCTGAAGAAAAGACACACTATGTTCAGAGAAACAAATATTCAGAGAATATACACACGATATTCAGAAAGACACACTATATTCAGAGAAACAAACCACCACGCCTAGCTAATTTTTATATTTTTAGTAGAGATGGGGTTTCACTATGTTGGCCAGGCTGGTCTCAAACTTAATGCTTAATCTGTATTCCTCACAGGATGGGGAAAGGTACCCCAACCATTTTCAACATCTCTTCCTTTCTCTCGTCCTGTGACTAACAAAATCCGGCAATCAATACAAATTTCCTTTCCTTGACTATCAGCCAGGATTAGTCACCTTATGAAGTATCTGAAAAAGTCCTAAAGCAGGAATAAGCTTGACATATTTGGGGAACTGCAAGGAACCCAGAATGGTTGGAATAATGTGGGTGAAAGGAAAAATGGTAGATAAAACGAGAAAGTTAAGCAGAGGTCATAGTATGTAAGACCTTGTAAGATGTGGTAAGAAGTTGGAATATGGTTATGTAATTGGGGGAGGCGAGGTTAAGAAAAGGATATTATCGAATTTACATTTTCAAAAAAATTTCTTTGCCTCTGTGTAAAGAACAGAAATGGAAACTGGGCAACCAGTAAGAAGCTCTCCCAGTAACATAAGAAATGGCTAAGACCAGAGTGGCTTAGACCAGACTTACATGTATGTGTCTCACAGAAAAATGCCCAGGCAAATCTACATAAATTATGTTGAGATGTCTTCAAGCTTTTTTTTGAGACAGAATCTCACTCTGTCACACAAGCTAGTGCAGTGGCACAATCACAGCTCACTGTAGCCTCAACCTCCCAGGCCCAAGCGATCCTCCTACCTCAGTCTCCACAGTATACGGGACTATAGATAGGCATGTGCCAATCATACCTGGCTAATTTTTGTCATTTTTTGTAGAGACGGGGTCTCACTATGTTGCTGGTCTTGAACTCCTGAGCTCAAGCAGTCCTCCCACCTCGGCCTCCCAAAGTGCTGGGATTACAGGCATAAGCCACCAAGCCTGGCCTAAAGTATTTTCTTTACTTGGCTCCCAGGACATATTCTCCTTCTCATGAGATGCTTAATCTGTATTCCTTACAGGATCTCCCTTATCCCCGCAAACTCTTCATGTTGGAATATTCTAAGGCTTGGTCACTGAACCTCTTTTGTCTAACCATTCTCATTCCCATGGTAATTTCATCCAGATACCTGGCTTTAAAATCATTTATGGCCAGGCGCAGGTGCTCATGCCTGTAATCCCAGCACCTTGGGAGGACAATTTGGGTGGATCACGAGGTCAGGAGTTCAAGACCAGCCTGGCCAACACAGTGAAACCCCGTCTCTACTAAAAATACAAAAAATTACCGGGCGTGGTGACAGGCACCTGTAATTCCAGCTACTCGGGAGGCTAAGGCAGGAGAATCACTTGAACCCAGGAGGCAGAGCTTGCAGTGAGTAGAGATCATGCCATTGTACTGCAGCCCAGGAGACAGTGTGAGACTCCATCTCAAAAAAAAAGAAAAATCATTTATATGATGCTATTTTCTGCTTTTAAATCTCTAGTCTAGACCACTCCCCTGAACTCCAGACTCATACATACACTTGACTGTACAGTGAACATCTAAACTTAACATAATAAAATTGAGCTCCTAACCTTCCCTCGCCAAACCTGTTCCTCTTAGGTCTTCCCTATCTCAGTATAATAGCAACTCCATCACTGCTATTGCTCAGGGATAAACCTTAAGAGATAGCCATGACTCCTTTCTTTCGCACCCCATACTTCAAGTATGTCAGCAAATCCTCTCAGCTCTATCTTCACAATATATTCAACAACCAACCACTTCTCACCAACTCTACTGTTACCACTCAGTTCAAGCCACTATCATCTCACAGTTAGGTTACTCCTTTCCTCCTAACTGGTCTCCCTGGTTCTGCCCTTGCCACTGCTTTCACCACTCCCCAGCCTTCAACTACTCTCATCACAGCAGCCAAGTAATTCTATTAAATCTAAATTAGATCATGCCATCAACTGCTCAAAACCTTCCAATGACCATCTGACTCAAGTAAAAGTTCTTTCTAGACTAGGCACGGCGGCTCATACCTGTAATCCCAGCACTCTGGGAGGCTGAGACAGGAAGACTGCTTGAGTCCACAAGTTTAAGACCAGCCTGAGCAATACAGTGAGACGTCCCTGCCCCCTGTCATCTCTACAAAAAATAAAAAACTTTGCCAGGCACGCTGGTGCCTGATCACAGTCCCAGCTACTGGAGAGGCTGAGGTCGCTTGCACACGGGAGGTTAAGGTTTCAATAAGCTATGACTGCACCACTGTATTCTAGCCTGGGCAACAGAGCAAGACCCTGTCTCAAAAAGTCTACAGCCACCTCTTAACTCATATAACACTACTCTGTTCCAGTTCACTTCACTTCAGCTGCAATGACCTTGCTTACTGGGTGTTCCTCAAATAGTCCAGGCCTGCTTTGGCCTCAGAACCTTTGAATTTGCTGTACCCTCTGCCTAAAATTATCTATCCCCAGATAATGTATAATAATACAAAAGGCTTGTTCTTTCACCTACTTCTGGTTTTGTTTTTGTTTTTGTTTTTGTTTTGAGACAAATCCTCAATCTGTCGCCCAGGCTGAAGTGTAGTGGTGCAAACATGGTTCACTGAAGCCTTAGCCTTCTGAACTCAGGCAATCCTTCTGCCTCAGCCTCCTGTGTAGCTGGGACCACAAGCACACATCACCACATCACTACATCCAGCTAATTTATTTTTTGTAGAGATAGTGGCCTCACTTTTTTGCCCAGGCTGGTCTCCAACTCCTGGGCTCAAGCAATCCTCCCATCTCAGCCTCCCAAAGTGCTGGGATCACAGACATGAGCCACAGCACCCAGCTCAAGTCTTTACTCAAATGTAATCTCAGTGAAGTCATCCCCCCCCTTTTTTTTTTCGAGATGGAGTTTCGCTCTTGTTGCCCAGGCTAGAGTGTAGTGACACCATCTCAGCTCACTGCCATCTCCACCTCCTGGGTTCAAGTGATTCTTCCACCTCAGCCTCCCGAGTAGCTGGGATTACAGGCGCAGGCCACCACGCCCGGCTAATTTTTTCTATTTTTAGTAAAGACGGGGTTTCATCTTGTTGGCCAGACTGGTCTCAAACCCCTGACCTCAAGTGATCCGCCCGCCTCATCCTCCCAAAGTGCAGGGATTACAAGCATGAGTCACTGGGCCCCGTTGAAGTCTTCTCTTTCAATGTTATTTAATATTGCAGCCTCCGCCGGGCACAGTGGCTCAAGCCTGTAATCCCAGCACTTTGGGAGGCCGAGGTGGGCGGATCACAAGGTCAGGAGATCGAGACCATCCTGGCTAACACGGTGAAACCCCGTCTCTACTAAAAAATACAAAAAAAAAAACTAGCCGGGCGAGGTGGCGGGCGCCTGTAGTCCCAGCTACTCGGGAGGCTGAGGCAGGAGAATGGCGTAAACCCGGGAGGCGGAGCTTGCAGTGAGCTGAGATCCGGCCACTGCACTCCAGCTTGAGCGACAGAGTGAGACTCCGTCTCAAAAAAAAAAAAAAAAAAAATTGCAGCCTCAACCCCCGAGCCTTTAACATTCCCTATGCACCAGCTGTGCTTTGCTACTCTCCATAGCACTTTCCTCTATCTAGCTTACCATATATTTTATTTTTCTTTTTTTCCATGACACAGCCCTCAAGAGGTCCTGAGAACATGTACCCAATTTTCCTTAGTTACTTTATTCATCACCTGTCCCCCCATTTAAAGTGCAAACTCCAGGAATTTTTGTCTGTTTCATCCCCTGCTATACACCTAGTCCCATCAGCAGTGCCTTTCACATAGCAGAAATCAATTGGTTCAATACTAAATTGCTGAATATTAAATAAAGCCTCTTCAGAAGTGCCATAAATTTTGTTACGTCCAATTCAAATGCTAGGACTAGCCTAATAAAAATATACCAATTATTTTGTCAGTATTTATATTATATATGTATTATATTTATATTACACTCAGCATTCGTGTTTTTAGTCATACATTTATTATTTTTTTTTTTTTTTTTTTTTTTTTGAGACGGAGTCTCGCTCTGTCGCCCAGGCTGGAGTGCAGTGGCCGGATCTCAGCTCACTGCAAGCTCCGCGTCCCGGGTTTACGCCATTCTCCTGCCTCAGCCTCCTGAGTAGCTGGGACTACAGGCGCCCGCCACCTCTCCCGGCTAGTTTTTTTGTATTTTTTAGTAGAGACGAGGTTTCACCGTATTGGCTAGGATGGTCTCAATCTCCTGACCTCGTGATCCGCCCGTCTCGGCCTCCCAAAGTGCTGGGATTACAGGCTTGAGCCACCGTGCCCGGCCTATTATTTTTTAATGTAAGGTATTACTTGACAATTACAAAGATGTTTACTGATTCCAAATAGTTCAACTGCTCACTTACTCTGGCATAGCGATAAATGGAAAGAATAGTAGGCTTCAGCCAGAAGTCCTGGGTTCAAATCTTAGCTCTATAATTTACCAGTTGTGATTCATGCAAGCCTCCCCCAAGTCTTAGTTTTTCTTCTTAACAGTAAGCTTTAGCCAGAAGTCCTGGGTTCAAAACCCAACTCTACCATTTACAAGTAATATGATTCAGATGACGCAGCCTCCTCCAAGTCTTCGTTTCTCATCCATAAAATGGCAAGGTGAGAGTAAAATTAAAGACTTGCCTGCATTACCTACCCTATACCTAATTATAGGATTATTGTAACAATTAAAAATATATGGCCGGGCACGGTGGCTCACACCTGTAATCCCAACACTTTGGGAGGCCAAGGCGGGTGGATCACGAGGTCAGGAGATCGAGACCATCCTGACCAACATGGTGAAACCCTGTCTCTACTAAAACACAAAAAATTAGCCGGGCATGGTGGCACATGCCTGTAGACCCAGCTACTTAGGAGGCTGAGGCAGGCGAATCACTTGTGAACCAGGGGGAGGTGGCAGTGAGCCGAGATCTTACCACTGCCCTCCAGCCTGGGCGACAGAGCGAGACTCTGTCTAAAAAACAAAACAAAACGAAATATATATATATATGAGGAAATCTTTTATATAAACCATAAATAATATACATATATATATATAATATACACGTATGAGTCAAATATCCATACAGTAGTTTGGGGAAAATGAAGTGGGACAGAGTAAGTTCAGTGTTTCTGGCAGCATATTTTCCCATACATTCCTGCCCCTAATACTAAACTCTAATTTTAGAGTCAGACTGGTTCTTCAACTTACTAGTTATACCTTAAACAAGTTACTCAACTTAGGTAATTGTTTCCACGTCCATAAATGGAAATAATACCTACCTTGGAGGATCCTTTTTAAGATTAGGGATTATATACATATGTACATTATATACCTATGAAATACACTTAATGAAATACTTTTTTTGTCACTTTCATCTTCTTTCAAATGGACAAAAACTCAAAAGTAGTTGACAGGAACCATGGAGATAGAGAAGGAGATGATTTTGACTCAGAAACTGCATGTGAAAGGACAAGGAAACTGAAAACTAGAAGTAATCAAGCAATCATATCAACAAGTTTGCCTATTAAATTTGTTCTTTCCTTCTTGCCTTTCTGCAAGGTAAAATAGAACGGGATGCAAAGAAAAATCAGCATGCAGAAAACAATATTTAGTAACATAAAATAATTCACTTTGAAACTAAATTTTATTACATATTTAGTCTTTCCAAAGAGAAGTATTTTTATTATTCAATTTTTCAATTTCCCACACACCAAGATGTATTATTTTGACACTCTAACTTTTTTTAATCCAATCAAACTTACAGCTAATATTTTACACTCCTAAACTTAAGGTACATGCCAAAAAAATTAAGTTGTAGTTTTCCAGCTATAGAACCCTGATATAATTTTATTAAATGTTTAGAAACATAGTAGAATTAATGAAAACAAAAACTAAAACTGCATTTAAGATATATATCATAGAAATACTTTAAGAATGCTCTTTGCCTTTGATATTTCCTCAATTCCATGACAGCCGTGATTATAAGATGTACCATCAATAATATAACCACCATTTTCCAGGGGAAAAAAGCAAAGAAATGTTCTATTTCTTAACATAGGGACTTGTTACACATGGCATATTAAATCTGTGAATATCCACCGAGGTATATACTTGATTTGTATACTTTTTCAATATATGTTTACTTCAACAAAAAAAATTTAATGTAATGTCCGGCCACTTCACAAACACAGCAGACATATGCTCAAATCAACCAAATGAACTATAGATCTAAATATGAAAGATAAAAAGATAAAGTTCTTAGGGAAAAGCACAGGAGAGTAACTTCATGACATTCAAGTAGGTAGAGATTTCATAAATGGGAAACAACAAAAGCACTAACCAACTGATAAACCAGACTTCTTTAAAATTAAGAATTTGCCCAAGCATGGTAGCTTATGCCTGTAATCCCAGCACTTCGGGAGGCCAAGGAAGGAGGACAGCTTGAGACCAGGAGTTTGAGACCAGCCTGGGCAACAAGCAACAAGTGAGACATCATCTCTACAAAAAATTTTAACAATTAAGCCAAGCATGATGGTGCACACCTGTAGTTCACTATTCAGGAAGCTGAGACAGAAGAATCACTTGAGACCAGGAATTTAAGACCCGCCTCAACACGAGTGAGACACCATCTCAACAAAAAATTTTAACACTTAGCCAGGCATGATAGTACATGCCTATAATCCTAGCTACTTGGGAAGCTGAGGTAGGAGGATCACTTGAGCCCAAGAGTTAGAAGGTGCAGTGAGTTGTGATCACACCATTGCCATTCCACTTGGGCAACAGAGCAAGACCCTGTCTCAAATAAATAAATAAGTAAATAAATAAATAAAAGTAAGTGCTTTAATTCATCAACACACCAAGATTCTAAAAGGGCAGAAGATAGTTGCAATATGTATCTAACAAAGAAATGTAGCCAGAATAAGAACTGGAAGTCAATATGAAAAAAGTAAACAGCCCAATAGAAAAAAAGGGCAAAAGATTTAACAGATACTTCACAAAAGCAGAAATCCAATGGCCAATAAATATGGGGTCCCTAACATGAAAAAAATGCTCAACTTCATTAAGCATCAGGAAAATACCAATTAAAACTACACTGCAACATCACTACACACCCCTCCAGAATAACTAAAAATAAAAAGACTGACAATACCAAGTGTTGGCAAAGATGAGAAGCAACTGGAGCTCTTACACACTGCTGGTGGGAGTGTAAATTTGTAAAACCAATTTGCAAAACTTTAGCAGAATCTACTAAAACTTATCATATGGGGCCGGGTGCGGTGGCTCACACCTGTAATCCCAGTACTTTGGGAGGCCAAGGGGGGGGCAAATCACCTGAGGTCAGGAGTTCAAGACCAACCTGGCCAACATGGTGAAACCCTATCTCTACTAAAAATATAAAAATTAGCCGGGTGTGGTGGTGCATACCTGTAATCCCAACTACTCGGGAGGCTGAGGCAGGAGAATTGCTTGAACCCAGGAGGTGGAGGTAGCAGTGAGCTGAGATCGCACCACTGCACTCCAGCCTGGGTAACAGAGTGAGACTCCGTCTCAAAATAAAAACAAAACAAAACAAAAAAACTTACCATTTACATAGATCATGATCTAATCATTCCACCCTAAGGCATACACCCATCAAGAATCACATATACATTCACCAAAAAAAGGTACAACAGTGTTCACAGCAGCAAAACTAAAAAACCCAAATGTCCACCAACAGTAGAATAAACTGGAATTGTCATACAACAGAATGAACAGAGTACAATACAACACGTATTAATCTTACAAATGTAATGTTGAGCAAAAGTTCAAAGGAGCCAGGTGCAGTGGCTCACACCTATAATACCAACACTTAAGGAGGCTGAAGGAGGAAGACTGCTTGAGCCCAGGAAGTTAAGGCTGCTGTGAGCTATGATTGAGCCACAGCACTCTAGCCTGGGCGAGAGACAGACTCCGTTTCCAAAAAAAAAAGAAGCTCAAAGAATACATACTATATAATTCTACTGACACAGAATTGGAAAACAGACAAAATTTTTCTATGGTCTTAGTAATACAAGGAACATGGAATGGGGAGGGGGCATTTGGTGGGAATTCCAGTACCGATGGGTTTCTTGAATTGAATACTCATTATGTGAATGTACTTATTCATCTAGCTGAACTTGTTTAAAGTATGTCATACTTTAAAAATCTTATACTCACTGGATCCCTAACTGGCACAACAGGATTTGTAATCCCTTCCTACTACCAAGATGCTTCATCTATACCATAATCAGAGACTTGAATGGTAGCAGTCTCACATCAGCCCCACCACTCTTTAGAATGTAAACATTTGCACCTGTCCATATATGCTACCAATATCTACCACTTGCTAATTATATGCTTACTATATGCCAAGCACTTTAACATTCAGTTAAATACTTACTGAGCATCTACTATGTACAAAGCCTATGCTGAATACTTAGGGTACAAAAAATGAGTAAGACATGGTACCTGGCTTACCTCATATACAGGTAACATCAAAAAACTACGTTGGGGAGGCAAAGCACCAGGGAAGGTTTCTTGGAGGTGTTAACACTTGAGTCTTTAAGAGAGGAGTAGGAATTATCCCAACAAAGAACATTTCAACAGAGGGACCAATTTGTGTAAGAGCACAGTGATAAGAAACAGCATGACATATTTAAAGAAACAATGAACAACTATTAGATGTCCTTTAATGGGGGTAAAATCACAACTGGGTTGGGGTAGGGGAAAGCAGTCACAGAGATAGGAAGATGGCAAGTTATGAGGGGACTTAGACCTTAATCCAAAAGGCAAGACAGATCAGCGAGGACATGATCAAAGGAATGATTTGGCCAACATACTATTCAAGTAACAGTACAGAAGATGGATTTAAGGGGATAAGACTGGCAGAAAGAAGTGCAATTAGGAGACAGTTGTAATTATCCTGACAGAAGATAAGGGCCTAAAATAATGGAATGAAAGCAGTAGCAAATCTGGAGAAAATAAGACTACATTTAGATTATGCTGCTGGTCCAGAGATCAAACTTTGAGAACCACTAACCTACAGTAGCTAGGATTTGGCAAATTTTTTCTACGAAGAGCCAAACAGTAAATATTTCAGACTTTGTGTGTCACATACAGTCTCTACAGCATTTCATGTTTTTGTTTGTTTTTTAAACAACCCATTAAATATTAACAATCATTCTTAGCTACTGGATCTTATCAAAAAAAAAAAAAGGCTGCAGCTACATCTGGGGTATGGGCCACAGTTAGTTTGCTAATCCCTGCTGCACACACATAAAGAAGTGAGAATGGCCTGGGAGTGGTGGCTCACACCTGTAATCCCAGCACTTTGGGAGGATGGATCAGGAGGTCAGTAGTTTGAGACCAGACTAATATGGTGAAACCCCATCTCTACTAAAAATACAAAAATTAGCTAGGCGTGGTGGCAGGAGCCTGCAGTCCCAGCTACTCAGGAGGCTGAGGCAGAGGGATCTCTTGAACCCGGGAGGTAGAGGTTGCAGTGAGCCAAGATAGTGCCAGTGCACTCCACCCTGGGCAACAGAGCAAGATTTCATCTCAAAAAAAAAGAAAAGAAGTGAGAATGAATCGTCCTATGAGATTAATTTTCCTAAAATGCTATTAACATCACATTAGTCCCCTACTGAGAAACCTTCATTGGTCCTCACTCTCAACTAATTAAGTCCAGTCCCAATGACGCCTGGCATTCACAGGCATCTGTACAGTAGGACCAGCCTACTACTCCAGGCTCATGAACTATGCCCCTGTGTACCTTCCATTCTTATTAAATTGAACTATTTACATTTACCTGCCTCTGTATCTTGTTTGGGGTTTCCCAATCCAATGTTCTTTCCTCCTGCTCCAAACCTGTTCAAATACCCTTCCTTCAAAGCATAATTCAAATCCTACCCCAAAATGATTCTACCCTCCTCAGAAGTCCTAAAAGCATATCTCAACTTACTTGATATTTATTTGCTGCCCTAAAAGTTATTACTCACTTCAAATAAACTGAAAATTCCTTGAGGGCAGAAAATAATTTATGTTACGCTCTATCAACGGATCTAGCATATAACAAGGGGTAAACAAAAGGAAGATATATATGTGTGTATATATGTAATATTTACACAAATTTTTTTCTGAAATAGCTAGATAACTAAAGCAAATGTGTTTTCACTTTTATTTATGTCAGTAATTAAACACATTAATTATATGGATATAACTTGAATGCTGTAGGAACCACAGAATGACAATCCACAAACATCTCTCCATCTCCTATTACTCACACTTTTTTAGGACTAATGTATTAAAGAAATAACACAAGTCCAATTTTTCCAACGGTCAATGTTATCAATGTAGGTACACTGGCAAATGTTAAAGACAGGCATTACTAAACCCAGTCGAAGTTTACTTATCTGTAATTGTACTTCATCTATTTTTAAAATACAAAATAAGCTTTTATAATTGAATTGCTTTAAATATACCCTCAATTATTACTCAAGTTTAAAAAATCACACACCGACTCCCCCAAAAATTGTCACATATGTGGCCTTAATTTTAAGGTTCTCTGTGACAATGCACATTACCAAAAATGGCATTATTGATTTCACTCAGAATTTAGGGAAACAATACACTTAGAATTTTTAAGAAAATAGTCCTCTTTAGTTCATTGTTGATAAATAACAATAATCACAGAATGTTTTGAGCTGGATTAACGAATTCATCTTAGAATACCAAAGAAGTCTTTCCAAATCCAAAGCGTAAGCTATGCCCTATAAGATTATCCAAAGAATGTTCAAGAATCTATAGAAATTCCTCCAGAATCACTTGCCCACATTCAATTGCAAACTACAACAAAAGTTTAAAACACTGAACTTCTGGCCTGGCGCAGTGGCTCACGCCGGTAATCCCAGCACTTTGGGAGGCCCAGGCGGGCGGATCACGAATCACGAAGTTGGGAGTTAAGAGACCAGCCTGGTGAAACCCTGTCTCTACTGAAAATACAAAAAATTAGCTGGGCGTGGTGGCGGGCGCCTGTAATCTTAGCTACTTGAGAGGCTGAGGCAGGAGAATCGCTTGAACCCAGGAGGCGGAGGTTGCAGTGGGTCAAGATCGAGCCACTGCACTCCAGCCTGGGCGAGATATCTACATGTTTCCCCATACGCTGAACAAGAATAATTTAACTGGCATTCTCAGGCTTTCAGAACTGATTAAATGTTTATGAAGTACTTTAGGACCATGAAGGGAAGCCACTGTAACCATAAAATGTCATATTTGCTTAATGCAAAACTATAACTACCTGTTAGCTATAGCTGCGAATCCAATCCTCACAATTCTTTTGTGTCTCCCTAACACAGAAAATCTTCAGTGAGTCATGTATTTCAGTAAGGTACATGTCTTTAATGAGCTAGTTTAGCAACCTCAGAGAAATGAATTTTCTTCCAAATCTTTGCTTTCTCACAGGCCATGTCACTCTCCAAGCCAATTTTTTGCAAAGGGAAACATGATCCGATTCACCTTGAGAAGTTAGGTCTAGTTATTGATAAGCCAATACCAAATGACTGAAGACTATAAGGAATCACAGTAGAACTTTCTTTGTTAACATACCAGAAATGTGACTCCTGAAAATAATCCCAGAAAACAGGCATTCTAACAAGCGCTTTATTAAAGGGCAAGTCCCTACACTTTTACATAAAGAACTTCTAAAATGCTTTTGGACAGTGGAGACAGAAAACTCAACTCGCTCAAAGCTTAAACTTAATTGGTTAGGTAGTTCCAGCACCTGCCTGGTGTTGAGCGACCAGTGACTGGGGCCACCGGTCGGGGAAAGTGCTGATGCCATCTCCAGCTGCCCCTTTCGTGAATGACAGTAACAATGCAAACACTGACAAAAGAACTGGGAGCCCCCCCACCCCCAAGCCCCTGCTTAGCAGTACTTCCACTCAGCCCCAACATACAAAGCGACAAATTCCTGAAAGGCCCTCCTCTGACAGATCTCCCCATGCAGAGACCTCGCCTGTAGTCTGGTAACGTGAAAAAGTGCTACCCTTCACTCCTCGCAAGACAGCGGAGCCCCTTAAAGGTGCAGGGAAACGCTGCCGCCTTCTCCAGCGCCAGAGGCACGGGGCGAGAAGACTTCCTCTCCGGCTGCGGGCGCGGAGGCTCGGGGGCAGACAGAGAACTCCCTCTGGGCGAGGGCACTACCCGGACGGCCAGCGGGGAAGGCAGGGAAAACGGGAGAGGAAAGGAAAGGGTCTCTGACTCGGCAGGAGGGCGGAGGGTCGCTGCCCTGCAGCGTGGACAAGCGGGGCTCGGCGACGGGCACAGCGTCCTTCCCGGGGATGGCAGCGGCCGGCCGCCAGCTTCCTGCGAGCCAGAGGCGGCGACAAGTCGGCTTGGGTCCGGGAACACGTTCCTTCCTCGAGCCTGGTCCCGAGGGAGGGCTCAGGCTGTCGAGGCTGCAACTCTCCCTCTCGCCCAACTCCGGCGAGCGTGAGGCCGGCCGGCCCCGGGCTGCCGGCGCGGGATGCCCGCCGCCCGGGTGGGGGAGGCGGCGAGGCCGGCCTCGGCTCGCTCCCTCCCCACG
>NC_045448.1:32046957-32325617 GCF_002776525.5 Piliocolobus tephrosceles
CCCCCGGCAGGGCCCTCCAGCCCGGCCGCCCGCCGCCGGCCCCGCCCCGCTCCTCCTCCCGGCCGCGCGGCGAGGTTAACGGCGGAAACTGGACAGGCCTGACGGCATCTGGGGTCGGGCAGCCCCGCGAGGAGGCAGCGGCGGCTGCAGCTACGCGCACACAAAAGCCCAGGGCCGGGGCCTGAACCGGGGAAGGCAGACCCGGAGAAGAGCCAACGCTTCCTTACTCGCCACTCTAACGGGTCCTGCCCACTGAGCATGCCCAGCACCGCTGCCTAGCCCGCCGAGGAATCTCAACGTGCACGCTCCGCTCTCCGGGGTTTAGCGGCAGCAGAGGCTGGGAGGTGGGGGCAGGGCGCGGGGAGCAGGACGCAGCCGCAAGGCAAGCCCCCTCCCCCAGCCAACTTCCTCAAATGGAGAGCACCTAGGGCTCGCGGATGCGGCTTTCCAGGAGGACAGTCCCGCGGGTATCCAACATACACAGGCATCTCTCATGGATTCGCACCCCCAAGGTCTCATTCCTAGGGTGGCCACGCCGGGAAGTTCATCTGTAGAAGCAGGCACGTGGTAAAGTGTGCCTGTGGTCCTGCAACTGCTAGTTTTTGCCTCACAGGGTCACCGTTACCACCTAACGGTGGCTTTGACACTGTAACCATTTATTTGTTTCATGTTATATTTATGTAGGTGCATGTCATCTCGCTAACTAAAGTGCTTGATATAACTAGCCTCAGTTACCCTCAACTGTAAAATGGGGACACTCAAGGAGTGTACCTAGGATTATAAGAGCTGCTGAATGTGAACAGCCTGACAGGGTAAGCATACAACAAATATTATTTTAACCCTTGTCATCTTATAAATCCCAGTATTACACATAAATGTCAGGAGCAAATAATTTTTTTACAATTGTGTAAGAATCACAGCAAAGGACGCTATCTTGGACCTCTGAGGAAATGTTATTGTTACAGAGTACACCATTGCAAAAGTAGGAATAGAGGAAGAGAAAGTTGCATACATCCAATGAAAGTTTTGGGGCAAACACTATGTTTGTAACTGCATGGACATGGTACCTCCTGCCTATAATCCCAGCACTTAGGGGGTCTTAGGCAGTAGGATTGCTTGAGGCCAAGAGTTTGAGACCAGCCTGGGGAATATAGGAAACCCTGTTTCTATAAATTTTTATTTTTTAATTATTCGGGCGTGGTGGCTTCGCCTGTGGTCCTAGCTACTTGGTAGGCGGAGGCAGGAGGATCACTTGAGCCTAGGAGGTCAAGGCTACAGTGAGCCATGATCACGCCACTGCATTCCAACCTGGGCAACGTGCGCAGCAAGACCCTGTCTCAAAAAAGAAAAGAAAAAAAAAATTATATCTGAGTTTCATACTAAACAAGCCCCTGACAGATTCCAGAGTAGATGACTAGCTGTCTAATATTCAAGTTTACTTTTTAAAGCACTATTGTGTTTCCTCTCCTCCTTCCACCTTCTCCAAATTTAGGGCCCAAGGATTTTGTGCAGTATCCCTGTCCTAAAGCCTAGTCAATTACTGGAACACTTCTAACTTTCATACCTTTTTCTAATTAGGTTAAAATCTCCACTGTGTATTTGTTTACTCAAATTTTACCCTCTCCACCAACTTGCAGAAAACATCATATGCAACCAAAAAATGGACATACCATGTAGCCAAAACCTCTTTCTTTTCTTTTTTTTTTTTTTTTTTTTTTTTGAGACAGTCTCGCCCTGTCACCCAGGCTGGAGTGCAGTGGCTTGATCTCGGCTCACTGCAACCTCCACTTCCTGAGTTCAAGCGATTCTCTTGCCTCAGCCTCCAGAGTAGCTGGGATTACAAGTGACCGCCACCATCCCCAGCTAATTTTTGTATTTTTAGTAGAGACGGAGTTTCACTATGTTGGCCATGGTGGTATTGAATTCCTGACCTCAGGTGATCCACCCGCCTCAGCCTCCCAAAGTGCTGGGATTACAGGCATGAGCCACTACAGCCGGGCCAAAGCCACTACTTTAGAGGTAACAGAAAAAATAAGGCTGGAGCTCTGATTACATGGTACTGTTCTGAGAGTACCAAAACTCAGTGATCACTGATGAAATGTAAACTTTTTGTTGTAAGTTTCAAGAAAAGGAAACTGCCCTAAGTGCTTATATGATGATGGTTCTTGTGGTTATTTATTGCTGATTTTGTCTCTACGGAAAAGAAGGGGCGGAGAGATTGGATACAATTAAACAAAGAAAGCTTAGTATTTCAGGCCCTTCAAATTAGAAAGTCAGATTTGAGTCCTGGCCCTGTCACTCATCAGCTGTGTGACCATGGGCATCTAGTACTTTAACCTTTTCTAGCCTCAGTGTTATCTGTCAAATGCAAACAGGAGTAATATCTAACTCACAGGCTTGCTGTGAGAATGATTAAGGTACGTTAAAATGGTTCATAAGCTGTTCTTTATAAATATTTGTTCTGATTATTATCCTCTACTCCTAGCAACAATTCTAGGTCTCATTCCAAACTAGTAATCTAATTTAAAATTCAGCTTTCTCCCTATTAAAATGCTCTACTGAAATTTTCTTGCTGGTCAAACTGAATAAAGACCACAATGCAACTGAACTGAAAGGTTAGCAGATACTATGTTGTATCTCTAGGATGCTCTCAATACATGGCACAATTATTCCCCATATCCACTTTATTCTAGCTACCTTACTCAAGTACACTCTTGAAAGAAGTTGAAACTATTCATTTATTCACCTCCCCTAAATTAAGGAAAATTCATATAATGCAAATACTTTGTATTTTAGGAGAAGCTTATTTGACAATATTGTACAATTCTCATGTTACTATCAACAATTTCCATTATATCCACTAGTGATTTTCGTTTGACACTCCATAAGCATTATTCATAGTAGGAAGCAAGGAGGAAACCTTTATTAACAGACAATCCTTATGAAGCTAAGACTTCAAGAAATAAGAAGGAAGGCCAGGCACGGTGGCTCCTGCCTGTAATCCCAGCACTTTGGGATGCTGAGGCGGGCGGATCACAAGGTCAGGAGTTTGAGACCAGCCTGGCCAGTACGGCAAAACCCCGTCTCTACTGAAAATACAAAAATAGCCAGTCGTGGTGGCAGGTGCCTGTAATCCCAGCTACTTGGGAGGCTGAGGCAGGAGAATCGCTTGAACCTAGGAGGCAGAGGTTGTGGTGAGCTCAAATCGTGCCGTTGCACTCCAGTCTAGGTGACAAGAGCAAGACTCTGTCTCAAAAAAAAAAAAAAAAGAAAGAAAGAAAACAGCATTTCCAAATTTCCAATATTTACTGCAGCACTCAGTAGTAGCAAACGACTAGAAAAAACCACAATGTCCATCAATGTGAAAAACTTGTTAAACTAGGATATACATATGAACCCATTAAAAAGAATGAAGCGGCTGGGCACAGTGGCTCATACCTGTAATCCCAGCACTTTGGAAGGTTGAGGCAGGAGGATCACTTGAGGTCAGGACTCAAATATGCCTGGGCAACATAGCAAGACAAAAAAAAAAAAAAAAAAACTAAAAATAAATTTTAAATCGTAGCCAGGCACAGTGGCACATGCCTATGGCCTCAGCTACTTGGAAGGCTGAAGTGGGAAGATTGCTTAAGCCCAGGAGTTTGAGACTGCAATCAGCTATGATCACACCATTGCACTCCAGACTGGGCAACAGAGTGAGACCCCATCTTTTAAAAAAAAAAAGAAGAAGAAGAAGAAGAATGAAATGGCACTATATACTAGTATGGAAAGAGTTTCAAAAAAGTGAAAAAAGCAAATTACAGAATGTATAAAGTATGCTTCCATTTGTATAGGAATGAATACTTGTAATTTCATATACTTGCATATGCACGGAATACTTCTAAAAGGTAATAACTGGGTGGCTGAGGTGGAAGGATAGAAAAAGGATTTAACCTTTCCAATGTATATGTTTGTGTATCTTTTGTATTTTGTGCCATATACATATACTACATACCAAAAAAAAAACTCTATTTTTACATCTTTAGGCTTGATTTTGAATCTACACGGCAATATTAAACTGACCATTTTTAGATTCTACTTATCCACAACTGACAGCTTTAGAAGCACCCTAACACCGAAAGCCCTGTAGATCAGAAAAATATTTTACAATAGTAACAGCGTTTTGAACAAATCAAGAGAAGAGTTTAACACAGAGAAGGTCTTTTGATTTCAACTAAAACTGGTGTTCTAACCTAGTATCAGTCAACTTTGTCCCTGTCTACCTTAGAAAACCAAACTTAATAAACAACATTTATTAAAACTGTGTATCTGAACACTGGACTAAGTATATTAGATATTTAATAATTCCTGTCAGATAAAAATGTATTCATTTCTAATGTTTCGTAATACAATTTTTTATGTAGAGTTTTCCATATTTTTTTATTTTTATTTATTTATTTTTTTTTAGATGGAGTCTTGCTCTAATTGCCCAGGCTGGAGTGCAGTGGCACGATCTCACTCACTGCAAACTCCGCCTCCCGGGTTCACGCCATTTCTCCTGCCTCAGCCTCCGGAGTAGCTGGGACTACAGGCACCCGCCACCACGCCCAACTAATTTTTTGTATGTTGAGTAGAGATGAGGTTTCATTGCATTAGCCAGGATGGTCTCGATCTCCTGACCTCGATCCGCCTGCCTCGGCCTCCTAAAGTGCTGGGATTACAGGCGTGACCCACCGTGCCTGGCCCTTTTTCCATATTTATTAATATTTAGGATTGTCAGAAATGGAATGACAGAGTCAAAAGATATAAGGAGCCAGGTGCAGTGGCTCACATCTATAATCCCAAAATTTGGGGAGGCCAAGGCAGGAGGATCACTTCAGTTCAAGAGATGAAGACCAGCCTGGGCAACACAGCAAGATCTCATCTCTACTAAAAATAAAACAAATTAGCCTGACATAGTGTCATGCCCCTGTAGTACTGCACCCTGTAGTACAAGCTACTCAGGAGGCTGAGGCAGGAGGATTGCTTGAGCCCAGGAGTTCAAGGCTGCAGTGACCTATGATTGTGCCACTGCAGTCCAGGCTGACAAAGCAAGACCCTGTCTCCAAAAAAAAACACACACACACACACACAAAGCTTTGTTAAAGACTGGCAAAGTTGTTTTTGTTTTATTTTATTTTGTTTTCAGACAGTCTTGCTCTGTTGCCCAGGGAGTGCAATGGCGCAATCTCAGCTCACTGCAGCCTCCACAGCCTCTCAGGATCCAGCAATTCTCCTGCCTCAGCCTCCGGGGTAACTGGGATTATAGGCACGCACCACCATGCCTGGCTAATTTTTGTATTTTTAGTAGAGATGGGGTTTTACCATATTGGCCAGGCTGGTCTCGAACTCCTGACCTCTGGTGATCCGCCTGCCTTGGCCTCACAAAGTGCTGGGATTACAAGTGTGAGCCATCATGCCCAGCCAAAGGCTGGCAAGGTTTTTTAAAAAACAATTATTCATTACCAACTACCCCTTTTATCACTGGTGACCTATTTTCCACTATTTTATTACTTTTCTTCTTTGCTAATTTACACCCAGAGATTTTATTTTAATAAGTGGATTTTCGGTTATAGCCACTCACAGGTTCATCTTTTGTGCCTCATTTTTCCAGTCTGATGATATGTCATCAGGCCTCCAATTGGTAATGCCATTTTGGAATCCAGTCCAGGAAAATACCTGGCTACAGTTTCGTATGCTCCTCCTAAAACAATTCCGTCGCTTCTAACAGGAAGTTATCCATCTTAAAATCCCACTGTACCTTCTCGTAAATGACGTTTAAATAAAAGTTCAATATTCTTCCTTTAGGTGCATCAGAACTAAGTAGAAGATCTCCTTCTATCCAACCCACTCTTCTCCCTTTTTTTTTTTCTTTTTTCAATTCAAGGTTTCTATTTCCTCCAGGAATCTATTCCTAATTCACTCTACTGATCCTCCCAACTAACCCACCCACCAACGTAATTCATGAACTCACTCTTAAGGGATACAGTAGGTTTTACTCAATTTTTGTATTTATTTACTAAACAACGTCTGCATTAAATGGTCAAAGGTTAGGAACTGTTTATATGCTTTCCAGTTACATATAATATGTGACACCAAAGTATAATAGTAACTTTCTTTTTTGTTGTTGTTTTTTTGAGATGGAGTATCGCTGTGTCACCCAGGCTGGAGTGCAGTGGCGCGATCTCGGTTCACTGCAGCCTCAGCCTCCTGGATTCAAGCAATTCTCCTGCCTCAGCCTCCCAAGTAGCTGGGATTACAGGTGTCGACCACCATGCCCAGCTAACTTTTGTATTTTGGGTAGAGGCAGGGTTTCACCATGTTGGCCAGGCTGGTCTCAAACTCCTGACATCAGGTGATCCACCCACCTCAGTTTCCCGAAGTGCTGCGATTACAGGCGTGAGCCACAGCGCCCGGCCATATAGTAGTAACTTTCTAAACTGACTTCCATTTAACCAATTTATGAGAGTAAGTGGAGCTCTCCATTCCCTCAGTAAAATAACACTGAATAATGCCCATGAATAAACTGAACTCTTGAAGCTACTGGGCTACACTCTTTAAGAAACTCTCAGCTAGGTGTGGTGGCTCATGCCTATAATCCCAACATTTTGGGAGGCCAAGGCACGTGGATTACTGGAGGTTAGGAGTTCGAGACCAGCCTGGCCAACATGGTGAAACCCCATCTCTACTAAAAATACAAAGTTAGCTGGGTGTGGTGGTGTGCGCCTGTAATCCTAGCTTCTAAGGAGGCTGAGGCAGGAGAATTGCTTGAACCCAAGAGGCGGAGGTTGCAGTGAGCCGAGATTGTGCCATTGCACTCCAGCCTGGGCAAAAAGAGGGAAACTCTGTCTCAAAAAAAAAAAAAGAACACACACACACACACACACATATATATATATAGAGAGAGAGAGAGAGATGGGTTTGAATCCCTGCCAAAAACTTAATTCCTCTGTAACTTTAAGGAAATTATTCAAATGTTTCTTCATCTATAAATGAAGTGTTAAACTAGCTGGGCGTGGTGGTGTGTACCTGTAGTCCCACCTGCTCAGAAGGCTGACGCGAGAAGATGACTTGAGCCCAGGAGTAAGCTATGCTCTCACCACCGGGCTCCAGCCTGGGTGACAGAGCAAGACCCCGTCTCAAAAACAAATAAATAGGCTGGGCGCAGTGGCTCTCACATCTATAATCCCAGCACTGTGGGAAGTTCTGGCAGGTAGATAGCTTGAGGTCAGGAGTTCGAGTTCAAGACTAGTCTGGTCAACACAATGAGAACTCATCTCTGCAAAAGCTTAAACAAAAATCAGCCAGGTTCAGCAGTATACCTATAGTCCCAGCTACTCAGAAGGCTAAGGCAAGAAGCTCACTTGAGCCTAGAACTTCAAGGTTGCAGTAAGCTATGGCCATGCCATTGCACTCCAACCTGGGTGACAGAGCAAGACCTCATCTCTAAATAAATAAAGTATTAAAATTAAAATTAAACCTACCCCAAACTTTGAGGGGTGAGGAATATGTTTATGACCTTGATGGTAGTTATGGTTTCAGTGATCTATAGTTATATCCAAAGTAATCAAGTTGTACATATTAAATATATACAGCTTTCTGTTCAATTATACCTTGATAAAGCGATTTTTAAAATAAACAAAAAATACGATAATTTTTTAAACTTTAATCCACCTCACAGGTTCAAGGATTAAATGACAACTCATGTAAATATTTAGCATGCTGCCTGGCACATAAGTACTCAAGTAAGCATTATGTGGACTGCCAGGAAAAGACATTCCTTGCCAGGCACAGTGGCTTGCACCTGTAATCCCAGCATTTTGGGAGGCCAAGGCAGCAGGATCACATGAGGTCAGAAGTTTGAGACCATCTGGGCAACATAGTGAGACCTCACCTCTTAAAAAAAAAAAAAAAATTGGCCAGGCGTGGTGGCTCACGCCTGTAATCCCAGCACGTTAGGAGGCCGAGGTGGAACAGATTGCCTGAGCTCAGGAGTTTGCGACCGTCCTGGGCAACACGCTGAAACCCCGTCTGTAGGAAAATACAAAAAATTAGCCGGGTGTAGTGGCATGCGCCTGAAGTCCTAACTACTCGGGAGGCTGAGGCAGGAGAATTGTTTGAACCTGGAAGGCGGAGGTTGCAGTGAGCCACTGCACTCCAGCCTGGGCGACAGAGCGAGACTCCATCTAAAAAAATTAATAAAAAGACATTTCTATTCTTAGCCCTTACCACTAGGCCAAGTATTGCATATTTACACTTCCAAAACTAGAATATCTTCTAAGGAGTCCTTAACCAGAGGTATCAGAATGCCTTAAAGATTTTTGTCAGGCCGGACACAGTGGCTCACACCTATAATTCCAGCACTTTGGGAGGCTGAGGCGGGCAGATCACCCAAGGTCAAGAGTTCAAGACCAGCCTGGCCAACATGGTAAAACCCTGTCTCTACTAAAAATACAAAAAGCAGCCAGGCAAGGTGGCACGCACCTGTAATCCCAGCTACTGGGGGGACTGAGACAGGAGAATCGCTTGAACCCAGGAGGCGGAGGTTGCAGTGAGCCGAGACTGTACCACTGCACTCTAGCCTGGGCAACAGAGCAAGACTCCATCTCAAAAAGAACAACAAAAAAGGCTCTGTCCCATGGGTCATGTTCACCAGGTGACAGCTTTAGAAGCCCCTTAACACATATATAATACTTATATTATGTACAAAATTTGTATTTTTATATTGATTTTTATGTTTATATTGTTTATACTTATATTTGGAAAGTTCCCCCAAGTAGCTCTGATGAGAATCATCAGTAAACAACCACTGCTAGAAGATTATTGATCTCTTAATAAGATTACCCAATTATGGGCGTTGTGGCTCACACCCATAATCCCAGCACTTTGGGAGGCTGAGGTGGGCAGATCACCTGAGGTCAGGAGTTCAAGACCAGCCTGGCCACCATAGTGAAACCCCATCTCTACTAAAAATACAAAAATTTGCTGGGGACAGTGGCGTGCACCCGTAATCTCAGCTACTCAGGAGACTGACACAGGAGAATCAAGCCTGGGAGCTGGAGGTTGCAGTGAGCCAAGATCATATTGCACTCAAGCCTGGACGACAGAGCGAGACCTTGTCTCAAAAAAAAAAAAAAAAAAATTACCCAATTACTACTCAGATGTTAAAAAATCACTAAAAAGACTTGGGTGGATTAACTTATGAGTTAGCCAAATAACCAAAATAAATTTGATAGAATACTTACAAAAACTACTATATAAGAAGATCCCAGTATGTCCAGGTTTTTCCTATTCAAATATATAGATCTGCAGATGTAAACCAAAAACAGCACCTCCCACAAGTATCAGTTCTACTAAAATATGTATTTCCTGTATTAAAGATAAGGCATACCTAATCAGCATTATTTTTTTTTTTATTTTTTTTTTTTTATTTTTTTGAGACAGATTCTCGCTCTGTCGTCCAGATTGGAGTGCAGTGGCACGATCTTGGCTCACTGAAACCTCTGCCTCCCAGGTTCAAGCAAGTCTTCTGCCTCAGCCTCCCGATCAACCTCCCGAGTAGCTGGAACTACAGGAACGTGCCACCACGCCCAGCTAATTTTTGTAATTTTAGTAGAGACAGGGTTTCACCATATTGGCCAGGGTGGTCTCGAACTCCTGACCTTGTGATCCACCCACCTCGGCCTCCCAAAGTGCTGGGATTACAGGCGTGAGCCACCGCACCCAGCCAATCAGCATTACATTTCTAACTTTGCAAAGGCCTTAACAGGTTTAGCTTGGAGACACACGACTTTAATAGGCTTCTAATGCAGGGTTTTTCAACTTTGGCACTGACATTTTAAGCTAGATAATTCTTGGGGAGGGAGAAGATGGGCATGCAGGCTGTCCTATTAAGATGTTTTAGCAGCATCTATACGTACTAGATGCCAGTAAAACCCCACCTAGCTGGGCATGGTGGCTCACGCCTGTAATCCCAGCATTTTGGGAGGCCAAGACATGTGGATCACAAGGTCAGGAGTTCAAGAACCCCACCTTATTCCAATCGTGACAACCAAAATGTGTCCAGATATCAACAAATGTTCTCTGGGGAAATGGGGGTGGGGAGAGATAATCACTCCTCTTTGAGAACCACTGCTCTAGTGGATGTTTTTTCCTGGCTCTCTTATGGCAGTTTCTCTATTTTCTGAGCTAGTGAGCTATCTCCATTTCTTCACAGGGGACAATGAGAATAGATCCCAAAAAGAACTGGCTGCTGCTTTTTATTGCAAAGAGAAGCAATGAAATTCAGCAACACATTGGTAGAACTGGATTTGAATTCCCATTCAAAAACTTACCAGCAGTGTTGTCTTGAGCATGTCACTTAACCTCTCCAAGTCTGTTTCCTCATCTGCAAAATGGGAATAATAATATCTACTTTGCAGAGCTGCCATATCAGAGATCATTTAAGTAAAAATGTACTATGCCTGAAACTTAGTAGGAATGCAATAAATTATAGCTATTACTATAAATGTTGATAACATTAGAGAATATTGTATCCCCTTTGCAATGCTTTTATTAGTACTCCAACTTTATTGTACATTAGAATCACCTGTGATACTTGTTAAGCCATTGAAGACGCCCAGATCCCACCCTCAGAAAGGTCCAGAAACAATGCTGAGAAAAATTGGCTGAATTTTTTACATTATACTTGACTGCTGTATTTTCTCTCTGTTGTAAAACTCTGCAGCATTTGAAGACAGAAGAAAAAGAGAAATTCATGAAACAATCATGTAAAATATGTGTCATACAGAACAAAAACTACTTTAAAATAACGGTGTTTTGACAGTTTATTTTGAAGGTCATTTTAAAAACAAAGTTAAAGACAATCAGAAAAAATTGCACAGAATACACTCATTAAATAGGTATGGTTTATGGTGATTAAATCAAAATAAGGGAAATATGTTCTCTTCTGCAATTCCAGAAATAGGTTCTGTTGTCCGGAAGGTTCTTATACATCCAAAAAGGGGGGATAATCATGGAAATTAAAGCTGCCTCTTAATCATGTAAATCTACAGTAGCAACTAAATTTTTCTGTTCTTCCCATTAAGTCAGTTTCGATCTTCAAACTGTGCCTTGTTTTTTAAAAGATAAGATGCTAGAAATTCAATGGGATTTGGTGGTCTGTAAGGGAAAAGAAATCCAAAGTTTAGAAATATATTTCCCAGATGTGTTAATTTAAACATATTGTTCCATAATGAAAACTCATCTTTTTAAGTTTAATTTTCATTTCACAGTCAAAGGACATTTGTAGTAAATAAAATAAATGAGATAAGCAAGCAAATTAATTAGCCAACAAAATAGTTTAATGAAACTGAAATTTTTGTATGGCTTAAATCTGGTTATGAACTCAATTTTAAAACATGTTTAAAAAATGTATTGACAATGGGATGATCATTACCCCAGAGAGAATAATGACTTGAAGGGGTCACATGGATGGCTTCTGAGATGCTGGCAGTATTCAGTTTCTTGATCTGACTACAAGCTACACAGGTATGTTTAGTTTGTGAAAATTCATCAAGCTGTATACCTATGATAAGTGTAATATTCTGTGTAATATCCTTCAATAAAAGAACAAAAATAATATAGGACAATGGATGTAGCATCACTAAGACACATAGATGAACTCAAGTGACTAGTCAAAGAAGCAACACTAATACAGATAAGTAGGTTATGTTTCTTTTCTAAAAGCTACTTCTTTCTTTCTTCAAATACTTAAAATCAATAATTCTAATACTATTTAATACAACTACAGTGCACCTAAGAAGATAAACACATTTATAAAACTAAGAGGAGATATTTCATATTAACACTTCTATGTAAATTATTCTTGCTGAGAATACAAGTCCAAAGATGAAAAACTGGGGAGACATCTATTTTCAACTCTACTATGGAAAGGCATATTGAAAATGTGTTTACAATAATCTCAAAACATTCCCAGAGCACTTTAAACAGCCCTAAGAGCTGTCTACAAATAGACAAGATTTTTCACGTAGTGTTTAGGGTTCACATGAAGTATTTTACCAGAACTCTTTACTTAAAAAATGTATTTGGGGCCAGGCACAATGGTTCATGCCTGTAATCCCAGCGCTTTGGGAAGCCAAGGCGGGTGGATCACGAGGTCAGGAGTTTGAGACAATCCTGACCAACATGGTGAAACTCCGTCTCTACTAAAAATACAAAAATGAGCCGGTCGTGGTGGTGCGCGCCTGTAATCCCAGCTACCAGGAGGTTGAGGCAGGAGAATCACTTGAACCCGGGAGGTAGAGGTTGCAGTGAGCCGAGATCGCACCACTGCACTGCAGCCTAGGCGACAGAGCAAGACTCTGTCTCAAAAAAAAAAAAAAAATGTATTTGGCCGGGTACGGCGGTGGCTCACACCTGTAATCCTGGCACTTTAGGAGGTCAAGGCGGGCAGATCACAAGGTCAGGAGTTCGAGACCAGCCTGGCCACGATGGTGAAACCCTGTCTCCACTAAAAATACAAAAAATGAGCCAGGCGTGGTGGTGCATGTCTATAGTCCCAGCTACTAGGGAGGATGAGGCATGAGAATCACTTGAACCCCAAAGGCAGAGGTTGCAGTGAGCCAAGATCAAGCCACTGTATTCCAGCCTGCCGCAACAGAACAAGACTCCGTCTTGAAAAAAAAAAAAAAAAAAAACATACTTGGGCCAGGCATGGTGGCTCACGCTCATACTCCTCACACTTTGGAAGGCCAAGGCGGGCAGACAGCTTGAGCCCAAGAGTTCAAAATCAACCTGGGCAACATGACAAAACCCTGTCTCTACAGAAAATACAAAAAATCAGCCAGGCATGGTGGCACACACCTGTAGTCACAGCTACTCAGGAGGGTTAGGTGGAATGATCGTTTGAGCTTGGGAGCTCTGAGGCTGCAGTAAGGCATGATTGTCCCCACTGTATTCCAGCTGGGGCAACAGAACAAGACTCCATGTCAAAAAAAAAAATTTTTTTTTTTTTTTTTTTTTTACAAAAAATATATTTACTGGCCAGGCGCAGTAGCTCACGCCTGTAATCCCAGGACTTTGGGAGTCCAAGGAGGATCACTTCCAAGCCTGGGCAAGATAGTAAGACCCCAACTCTTCAAAAAAGCTTAAAAATTAGCCTGGCATAGTGGCACACGCCTGTAGTCCCACCTACTCAGGAGGTGGAGATGAGAGGATTGCTTAAGCCCAGAAGGCTGAGGCTGCAGTGAGTGGTGATCTCGCCACTGCACTTCAGCCTGGATGATAGAGCGAGACCCTGTCTCAAAAAAATTAACAATTAAAAAAAAAAATTTAATGTATTTAGGAGCTTGAACTTAAAAATTTCTTCAAATGTTTTTCTAGCATTTAAAGTAGTATTTGGAGGCCAGGCATAATGGTTCATGCCTGTAATCCCAACACTTCGGGAGGCCGAGGCAGGTGGATCACCTGAAGTCAGGAGTTCCAGACCAGCCTGATCAACATGGTAAAACCACATCTCTACTAAAAATACAAAAATTAGCCAGGCGTAATGGCAGGTGCCGGTAGTTCTAGCTACTCTGGAGGCTGAGGCAGAAGAATTGCTTGAACCCAGGAGGCGGAGGTTGCAGTGAGCCAACACTGTGCCACTGCACTCCAGCCTGGGCAACAGAGCAAGACTCAGTCTCAAAAAATAAATAAATAAATAAATACAGTAATATTTTAAATTTCTAATATATTAGTCTTCCCTAGAGGAAAAACAAAAAAGTAGAAAAGATACCATTTTTTTTCCTTTTTTTTTTTTTTTTTTTTTAAGACTAGTCAAGTGCAGTAGCGAGAAGGCGGGGAAAGAGTAGAATAGGGGAATAAGGGCCAGGCGCGGTGGCTCATGCCTATAATCCCAGCAGTTTGGGAGGCCAATGAGGGCAGATTACCTGGGGTCAGGAGTTAGAGACCAGCCTGGCCAACATGGTGAAACCCGGTCTCTACTGAAAATACAAAAATTAGTCATGTGTGGTGGCACACACCTGTAGTCCCAGCAATTCGGGAGGCTGAGGCAGGAAAATCATTTGAACTGGGAATCAGAGACTGCAGTGACCTGAGATTGTGCCACTGCATTCGAGCCTGGGCAACAAAGACTCTGTCTCAAAAAAAACAAACAAACAAACAAAAAAACAGGCTGGGCGCAGTGGATCACCTGAGGTCAGGAGTTCGAGACCAGCCTGGCCAACATGGTGAAACCCCATCTCTACTAAAAATACAAAAATTAGCTGGGTGTGCTGACAGGCATCTGTAATCCCAGCTACTCAGGAGGCTGAGGCAAGAGAACTGCTTGAACCCAGGAGGTGGAGGTTGTAGTGACCCAAGATCATGCCACTGCATTCCAGCCCTGGGTGACAAATACAAAACTCTGTCTCAAAAAAAAAAAAGGAGTAGAATAAGGAACTTGATCTGTAAGACTATCAACAATCGAGTTAACTCACTACCTTCAGACCAGCCAAGATACCCATATTTTAATTGTTGATAGTAGAGCCAAGATATAGCTCACAGCCATAAATAGTAATTTACAAATATAGCCATCAAAAACAAATATTTACTGCTCATTCATATAATTTTTATATAAACAAATTATCTATTCTAAGTTAATAACTCACTTTTACTATAAGAAAAGATACATTTCCTTTTTTTTTTTTTTCTGAGGCAGGGTCTCACTCTGTCACCCAGGCTGGAGTGCAGTGGTGCGATCACAGCTCACTGCAGCCTCAAACTCCTGGGCCCAAGCCCAAGCGATCCTCCCACCTCGGCCTCCCAAGCAGTGCGGGCTAAGGCATACACCACCACACCTGGCTGAGAAGAGACATAATTCCATCAAGTTCTTTATCAAGTTATGTCAGTTTGCTATTATAATGTTTATTATTATTCTTTGAATAAAACAGAATATGCACCTAATAAATGTTGACTAATCTAACTTGCAAAACCAATTTTCTTATTAGATTTGCTTACACAAAAAAGAATTTAGGTGAGAAATACTGGGGAAAATATGTTAAAGAAAGAGAAATAATTGTACTCTTACTATTAAGAAAATTTAAGGCCAGGCTCAGTGGCTCACTCCTGTAATCCCAGCACTTTGGGAGGCCGAGATGGGCAGATCACAAGGTCAAGAGATTGAGATCATTCTGGCCAACACGGTGAAACCCCATCACTGCTAAAAATACAAAAACTAACCGGGCGTGGTACTGGGTGCCTGAGCTGCTCGGGAAGCTAAGGCAGAATCGCTTGAACCCATGAGATGGAGGTTGCAGTGAGCCAAGATCGCGCCACTGCACTCCAGCCTGGCGACAGAGCGAGACTCCAAACCCTGTCTCTACTAAAAATACAATAACCAGCCAGGCATGGTGGCAGGTGCCTGTAATCCCAGCTACTCGGGAGACTGAGGTAGGAGAATCGCTTGAACCCAGCGAGGTGGAAGTTGCAGTGAGCCGGGGTTGCACCATTGCACTCTAGCCAGGGACACAGAGCAAGATTCTACCTCAAAAAATAATAATAATAGGCTGGGCGCAGTGGCTCATGCCTGTAATCCCAGCACTTTGGGAGGCTGAGGCAGGCAGATCACTTGAGGTCAGGAGTTCAAGACCAGCCTGGCCAACATGGTGAAACCCCATCTTTACGAAAAATACAAAAATTAGCCAGGCGTAGTGGCACACACCTGTAGTCCCAGCTACCCAGGAGGCTGAGACACAAGAATCACTTGAAACCAGGAGGCAGAGGTTGCAGTGAACAGAGATCACACCACTGTACTCCAGCCTGGGCAACAGAGTGAGACTCTGTCTCAAAATAACAATAATAATAATAAATTATAATCATGAAGACTATGGAGAGACAAAGAAAAATGTTATGTCACAGTAAGTAAAAAGAAGATTCAAAATTACAAGTATGTCATGATCATAAATCTTTACAAATATGCATATGATCTAAGACTGGTGGGAAAAAATTTAAATGTCTGAATTATGAGATTATGGCTGAGTACTTTCTTAAAAACTTTAACATCCATAAATCACACAGAAAAATGTTGCTATACATAACTAATGATATTTCATATAGGGGAATCTATTTTGCTTTCTTTACTAACTCCTTTTGTGGACACAATTATCTTACCTTTCCTTTGCAAGCACAGCAAGTCCCTGTAATAAGATAGGCACAACTGTCTGATCCAGGTAGGCACGAGTTGGCAAAGACTGGAGATCTACCTTCTGCTTTGATGACTTTTCTGCATTAATCTTCTCATTTTCTACTATCCTCTAGTGAATTCAAAAAAAAGTGCATGAACATTTCAAATAAATGTTATTTTGAGTGCTAAACAAAACTAATGGAAATATGACACTAATAGAAAAGGCAAATCAATGACTAGAAAGATGGTACTGGACCACAAACTTCTCTGCCCAAAATAAATTCAGACCCATCTTTCAATCTCATTCAAGCTCTTTCTCTCCAAAAGCACCACATTATCTCATTCTTCTAATGTCATGTCTCAAGATCCTACTCTGTCTCCCTTTCCTTCTGACTTTGTAGGAGTAAACACAAATCCTTTTTCTCTTTTTCATGTAAGTATCTTCTTAGAGTGTGTTCCCAAAAAAGACTGGACATGACACCAAACAGCACCCAATCATAGTAAGAAAGCTGGTCACAGCTGAGACAGCAAGCTTCAGGGTCCAAGGCTTATACACTCAAGAGAATAGAGCTAAAATTTATTACCATTGTCTTGTATTCACTGTTGTCATTTTTATGGTTACCCTCTATTTATCACAATGAGAATGCTTTTCCCTTTATGTTTCTTTTTTAAAGAAATACATCCAGCCTGGGCAACTGAAAAATCCAGTCTTTACCAAAAATACAAAAATCAGGCCGGGCATGGGGGATCACGCCTGTAATCCCAGCACTTTGGGAGGCCAAGGTGGGCAGATCACGAGATCAGGAGATCGAGACCATCCTGGCTAACACGGTGAAACCCTGTCTCTACTAAAAATACAAAAAATTAGCCGGGCGTGGTGGCAGGCACCTGCAGTCCTAGCTACTTGCAAGGCTAAGGCAGGAGAATGGCGTGAACCCGGGAGGCGGAGCTTGCAGTGAGCCGAGATCGCGACATTTCACTCCAGCCTGGGTGACAGAGCAAGACTCCGTCTCAAATAAATAAATAAATAAATAAATAAATAAATAAATAAATAAATATAATTAAAAATAAATGAAGTTTAAAAAATAATAAGTTATATTTCATTCTTCACAACCCCCAAATTTTGGAGCTATCAAATAGATTCGGGCTGACATTCAGAGCATTAAAAAGTAACTTATTGCCTCCATCACATTTACATTTTTAAAACTAATGTATTAAAAAATTTTGCGGCTTACGCAGTGGCTGACAATCCCAGCACTTTCGGAGGCCAAGGCAGGCCGACCACGACTCAGGAGTTCAAGACAGCCTGACCAATATGGTGAAACCCCATCTCTACTAATAATACAAAAATTAGCCGGGCGTGGTAGTGCGCACCTGTACTCCCAGTTACTCGGGAGGCTGAGGCAGAAGAATCGCTTGAACCCGGGAGGTGAAGTTTGCAATGAGCCAAGATCACACCACTAGACTCCAGCATGGGCGACAGAGAAAGACTCCATCTCAAAAAATAAAAATAAAAAAAGAACTAGACAGGCCATGGTGGTGCACACCTGTAATCCCAGCTACTTAGGAAATTGAAGCACGAAAATCACTTGTACCCAGGAGGCAGAGGTTGCAGTGAGCTGAGGTCATGCCACTGCACTGCAGCCTGGGTAACACAGCAGGATTCCGTCTCAAAAAGGAAAAAAAAAGGCCGGGCACGGTGGCTCACGCCTGTAATCAAAGCACTTGGGGAGGCCCAGGCAGGTGGATCACGCGGTCAGGAGTTCAAGACCAGCATGACCAACATGGTGAAACCCCGTCTCTACTAAAAATACAAAAATTAGCCAGGCGTAGTAGTGCGCGCCTGTAATACCAGCTACTCAGGAGGCTGAGACAAGAGAATCGCTTGAACCCGGGAGGCGGAGCTTGCAGTGAGCTGAGATCTGGTCATTGCACTCCAGCCTGGGCGACAGAGTGGGACTCTGTCCCAAAAAAAAAAAAAAAAAAGGGTTGCTTTTTAAAAAAAAATTTTAGATATTTAAAATGGGGGCTGGATGTGGTAGCTCACACCTGTATTCCGAGCACTTTGGGAGGCCGAAGCAAGGGGATCGGCTGAGTCCAGGAGTTCAAGACCAGCCTGACCAACATGGTGAAACCCCATCTCTACTAAAATTACAAAATTAGCCAGGTGTGGTGGTGTAGGCCTGTAATTCTAGCTACTTGAAAGGCTGAGGCAAAAGAATCGCTTGATTCCGGGAGGTGGAGGTTGCAGTGAGCCAAGATTGCACCACTGCACTCCAGCCTGGGTGACAGAGCAAGACTCCATCTCAAAACAATAAAAAAAATAAAAATGAAAGAGACAAAAAAAATAAGAAGAAGAAATGGCTCTAAAAGGACAAAACAGTATTCCTAAGAGCACTTTCATCTAAATGAACTTTTGCTTCAATCATACTCAAACTAGATATAAAAGAGTCGACAAAAAAACTTTTTCTACTTTTAATTTTATTTTGGTAAAAGTGAGAAAAAACCTTTAATCACATTATCTGTAACATATATAGCATGGTTTCCAAAGACACTTCCCATAACTATGTCAGACAACTTCTGCTTATGATTTTTCAATCTAATTTTGCAATTAAAAGATAATTTTCTATTAAATACAAAGTTTTTTAATCTATAAAATACTATTTATTTTTTCCATGGACTGAAAATTCTATTTTTCATTAGTAAATTTCAACAGATAATTAGCACACCATCACTTCAGATATTCTAACTGAGCCTTTGTAAAAGTCAGCTTTCCATTGCAGAAAAGACTATACAACTTCATTATTTCTGAAAACTGACAGTATCATCTTGAATGAATTTTCATCCCCTAAATCAAAATCCTATGTTCAAAAATCAAAACCCTATGTTCAAAACTTCACATTGATCACAACAAAGACAATGCGACAAACTTCAAAATCTCACAACATATTTCCTAAAAACAGTCCTAACTTCCAGTCACAGTATACGTATACAATAAAAACTACTCGAGACCAGGCACAGTGGCTCACATCTGTAATCCCAGTACTTTGGGAAGCCAAGGCAGGAGGACTGCTTGAGCGCAGGAGTTTGAGACCAGCTTGAGCAACATAGTGAGACCCTGTTACTATTTTTTAGAAAATAATTTTAGGCCGGGCACAGCGGTTCACGCCTGTAATCCCAGCACTTTAGGAGGCCGAGGCAGGTGGATCACAAGGTCAGGAGATCGAGACCAGCCTAACCAACATGGTGAAACCCCATCTCTACTAAAAATACAAAGATTAGCTGGGCGTGGTAGCAGGCACCCGTAATCCCAGCTACTCAGGAGGCTGAGGCAGGAGAATTGCTTGAACCCTGGAGGCAGAGGTTGCAGTGAGCTGAGATTGTGCAACTGCACTCTAGCCTGGGTGACAGACTGAGACTCCATCTCAAAAAAATAATAATAATTTTTAAAAAACAGTTTGGCAGGGCGCGGTGGCTCACACCTGTAATCCCAGTACTTTGGGAGGCCAAGGCAGGTGGATCACCTGAGGTCAGGAGTTCAAGACCAATCTGCCCAACATGGTGAAACCCCACCTCTATTAAAAATATAAAAATTAACCAGGCGTGGTGGCATGTACCTGTAATCCCAGGACTCAGGAGGCTGAGGCAGGAGAATTGCCTGTCCAGCCTGGGCGACAGAGCAAGGCTCCATTTCAAAAAAAGAAAAAAATATTTTAACTTGTGAGTTACATGACATTATAATGCCTACAATAAGAAAGCCAATAAGAAAGAGCAGTGCGGCTGGCTGTGGTGACTCACGCCTGTAATCCCAATACTTTGGGAGGCCAAGGCAGGCAGATCACCTGAGGTCAGGAGTTCAAGAACAGCCTAGTCAACATGGAGAAAACGCAACTCTATTAAAAATACAAAACTAGCCGGGTGTGGTGGCACATGCCTGTAATCCCAGCTACTTGGGAGGCTAAGGCAGCAGAATCACTTGAACCTGGGAGGCGGAGGTTACGGTGAGCTGAGACCGCACCATCGCACTCCAGCCCAGGCAACAAGAGCAAAACTCCGTCTCAAAACAAAAAAAAAAAGAGCAATGCCTAAGCAACTCCTATAACTCCTGTAATAAATTTCTTAACCAAATCCTCCCATTTATTTCATTTGAACATTTATGAATTATTTACTATGTGCCAATTGTGATGCTCAATTTCACTTAAGTCAAAATCTTGAACTAATCTAAAAATAGGTATATCCAAACTACCACAAACAATGAGCTGGTAAGACAGTGTAGAACAGTCATCACAAAAAGGGGAGAAATGAGGTGAGTACTATGACTGTCCCAGCTTCCTGCTTTCTGCCAGGATACAATGTAGGGAGAGAGAATGTGAACAGAGCCTAGTAGTCTCCCTGAGTTGAGAAGACAGAGTTGAAAATTCTGGGAGACCAAAACAACTAAAATTTGCAAGGCAGAGCACTGAAGAGAAGAAAGGTGCGTGGAGACAAGAACTGCACAGAAAAAGACTAAAGATATTGCCTTCCAGGCTTCAGGTGAATACTTATCAATAGATGGCTATAAGTCAACTACCCAAGGCCAGGGAAACAACCATCTTGTGTTAGTCCATTTGCATTGCTATAAAGAAATACCTGAGGGTGGGTAATTTTATAAAGAAGAGAGGTTTATTTGGCCACAGTTCTGCAAGCTACCCAAGCATGGCACCAGCATCTGCTTCTGGTGAGGGCTTCAGGGAGCAATGAATCATGACAGAGACGGAAGGGGAACTGGTGTGTCATATAACAAGAGAGGGAGCAAGAGAGAAAGGAGTAGGTGCCAGGCTCTTTTTAACAATCAGATCTCATGGTAACTAATAGAGTAAGAACTGACTCATTACCAAAAGATGGCACTATGCCAGTCATGAGGGATCTGCCCCCATGACCCAAACACCTCCCACTAGGCCCCACTTCCAACATTGGGGGTCACATTTCAACATGAGACTTGGAAGGGACAAATATCTAAACTATATTACACCAGGAGGAACAATCCTTGCAGCTCACACAGGCTGGAAACAGTTTGTGTTCCAGTGACACAGGGGGAGAAAATCTCATAATACGCCAGCCGTGGTGGCTCACACGTGTAATCCCAGCACTTTGGGAGGCCAAGGCAGGTGGATCACCTTAGGTCAGGAGTTTGAGACCATCCTGGCCAATGCGGTAAAACCCCGTCTCTACTGAAAATACAAAAATTAGGCAGGCATGGTGGCACATGCCGGTAATTCCAGCTACTCGGGAGGCTGAGGCAGGAGAATCACTTGAACCCAGGAGGTCGAGGTTGCACTGACCCAAGATTGTGCCACTTCCAGCCTAGGCGACAAGAGCAAAACTCCATCTCAAAAAATAAAAATAAAAAAAGGTGAAACGCTTGCACCCGGGAGGCAGAGGTTGCAGAGAACCGAGAGCGCGCCACTACACTCCAGCCTGGGTGACAGAGCGAGACTCCATCTCAAAAAAAAAAAAATTATAATGTATTCCCGCCGGACATGGCAGCACACACCTCTGGTCCCAACTGCTCAGGAGGCTGAGGTGGGAGGATCACTTAAGACCAGGAGTTTGAGGCTACAGTGAGCTATGATCATGCCACTGTACCCCTACCCCAGCCTGAGTGAAAGAGCAAGACGTGGTCTTAAAAACAAACAAACAAACAAACAAATAAATAAATAAATACATTTGGCCGGGCACGGTGGCTCACACCTGTAATCCCAGAACTTTGGGAGGCTCAGGTGGATGGATCACGAGGTCAGGAGATCAAGATGAACCTGGCCAACATGGTGAAACCTCATCTCTACTAAAATACAAAAAATTAGCCAGGTGTGGTGGCTCCCAGCTACTTGGGAAGCTGAGGCAGGGGAATCACTTGAACCCGGGAGGCGGAGATTGTAGTGAGCTGAGATCGCACCACTGCACACCAGCCTGGCGACAGAGCAAGACTTTGTCTCATTAAAAGGAAAAAAAAAAAAAAAACATGTATAATATATTCTATATGTTCACAACAGAAAAAAGCATAAGTAGGCCAGGTACAGTGGCTCACAACTGTAATCCCAGCACTTTGGGAGGCTGAGGCGGGCAGATCACTTAAGGTCAGCAGTTTGAGACCAGCCTGACCAACACAGTGAAACCCCGCCTCTACTAAAAATACAAAAATTAGCTGGGCATGGTAGCGGGTGCCTGTGATCCCAGCTACTTAGGAGGCTGAGACATGAGAATCACTTCAACCTGGGAGGCTGAGGTTACACTAAGCCGAGATCGCACCATTGCACTCCAACCTGGAGATAGAGCAAGACTCAGTCTCGAGAAAAAAAAAAGAAAAAGAAAAAAAGTTAGGTAAACTGATCTTTTTTTCTTTTTTTTTTTTTTTTGAGACAGCGTCTCACTCTGTCACTCACCCTGCAGTGCATTCGCATGATCTTGGTTCACTCCAGCCTTGGCCTTCCAGGCTCAAGCAATCCTCCCACCTCAATCTCCTGAGTAGCTGGGACTATAGGCATGCATTTTTCTTTTCTTTTTCTTCAGATGGGGTCTCACTATGTTGCCCAGGCTGGTCTTAAACTCCTAGATTCTAGGAATCCTCCCACCTTGGCCTCCCAAAGGGCTGGGATTACAGGCATGAGTCACGTCCCATGGCAAAATATTTTTTTTAAATAATGGCTGAAATTCTTCCAAATTTGATGAAAATTCTAAACCACAGATCCAAGAAGCTCAATGAATCCTAAGCAAAAGCATTAAAAGAAAAAAACTGGCTGAGCACAGCAGCTCACACCTGTAATCCCAGCACTTTGGGAGGCCGAGGTTGGCGGATCACGAGGTCAGGAGATCGAGACCATCCTCGCTAACACAGTGAAACCTCCTCTACTAAAAATACAAAAAAAAATTAGCTGGGCGTGCCTGTAGTCCCACCTACTTGGGAGGCTGAGGCAGGAGAATGGTGTGAACCCAGGTGAGCCGAGACCACACCACTGCTCTCCAGCCTGGGCGACAGAGTGAGACTCCATCTCAAAAAAAAAAAAAAGAAAAGAAAGAAAAGAAAAGAAAAAAACTACACCAAAATACACCACAACCAAATAACTTTAAAACATTGATATAAAGAAAATCTCAAAAGTAGCAAGAAGATGTTATTTATTGAGGAGCAAAGACAGGAATGATAGCAAGCTCCTTTTCAGAAACAATGTCCACCAGAAGACCATGAAGTAATCTACAACTAGCAAAAATATCTTCTAAAAACAAGGGCAAAATAATGACTTTTTCAGACATTCAGAAGCTGAAAGAATTCCTTACCAGCAGAAGTGAACTACAAGAAATATTCAAGGAAGGCCGGGCGCAGTGGCTCAAGCCGGTAATCCCAGCACTTCGGGAGGCCGAGACGGGCGGATCACGAGGTCAGGAGATCGAGACCATCCTGGCTAACACGGTGAAACCCCATCTCTACTAAAAAATACAACAAAACTAGCCAGGAGAGGTGGCGGGCGCCTGTAGTCCCAGCTACTGGGGAGGCTGAGGCAGGAGAATGGTGTTAACCCGGGAGGCAGAGCTTGCAGTGAGCCAAGATCTGGCCACTGTACTGCAGCCTGGGCGACAGAGCGAGACTCCGTCTCAAAAAAAAAAAAAAAAGAAATGTTCAAGGAAGCCCTTTGCGCAGGAAGAAAATTGTATCTTTTGGAAAGATGGAAATCTAGACCTACACAAAAGAATGAAGATCTCCAGAAATGGTCAATATGTGGATAAATGTAAAATTCTCCTTTTTTGTACTGTTTAAATATCTTTAAAGTGACTTTTTTTTTTTTTTTTTTGCTTTTGAGACAAGGTTTTGCTCTCTCCATTCAGGATGGTGTGCAGTGGTGCAATTAGGGCCCACTGCAGCTTTGGCCTCCCGGGCTCAAGTGATCCTCCTGCTTCAGTCTCCCAAGTAGCTGGGACTGTAGGCACCTACCGTTACACCCAGCTAATTTTTCCTTTTTTTTTTTTTTTTTTTTTGTAGAGACAGGGTTTGTAGGCTGGTTTCAAACTCCTGAGCTCAAGCGGTTTACCAGCCACCATGCCCAGCCAGCTTTTTTATTTTTGAGATGGAGTCTCACTCTGTTGCCCAGGCTGGAGTACAGTGGCACGATCTTGGCTCACTGCAACTCTGCCTCCGGGGTTCAAGCAATTCTCCTGCCTCAGCCTCCTGAGTAGCTGGGATTACAGGGGCTTGCCACCACGCCTGGCTAATTTTTGTATTTTTAGTAGAGATGGGGTTTCATCATGTTGGCCAGGCTTGAAATCCTCACCTCAAGTGATCCACCCACCTCAGACTCCCAAAGTGCTGGGATTACAGGTGTGAGCCACCATGCCTGGCCTGTATGCTTTATTAAAAAACAAGACGTGTGATTCAGTTTGGATAAATGAGAGTAACAGCATTTCTAACCACAGTAATAATAGTAACAGCTGTTAATATTTTTTCTAGCCTTGGCCAGGCGCGGTGGCTCACACCTATAATCCCAGCACTTTGGGAGGCCGAGGCGGGCAGACCACGAGGTCAAGAGATAGAGACCAGCTGGCTAACACAGTGAAACCCCGTCTCTACTAAAAATAATACAAAAAATTAGCCGGGCATGGTGGTGGGTGCCTGTAGTCCCAGCTACTTGGGAGGCTGAGGCAGGAGAATGGCGTAAACCCAGGAGGCGGGGCTTGCAGTGAACCGAGAGCTCACCACTGCACTCCAGCCTGGGCAACAGAGCGAGACTCCGTTTCAAAAACAAAACAAAAAATTTCTAATCTTTTACTATGTGCCACACACACTCTTAAGTAATTTGCCTGTATCTTCAGCCCCATAAGGCTCAGAGAAGTTCAGTAACTTGTTCAAGGTCACCAGAAAGTATATTGGGAGCTGTATTTTCAACCTAGGCAGGCTGACATTTTTGCAGTAGAATTAAGTTGTATTACTAATTTTTTTTTTTTTTTTTTAAGACAAAATCTCGCTCTGTCGCCCAGGATGGAGTACAGTGGCATGATCTCGGGTTCAAGGGATTCGCGATTCTCCTGCCTCAGACTTCTGAGTAGCTGGGATTAGTAGAGACTAGGTTTCACCATGTTGGCCAGGCTGGTCTGGAACTCCTGACCTCAGGTAATCAGCTCACACTGGCCCTCAAAGTGCTGGGATTACAGGGGTAAACCACTGCATCTGGCCTTATTTTTTGTGGCGGGGGCAGGGAGAGGAGAAGAGGGACAGGGTCAGGTGCTGACACCCAGGCTGGAGTGCATGGTGCGATCATAGCTCACTGCAGCCTCAACCTCCCCAGCTCCAGCAATCCTCTCACTTCAGCCCAGGAGTTACTGAACTCTAAAAAGAAATAAATACTTATTAAATGTTGACTCCTCCAGCACACTATTCTGCTACAAAGACCAACAGATTTCCTAATTTTATTTTTTACTTTTTTTTTTTTTTTTTCTTGAGCCGGAGTCTCACTCTGTAGCCCAGGCTGTAGTGCAGTGGCGCGATCTCGGCTCACTGCAACCTCAGTTTTCCAGATTCAAGCGATTCTCTGGCCTCAGCCACCCGAATAGCTGGGATTACAGCCATCCACCATCATGCCTGGCTAACTTTTGTATTTTTAGTAGAGACGGGGTTTCACCATGTTGGTCAGGCTGGTTTGGAACTCCTGACCTCAGGTGATCCACCAGCCTCGGCCTCCCAAAGTGCTGGGATTACAGGCGTGGGCCATCGTGCCCAGCGAAGGGTTTCTTAATTTTAATATACGATTTTTACGTAGCAACATCCCAAAAGATCGATTAAAAGCCACCAAGCAAAATGATTTAGACAGTATCCCTCAAGAATGTGTTTCGTAATAAAAGTTCAATCCTTTGACTCAAACCTAATTTGTATGTCTGTACACCAAGAAGCATTAGTACTAATAAAACAAGCTACCCATAACTTGATACTATTCAGTTCACGATAACAAAGTTTTCCCTTGTGCATAGTAACCTAGTAAAATCAGATCCCAAGTTTTCTCCAGCTCGCAAGAGACAACACAGATGAGGCATAGGAACTGGGCGAGTTACCTCAACGTTGTCTGTGAGACCGTACTCAGAGTGAGGATTTTCTGCAACCTAGAAAACAAAACACCGGTTACAGAGATATAAGTCCCTCCTTTCTCGCTGCCTCCCTGAACACCACCACCCTGAATTGAGGGCCTCCTGATACCTGCGTTTGTCCCTCCAGCATCTGCTCCGGCTCCATGGCGGACCCTGCAATTCACAGTCCCCGGATACCAGTCTTGGAAAACAAGAAGAGCCGCGAGTTACCTGGGAGATTTCAACACGAAGACGCCAGGATGGAGTGCAGCCCAGCCCCCGACCCCGCCCCTCACCCCCACCTGGGCGCGGGAGCACCCCGGGCGGTAGAGCAGCAGAATGGGACAGTCCACAATTGGGCGCCTACATGGGGTCTGGAAACTCTACGGCAGTCCCAAGTACCTAGAATGAGTGAGAAAGTGGGGTAAAGGAAGCTGATTACCCGCGCCCAAGCCGTTCGTTCTTTAGAGCCCTACACCGCGCCACCACCTCCCAGCACCAACAGCTCCAGCCGTAAGTGACGGCTGTCGCACGACTGCCGCGCCTGCGCAGAACCTCCCGGCGAACAAGAGGCTGGCAGGTGGGCAGACCCGTGCTGAGTCCCTGAGGGTCTCTGCAGTCTGCGTGAGTCCTGGCCAAGGTCTGGCCTCGGAAGCTACGAGCTACAATCTTTCTTCATTCTACCCACCCACGAAGAGCGCCACCCCAGCTGCAGACCAAGTGACCAGCCCAGTTGGAAGGGGCTCAGCCGGATCAAACCTCGGTGCTGTCTCAGAGCATCTGCTGAAGCTCTTCCTCGACCAACTGAACTTCCTCACTGAGTGGTTCTTACTAGAAAATTATCAGCCCAGTCTGACAGTCTCTGAAAGAATGTCAGTGTTTTACTGTAAAGCCAAAGATGGGGGAAGAAGCAGTTTTGGGGGTCTCCTGATCAGCTTTTATTCAAGCCCTTAAATCTGTGAATATGCGATGTTAACGCCACCTTACGTTTGTATTAGATTAGCAGTATGCAACTGGCTTTCCAAACCGTGGTCCTATTGATAGTAGTGTAGTTGTAAAACGTACATAGAATAATTTGCCTCCTACACAGTGTGTAAATAGCAAAGGACATCTCTTTACTTGGATTTTTAAAAATTCCAGTAAATTCAATTTATTTTCATATAAACAAAAGTGATAACACGCAAACTTCCTGCCTTTGACACAATTCTATTTGTAATTGCACTTTGTAATATGAAAACTTGAAAACATTTGGAGTAAATGATGGCATAACAATATGGTGGAATATAAGCCATTAAAATTAAAAATCATGACTACATATACAGAAATATGATATGCCATTGAGTTTTACTTCCAGCTGGCGTTAGACTACAACTTAATATTGCTACTCTAAAAAACCATGGATAAAGATCTAAAGTAAATAAAATTTGGTTAAGAGCTAGACATGGCCGGGCGCGGTGGCTCAAGCCTGTAATCCCAGCACTTTGGGAGGCCGAGACGGGCGGATCACAAGGTCAGGAGTTCGAGACCATCCTGGCTAACACGGTGAAACCCCGTCTCTACTAAAAAATACAAAAAGCTAGCCGGGCGAGGTGGCGGGCGCCTGTAGTCCCAGCTACTCAGGAGGCTGAGGCAGGAGAATGGCGTAAACCTGGGAGGCGGAGCTTGCAGTGAGCTGAGATCCCGCCACTGCACTCCAGGCCCCACGACAGAGCAAGACTCCATCTCAAGTTTTGCAGTGTATACTTGACAAATAGTATTGTGATTGGTGACAGCTGTCATGTGGAACTTTGAAGATTTTTCATGTAATGCTGATGCAAATGTGTATGCATATGTGCAAGATATATAAATTGCCTAATAGATATATTAACTCAAATTAAGATTAAATGCTTTTCAAGAGTGGGAAATAAAAAGGGAGTACATAACAAGTAGAGAATGATTGGGATTTTTTGGTTTTTTTTTGAGACAGCGTCTTGCTCTGTGGCCAGGCTGGAGTGCAGTGGCGCGATCTCAGCTCACTACAACCTCCAATTCCCTAGTTCAAGCGATTCTCCTGCCTCAGCCTCCCAAGTAGCTGAGATTACAGGCACGCACCACCACACCCAGCTAATTTTTTTGTATTTTTAGTAGAGACGGGGCTTCAACATGTTGGCCAGGATGGTCTCGAGCTCCTGACCTTGTGATCCGCCAGCCTCGGCCTCCTAAAGTGCTGGGATTACAGGCGTGAGCCACCCCACCCAGCCATGATTGGGAAATTTTTAGAATAGTTCTGTGTATTATCATGTTATCATATATTCATACATTTCCCAATACATAGTAGACTCTCACTAAATATGTCCAGACTCCAGGAAGTAACTGAGAGCTGCTAATTTACATGTCCTTTTTTTTTTTTTTTTTTTTTTTAGTTGGAATCCTGCTCTGTCATCCAGGCTGGAATGGAGTAGTGCAATCTCAGCTCACTGCAACCTCCACCTCCCGGGTTCAAACAATTCTTCTGCCTCAGCCTCCCAAGTAGCTGGGACTACAGGCACGTGCCACCATGCCCAGCTAGTTTTTGTATTTTTATTAGAGACAGGGTTTCACCATATTGGCCAGGCTGATCTTGAACTCCTGACCTCGTGATCAGCAGATCAAAAAATTAAAAAAAAATTAAAAATCAGCTGAGTGTGGTGAGTGTGCCTGCCTCAGCCTCCCAAAGTGCTGGGATTATAGGCATGAGCCACCATGCCTGGCCCTTTATTTTTCATTTTATTTTATTTTATTTTTTGAGACGGAGTCTCACTCTGTCACCCAGGCTGGAGTGCAGTGACACAATCTCGGCTCACTGCAACCTCTGCCTCCCGGGTTCAAGCGATTCTCCTGCCTCAGCCTCCTCCTGAGTAGCTGGGATTACAGGTGCATGCCACCACGCCTAGCTAATTTGTGTGTGTGTGTGCGTTTGTGTGTGTGTGTTTTGTTTTTGTTTTGAGACAGAGTCTCACTCTGTTGCCAGGCTAGGGTGCAGTGGCACTTTTTTTTTTTTTTTTTTTTTGGCTCACTGCAACTTCCGCCTCCTGGGTTCAAGCAATTCTCCTGTCTCAGCCTCTCGAGTAGCTGGGACTACAGCACACGCACTACCACACCCGGCTAATTTTTGTATTTTTAGTAGAGACGGTTTCACCATGTTGGCCAGGATGGTCTCGATCTCTTGACCTCATGATCCGTCCGTCTTGGCCTCCCAAAGTGGCTCATTACAGGCGTGAGCCACAGTGCCCAGCATATTTTTGTGTTTTTAATAGAGACGGGGTGTCACCATGTTGGTCAGGCTGGTCTCAAACTCCTGATCTTGTGATTCGCCCACCTCAGCCTCCCAAAGTGCTGAGATAACAGGCAGGAGCCACTGCGCCTAGCCCTTAATTTATATTTTCTAAGTACTGACAGTTTTGGTAAAGTAGTAAACTAGAAAAGCTCCTTCAGGGCAGGGACCATGTCTTAGATATCTTTATACTTCACAACGGGCTTAATACATTGTAGGTGCAGAATACATATTAAGTTGGGCTGGTTCACAGTCAAAATTTGATATTAATATATGCACTGATACTTCGAAAGCAAAAAGAGAAAATACATAAAAATGTTTACTGAAGGGAGCAGCACAGAATAATTAGCTATCATCCAGGTTTCCATCAATCTAAGAAAGAGTTATTTATGTGATTTATCAAAAAGCTTCACTGAAGTTTTTGCATTTAAAACTTACTAATTTATAGCAGGTCATGGTGCACATGCCTGTAGTTCCAGCTACTTGGAGGCTGAGGCAGGAGGATCACTTGAGCCTGGGAGGTGGAGGCTGCAGTAAGCTGTGATGACCAGACCAAGACGCTGTCTCAAAAAAAAGAAAGACAGCTGGATGCAATGGCTTATGCCTATAATCCTAGCACTTTGGGAAGCTGAGGCCAGGAGTTCACAATGAATTTGACCAACATAGCAAGATCCCTGTCTGTAATGTTTTTTAATGGTTAAAGAAATTTTTTTTTAAAAAAAGGAGGACTATCTGAAGATAGGCCGCCATCATGAATGACACCGTAACTATCCGCACTAGAAAGTTCATGACCAACCGACTACTTCAGAGGAAACAAATGGTCATTGATGTTCTTCACCCCGGGAAGGCAACAATGCCTAAGACAGAAATTCGGGAAAAACTAGCCAAAATGTACAAGACCACACCGGATGTCATCTTTGTATTTGGATTCAGAACTCATTTTGGTGATGGCAAGACAACTGGCTTTGGCATGATTTATGACTCCCTGGATTATGCAAAGAAAAATGAACCCAAACATAGACTTGCAAGACATGGCCTGTATGAGAAGAAAAAGACCTCAAGAAAGCAACGAAAGGAACGCAAGAACAGAATGAAGAAAGTCAGGGGGACTGCAAAGGCCAAGGTTGGTGCTGGCAAAAAGTGAGCTGGAGATTGGATCACAGCCGAAGGAGTAAAGGTGCTGCAGTAAAGGCTACCTGTGTCCATTTTGGATTTCTCACGAGCAGATTAATAAACTAAAAACTTTCAAATAAATAAATACATAAATAAAGGAAGAAATAGGAAGTATAAAATTAATTGAAGATACTGCAGAATGCTGAGTTTTAATGTGAAATTAATGATTCTAAAGATGACTTCGAAACATGATTATGACAGAAATTTGCAGTAATGTGTACTGTCTGAAAAGGGGTAAATTAAAAGAATGAGAAGACAGCCTGGGAATATAGTAAGAACTCGTCTCTACAAAAAAAATTAAAAATCAGCTGAGTGTGGTGATGCATACCTGTAGTCCCAGCTACTCAGAGGCTGACTGGAGGATCACATGAGCCCAGGGAGGTTGAGATGTAAACTGTGATCGCACCACTGCCCTCCAGCCTAGGTGACAGAGCAAGACCCTGTCTCAAAAGAAAATAGAAAGAAAAGAGAAGAACATTTAACTCTTATTCGGACTTCCACCAAATTTTGTTCAGGACTTCTTTCATCAGCTTCCTACATAGCCAGTTATAGTACTTACCTCATTCTGCTTTAAATTTTGCTTATGTTTAAACACAATTAGATTTTGAGTTGTTTAAAGGCAAAGACTTTTTTTTTTTTTTTTTTTTTTTTTTTTTGACCGTGTCTTGCTTTTTCGCCCAGGCTGGAATGCAGTGGCGCGATCTAGGCTCACGGCAAGCTCCGCCTCCCAGATTCACGCTATTCTCCCGCCTCTACCTCCCAAGTAGCTGGGATTACAGGTGCCTGCCACCACACCCGGCTAATTTTTTGTATTTTTAGTAGAGACGGGGTTTCACCGTGTTAGCCAGGTTGGTCTCGATCTCCTGACCTCGTGATCCGCCCACCTCGGCCTCCCAAAGTGCTGTACTGTCCAAAGTACAGACGTGAGCCACCATACCCAGCTATTCTTTATTTTTTTAATGATTGAAGGATTTATTAAGTCATACATACAAAACATACTGCTAATTGCATTACCAAAAGATTAATATAAAAACACTCCACAATTCTGCAACTGTCCATTTAAAAAAGTTTGTTCCTGACTGGGCGCGGTGGCTCACACTTATAAGGCACTTGGGAGGCAGAGGCTGATGGATCACTTGAGGTCAGGACAGGGTCTTGCTCTGTCGAGACCAGCCTGGTCAATATGGTGAAACTTCGTCTCTACTAAAAATACACAAAATTAGCCGGATGTGGTGGCACACGCCTGTTATCCCAGCCACTCGGGAGGCTGTAGCAGGAGAACCGCATGAGCCTGAGAGGCGGAGGTTGCAGTGAGCCGAGATCATGCCACTGTACTTCAGCCTGGGTGACTCCGTCTCAAAAAAAAAAAAAAATTGTTCTAGTGGTTGAAAGATCCAATGTTGTATTCTTGCCAGTGAGTTAAGTTGCACAGAACAAGCCAGGCACAGTGGCTCCCACCTGTTAATCCCAGCACCAAATCAGGTAAATTGCTTGAGTCCAGGAGTTTAAGACCAGTGAAAACCCATCTCTACAGAAAAATACAAAAATTAGCCGGGTGTGGACCTGTAGTCCCAACTACTCGGTCCGCTGAGGTGGGAGGATTGCATGAGCACAGGAGGCAGAGATTGCAGTGAGCCAAGCTCGCGCCATTGCACTCCAGCCCGGGCAACAGGGTGAGACCCTGTCTCGATTAAAAAAATATATATGTCGTACAGAAAATCATGAAGACTAGCACAGTTTACAGAATCTCACAGACCCAAAGGGACATTGTTAGGCAAAACAACTACAGGAGATATGTATCCACGTGGGTGAGGTAAAGAGGGTCACTATTAGTCAAGTGACAGTGTCAGTAATCTGGCAACAGAATGACGTTAAGAAAGTTCATCGTTCAATAACAATATCTAAACTATTTTTAAAACTACAAAGCTGCAACACATGATTTTGACACCTAGTTACTACAAAACTCAGGAAAGTACTTATTAGCTTTGAATGAAGTAACATGGAAAGCACTTTTACTAAATTACAAAAAAAAAACTCTAATGCATTATCAGAAAGATTTTATAATACAACGAGGCATATTGCTCAGTAAGAAAGGGCTCTATAAGAAAAGCAACGGCCAGGCGCAGTGGCTCACGCCTGTAATCCCAGCACTTTGGGAGGCCGAGGCGGGCGGATAACGAGGTCAGGAGATGAAGACCATCCTAGCTAGCAAAAAATTAGCCGGGCGTAGCGGCGGGTGCCTGTAGTCCCAGTTACTCTACACGGGAGGCTGAGGCAGGAGAATGGCGTGAACCCAGGAGGCGGAGGTTGCAGTGAGCCGAGATTGCGCCACTGCACTCCAGCCTGGCGACAGAGACTCCATAAAAAAAAAAAAAAAAAAATCACTATGAAATCAAAAAGACTCTTCCAAAGAGCTGCATTGTTACACCCAATCTATTGTGATATACAGTACCATGTTATGTCATGAACATGTGCTGGTGAATTACTAGTGCTTTAAATGGCAATGTTTCATTAAGGAGGCTGTTCTGCTTTACATATCTGAAAATTACTTACAAAGTATCTGTATCTCCTGGCCCAGTGCAGTGGCTCAGGCCTGTAATCCCAGCATTTTGGGCGGCTGAGGCACGTGGACGACCTGAGGTCAGGAGTTCGAGACCAGCCTGGCCAATATAGGAAAACCCTGTCTCTACCAAAGATACAAAAATTAGATGGCCATGGTGGCATTCGTCTGTAATCCCAGCTACTCGGGAGACTTAGGCAGGAGAATCGCTTGAACCTGGGAGGCAGACTTTGCAGTGAGCCAAGATCATGCCACCGCACTCCAGCCTGGGAGACAGAGGGAGACTCTGTCTTAAATAAATAAATAATAAAACTTGGTTCCTTGTTTGCCATGTGGAATTAGGTAAATCTTTTAACTCCTCTGAGCTTCGGGGTTTTTTGTTGTTGTTGTTGTTTGTTTTTGAGATGGAGTCTCACTCAGTCACCCAGGCTGGAGTGCATTGGCAAAATCTCGGCTCACTGCAATCTCCACCTCCCGGGTTCAAGCAATTCTCCTGTCTCAGCTTCTCAAGTAGCTGGGACTACAGGCACACACCACCGCGACCGGCTTATTTTTGTGTTTTTAGTAGAGACAGGGTTTCACCATATGAATCAGGCTAATCTCAAACTCCTGACCTCAGGTGATCCACCTGCCTCGGCCTCCCAAAGTGCTGGCATTAAAGGCATGAGCCACCGTACCCAGCCAAGCTTCAGGGTTTTTTTGCATGTAAAATTAGGATAATTTTTATGTCATAAGGAAGATCAAATGAAATAAGATAGAGGAAACTGAGCCAGGCACAGTGGCTTACGCCTGTAATCCCAGCACTTCGGGAGGCCGAGGCAGGTGGATTGCTTGACTTCAGGAGTTCAAGACAAGCCTGGGCAACATGGGAAAAATCCATCTCTACTAAAAATATGAAAAATTGGGTGGGCATAGTAGTGCACGACTGCAGTCCCAGCTATTCAGGGGCAGAAGCAAGAGGATCGCTTGGGAGTCCAGGCTGCCCTGATCACACCACTGTATTCTAGCCTGGGCGACAGAGCGAGACCCTGTCTCGGAAAAAAAAAAAAAAAAGAGATGAAACTGCTTTGTAAACTGAAGTTACACAAATGTAATTGAAATTCATTTTGTCTTCTCTACATTACTTATCCAGCCACTTCATTAGCTTTTCAATTTTATTTATTTATTTATTTATTTATTTATTTATGTTTGAGACAGGAGCTGGAATACAGTTGCGCAAACCTGGCTCACTTCAACCTTCACCTTGTGGGTTCAATCGATTCTCCTTCCTCAGCCTCTTAAGTAGCTGGGACTACAGGCGCATGCCACCACAACCAGCTGATTTTTGCATTTTTACTAGAGAGGGGGTTTTCCCATGTTGGCCAGACTGATCTTGAACTCCTGGTCTCAAAAGATCTACCCACCTCAGCCTCCCTAAGTGCTGGGATTACAGCACTTTGTAAGCCACCACGCCTGGCCCTTCATTAGCTTTTACTTTGTTGTTTTAAAATAATTTGCAGGAAATAAATTGTTCAGAAAAATTAAGAACTTGATCCAGCACCCACCAACACCCACCCACCCCTACCCCACCCCCCAACACTCACACACAAAAATGTATTTGCAAATAAATATACAGAATTTATTGAGTGTAAATGGGCCCTCTGAGCACAGTGTGTGGAGAGGGACACCCAACCGCCTCTCAAGAAGACCTAGAAATATGTGTTCTAGGTTAGGTAAGTCACTTTCCAGAGAAATAAGAGAAATATCTGTTTGTGGCTAATATTGGAAGGCAGCCACTCTACCTGTAGCTCCCTTGTCTCTACTACCAAACAACATGCCCAAGCAATCTTACCACCCATCTCAGAAATTTTGGTATCTCAAGGAACATACCAAATGGGTTTTTGAAAGGCATGAATCTAGTGTGTTCTTCTGATTTTTATGATACATAAGTGATCTCAACAATGAGAATAAAAAAACCAGGTGTGGTGGCTCACACCTGTAATCCCTTCATTCTGGGAGTCCGAGGCAGGTGGATCACTTGAGGTCAGGGGTTCCAAACCAGCATGGCCAACATGGTGAAACCCTGTCTCTACTAAAAATACAAAAACTAGCTGGGCATGGTGGCTCGTGCCTGTAATCTCAGCTACTTGGCAGGCTGAGGCAGGAGAATCACTTGAACCAGGGAGGTGGAGGTTGCAGTGAGCCGAGATTGCGCCACTGCATTCCAGTCAGGACAACAGAGAGAGACTACATCTCAAAAAAAAAAGAGAGAGAGAGAGAGAGAGGATAATAAGAATGAGTGAAAAGGCAACCTTACTGACATTTCAAATCCTTAAATTACCAATTGTTTCTGCCACTTCTCATATGAAGTTATATTTAGACTTTATCCTAAAATGTCCTGATTTTCAGTTTTAATTTTTAAATTTTTTTTTCTTTCTTTTTAGAGATGGGTTCTCCATATGATGTCCAGGCTACAGTGCAATGACTATTCACAGGAGCAATCTTAGAACACTACAGCCTCGAACTCCTGGCCTCAAGATATTCTCCTGCCTCAGTTTCCCAAATAACTGGGACTATAGGTGCATGCCACAGTGGTAGTGATTCTCAGTTTTTAAATGTGTTGATTTTATGCTTTCCTTTTCAATCCAAATTATTTATTAACACTTAATGTTCATAAATAGGTTATGGGTTATTAAGTGATAGGCAAAATATGTAACTTTGATGTCTCTTAATTTTAGGTTGCCCAAAGCCATTCCATATTAATTTAAATTGAAACCATTTTCCTTTTAAAAGACAAAGTCAGAGGCCAGGAACAGTGGCTCATGCCTCTATAACCCTAGCACTTTGGGAGGCCAAGGTGTGAGAATTGCTTAAGGCCAATAGCTAGAGACCAGCCTGAGCAATATAGTAAGATCCCATGTCTTAAAAAAAAAAAAAAAAAGACAAAGTCAGACAGTAAAATGGAGATTAACAGTTATACCACCTGGCCGGGCATGGTGGCTCATGTCTGTAATTCCAGCACTTTGGGAGGCCGAGGTGGGAGGATTACTGGAGGTCCGGAGTTCGAGAGCAGCCTGGCCAACATGGTGAAACCCCGTCTCTGCTTAAATTACAAAAATTAGTTGGGCATGGTGGCACACGCCTGTAATCCCAGCTACTCGGGAGGATGAGGCAGGAGAATCACTAGAACCCAGGAGGTAGAGGTTGAAGTGAGCCAAGATTGCGCCACTGCACTCTACCCTAGGCAACAGAGCAAAAACTCCGTCTCAAAAATATTTTTTTTTAAAGTTCTGCCATCTAATGTTAATACATGACTCTTGTTTAAAATGTGTTCCCCTATAAGGCTGAATTCAGTGGCTCATGCCTGTAATCCCAGCACTTTGAGAGGCTGAGGTGGGCAGGTCGCTTGAGGCCAGGAGCTCAAAACCAGCCTGGGCAACATGGCCCAGGAGTCAAAGACCAGCATGGGCCACAAAATGAGACTCCTTCTTTACAAAAAATACAAAAAGTTATCTGGGCACGGTGGCACGGTCATGTAGTCCTACCTACTCTGGCGGCTAAGGTGGGAGGTTCACTTGAGCCCTGGGAGGTCAAGCCTGCAGTGAGCTGTCCTCACACCACTGCACTCCAACCTGGGTGACAGAGTAAGACCCTGTCTCCAAAAAAAAAAAAAAAATGCCGGGCATGGTGGCTCATGCTGTAATCCTAGCACTTTAGGAGGCCGAGGCAGGAGGATCACATGAGGTCAGGAGTTTGAGACCAGCCCGGCCAACATGGTGAAACCCCGTCTCTACTAAAAATACAAAAATTAACTGACCGTGGTGTCATGAGCCTGTAGTCCCAGCTACTCGGGAGGCTGAGGCAGGAGAATCGCTTGAACCTGGGAGGCAGAGGTTGCAGTGAGCCGAGATCGTGCCACTGCACACCAGCCTGGGTGACAAGGCAAGACTCTCAAATAAATAAATAAATAAATAAAAATACTTGATATCTATAATATCTATAATATATCTTGATATTGGCCAGGCACCGTGGCTCAAGCCTGTAATCCCAGCACTTTGGGAGGCCGAGATGGGCAGATCACGAGGTCAGGAGATCAAGACCATCCTAGCTAACATGGTGAAACCCCATCTCTACTAAAAAATACAAGAAACTAGCCAGGCGTAGTAGCAGGCGCCTGTAGTCTCAGCTACTCGGGAGGCTGAGGCAGGAGAATGGCGTAAACCCGGGAGGTGGAGCTTGCAGTGAGCGGAGATTGCGCCACTGCACTCCAGCCTGGGTGACAGAGCGAGACTCTGTCTCAAAACAAAACAAAACAAAACAAATTTTATATATATATATAATATATATATCTTGATATCCATAATATCTCAATTGCCCAGATTTGATCATTATACTCTGTATGCAAGTAAAATATCAAAATATCACATGTACCCCTCAAATATGTACAATATTATATATCAGTTGATAAATGGGATGAACTAAAATGAAATTTATTATTATTATTTTTAGAGACGGAGGAGTCTCGCTGTGTTGCCCAGGCTGGAGTGCAGTGGCGCCATCTCGGCTCACTGCAACCTCCACTTCCCGGGTTCAAGCAATTCTCTTGCCTCAGCCTCCCGAGTAGCTAGGACCACAGGCACACGCTGCCACGCCTGGCTAATTCTTTTTGTATTTTAGTAGAGACGGGGTTTCACCATGTTGCCCAGGCTGGTCTCGAGCTCCTGAGCTCAGGCAATCTGCCTGCCTCAGCCTCCCAAAGTGCTGGGATTATAGGCATGAGCCACCACACCCAGCCTGTTATTTTTACTGTCTCCTCACTTTGACACAATAATTCTACTTCTAGAATTTTATCCCATGCAAATATGCAAAGAAATTATTATATTTATTATACCTTTGTGAATATGCAAAGATATAAATATATTTATTATACCATAGTTTTTATTTATATTTATGTATTTTCTTATTTGAGAGGGAGTCTCGCTTTTTCGCTCAGGCTGGAGTGTAGTGGCACGATCTATGCCCACTGCAACCTCCGTCTTCCAGGTTCAAGCAATTCTATCACCTCAGCCCCCCAAGTAGCTGGGATTACAGGTGCATTCCATTATGCCTGGCTAATTTTGTATTTTTAGTAGAGATGGGGTTTCACCATGTTGGCCAGGCTGGTCTTGAACTTCTGACCTCAACTGATCCACCTGCCTTGGCCTCCCAAAATGCTGGGATTACAGGTGTGAGCCACCTAGCCTGGACTATTTTTATATTCTTAATTGATAAAAATTGTACATATTTATGGTGTACAGAATGATGTTTTGAAATACATACATGTTTAATAATGGCTAAATTAACCTAATTAACATATGTATTACCTCAAATACAATTTTTTTGTGGTAAAAATACCTAAAATCTCTCTTATCGATTTTTAGGTATATAATACATTGTTATTAGCTATAGTCACCATGTTATACCATAAATATATACCATAGATTTTAATAGAAAAGATTAGGAATAGGTTAAATTGTATATCTCAATACAATGGAGTACTGTGTAAGCATTGAAAAGAACAAGTAGAACTATAGATGAAAAAACATTTACAACATAATTTTATGTGAAACATGGATGTTGTAAGAAAATCTTTTCTTTTTTTTTCTTTGTTTTGAGACAGAGTCTTACTCTTTTTGCCCAGGCTAAAGTGCAATGGCTCGATCTCAGCTCACTGCAACCTCTGCCTCCCGGGTTCAAGCAATTCTCCTGCCTCTCCCTCCTGAGTAGCTGGAATTAGAGGGGCATGACACCACGCCGACTAATTTTGTATCTTTAGTAGAGACAGGGTTTCACAATGTTGGCCAGGCTGGTCTCCAACTCCTGACCTCACGTGATCCGCCTGACTTGGCCCCCCAAAGTGCTGGGATTACAGGCATGAGCCACCATACCTGGCTAATTTTTTTGTGTTTTTAGTAGAGAGAGGGCTTGCCATGTTGGCCAGGCTGGTCTCAAACTCCTAACTTCAGGTGATCCATCCGCCTTGGCCTCCCAAAGTGCTGAAATTACAAGCGTGAGCCACCGCGCCCAGCTGAGATTATATTTTTGTACATATCTATTTGTATGTTCATAGGAAAAACTCTAAAATGATATACACCAAACTTTTTTTTTTTTTAAGAGACACAGTTTCACCATGTTGCCCAGGCTGCTCTCAAACTCCTGGGCTGATACAATCCGCCCACCTCACCCTCCTAAAGTACTGGGATCACAGGCATGTGCCACCAGCGCCTAGTCACACCAAAATACTAACAGTGGTTACCTGTGGAGAGGGAAAATAGGGAGTCGAAATCTGCTTTTTATAAAATTTAGATTGTTGAAACTTTTTTTTTTTAAGCAAAAGCACGATTTGTTTTACAATTAAAAGAGTAACAATATTTAGATAAATTTTCTTTAATTGGAAAATACGTAGTTTTTTGTTTTTTGTTTTGAGGCAGAGTTTCTCTCTTGTTGCCCAGGCTAGAGTGCAGTGGCATAATCTCAGCTCACTGCCACCTCCGTCTCCCGGATTCAAGCGATTCTTCTGCCTCAGCCTCCTGATTTGTAATTACAGGCCCATGCCACCACACCAGGCTAATTTTGTATTTTTAGTAGAGATGGGGTTTCTTCATGTTGGTCAGGCTGGTCTTAAACTCCCGACCTCAGGTGATCCACCCGCCTCGGCCTCCCAAAGTGCTGGGATTACAGGCGTGAGCCACCGTGTCCAGCCAAATATGTAGATTTTTAAATTATAAGTAACACATAAATCAATGAGAAGAGTATTTATGTAAATAATGGATCTAATTCATTGTATAACAGTATTAAAAAAAATCTCTGGGCCGGGTGCGGTGGCTCACAGCTATAATCCCAGCACTTTGGGAGGCCGAAGTGGGCAGATCACGAGGTCAGGAGATCAAGACCTGCCTGACCAACATGGTGGAAACCCCCTCCCCGTCTCTACTAAAAATACAAAAAATTAGCTGGGTGTGATGGTGGGCACCTGTAATCCCAGCTACTTGGGAGGCTGAGGCAGAAGAATCGTAATCGATTGAACCCGGGAGGCGGAGGTTGCAGTGAGCCAAGATCGCACCACTGCACTCCAGCCTGGGCAACACAGTGAGACTTCATCTCAAAAAAAAAAAAAAAAAAAAAATCTCTGAGTTCATTATTTTTTCTTTCACTAAAGCATTTAGTAAGCATCTATTATTTGTCAAGACCTCATGGAGAGTGTGCAGAGAAGAGTTAACACAGCAAACCTAAGACCACTATCCTTGGAAAGGCCTGCTTGCAAAATTGGACCTTGGCTGCTAGTGTCTGAGAACTTAAATAATAGTTTCCCAGCACTTTGGGAGGCTGAGGTGGGTGGATTATGAGGTCAGGAGTTCAAGATCAGCCTGTCCAAGATGGTGAAACCCCATCTGTACTAAAAATACAAAAAACATTAGCTGTGCATGGTGGCAGGTGCCTGTAATCCCAGCCACTCAGGAGGCTGAGGCAGGAGAATTGCTTGAACCTGGAAGGTGGAAGTTGCAGTGAGTCGAGATCATGCCACCGCACTCCAGCTGGGGTGACAGAGTGACACTCATCTCAAAAATAATAATAATAATAGTTTCCTACAATGATACAAAAGTTTTCCTCCATTTATTTATTTATTTATTTATTTATTTATTTATTTATTGTTTGAGACAGTGTCTAACTCCATTGCCCAGGTTGGAGTGAACTGGCATGATCTAGGCTCACAGCAGCCTCCACCTCCTGGGTTCAATCGATCCTCCCACCTCAGCCTCTCCAGCACCTGGGACTACAAGCATGCCCCACAACACCTGGCTAATTTTTCTATCTTTTGTAGAGGCGTGGTGTTACCATGTTGCCCAGGTTGGTCTCGAACTCCTGGGATCAAGTGATCCACCCACCTCAGCCTCTCAAAGTTCTGGGATTACACGTATGAGCCAAGGCGCCCAGCCAAAAATTCCTGAACAATAGTAGCTCACTGTACCTAAGCTATACAAACAATATGGTGTATGTTAAGCACTTGCTTTCCTTCTAGGAGTCTGGAATTTTGATAGGTGTTAGGCAGACGGTGCCTATACGACTAGTCCCAACACAAAGCCCAAGCACTGAGTTTCTGATGAGTGTTTCTGGTAGACAACATTTTACCCACGTCCTCTGAACCTGTTGCTGGAGGAATTAAACATATCCTTTGTTGACTCCACTGGGAGCACTCTTGGAACCTTGTTTGTACCTAGTGTCCTCCTGACTTTGTCCCATGTACCTTTCCTTTTGCTGATTTTGCTTTGTGTCCTTTTGCTGTACTAAATCATGCTGTTCATATAAAATTAGCCAGGCGCGGTGGCTCATGCCTGTAATCCCAGCATTTTGGGAGGCTATGTCTAGCAGATCACTTGAGGTCAGGAGTTTGAGGGCAGCCTGACCAACATGGTGAAACCCTGTCTCCACTAAAGATAGAAAAATTAGGCCGGGCGCGGTGGCTCAAGCCTGTAATCCCAGCACTTTGGGAGGCCGAGACGGGCGGATCACGAGGTCAGGAGATCGAGACCATCCTGGCTAACACGGTGAAACCCCATCTCTACTAAAAATACAAAAACTAGCTGGGCGAGGTGGCGGGCGCCTGTAGTCTCAGCTACTCGGGAGGCTGAGGCAGGAGAATGGCGTAAACCCGGGAGGCGGAGCTTGCAGTGAGCTGAGATCCGGCCACTGCACTCCAGTCCGGGCGACAGAACAAGACTCCGCCTAAAAAAAAAAAAAAAAAGATAGAAAAATTAGCTGGGCGTGGTGGCATGTGCCTGTAGTCCCAGCTACTTGGGAGGCCGAGGCAGGAGGATCGTTTGAACCCGGGAGGCGGAGGTTGCGGTGAGCTGAGATCGGGCCATTGCACTCCAGCCTGGGTGACAGAGCGAAGCTCCGTCTAAAAAAATAAATAAATATACTGAGTCCTGTGAGTACTCCTAGTGAAATGAATCACCTAAGTGGAGGTGAGGTTGAGGATCTTAAACTGTTGGGAAGTTTAGAGTAAATATAAATTGCAGTCCCTGCCCTCATAAACTTGTATTCTAGGTCAGCTACATCAGACATATACATGTGATACATTTAAATAACAATACAAGATAGTAAGTGATGAAAGGTTAAGATGAATGACCCTAAAGTCTGAAGAAGTTCAGGCTGAGCACAGTGGCTCACACCCATAATCTCAGCATTTTGGGAGACTGAGGCAGGAGGATCACTTGAGCTTAGGAGTTCTAGACCAGCCTCAGTAATGTCACGAGACCTCATCTCTACTAAAAACCAAAAAAAAAAAAAAAAAAAAAAAATTAGCCAGGCATGGTGGTGAGAGTCTCCAACTCTTGGGAGGCTGAGGTGGGAGGATTACTTGAACCTGGGAGGTAAAGGCCGCACTGAGTTGTGATTGCGCTACTGCGCTCCAGCCTGGGTGACAGAGGTTAGACCCTGTCTCAAATTTTTTTTTTTTTTTGAGACAGAGTCTTGCTCTGTCACCAGGCTGGAGTGCAGTGGCGCCATCTTGGCTCCCTGCAACCTCTGCCTCCTGGGTTCAAGCCACTCTCCGGCCTCAGCCTCCCAAGTAGTAGGTATGTTTCAAACAGTATTGAACCAAGAATAAATTTTTTTTTTTTTTTTTTTTGAGACGGAGTCTCGCTCTGTCACCCGGGCTGGAGTGCAGTGGCCGGATCTCAGCTCACTGCAAGCTCCGCGTCCCGGGTTTACGCCATTCTCCTGCCTCAGCCTCCAGAGTAGCTGGGACTACAGGCACCCACCACCTCGCCCGGCTCGTTTTTGTATTTTTTAGTAGAGATGGGGTTTCACCGTGTTAGCCAGGATGGTCTCGATCTCCTGACCTCGTGATCCGCCCGTCTCGGCCTCCCAAAGTGCTGGGATTACAGGCTTGAGCCACCGCGCCCGGCCCCAAGAATATATTTTTAAGCAAAGCCTCAAAGGAAAAGCCTGTATGGGAGGGCTGGGGAACATCATACAAATGGAAACATTAATGAAGACAGTAAGTGGAGAAACGGGTATCTGACAAGATAGATGGTCTCAGAATAAGAGTCTTTCCCAAAACACTGCAGTTGCTAGCAACCACCTTTGAAAACAGGCAACTGCTTTTATGTGTTCCAACATTTACCTGGTGCTAACATCTACTCTGCTTTTCATGAGTGCTGGAGTCCAGTATAGATTTTTTTTTTCTTTTTTGAGATGGAGTTTCGCTTATTTTGCCCAGGCTGAGTGCAATGGCGCAGTCTTGGCTCACCACAACCTCCGCCTCCCAGGTTCAAGCGATTCTCCTGCCTCAGTCTCCTGAGTAGCTGGGATTAGAGGCATGCACCACCACGCCTGGCTAACTTTGTATTTTTAGTAGAGATGGGGTTTCTCCATGTTGGTCAGGCTAGTCTCCAACTCTTGACCTCAGGTGATCCACCTACTTCGGCCTCCCAAAATGCTGGGATTACAGGTGTGAGCCACTGCGCCCGGCCCACCACAGATTTTCATGCGTGCTGGAGTCCACTATAAATACAGATACGTAAGATTATATTTATATACCTAAATATTTTATTTAGAAGGCCGACTGAATACACCCTCTGGTAATCTAGATTGCCATTTTAGGGCATTCATTTAAAGTTTCATATTAACTGACTCTGCTGTGTTTCCTTGGCATTATAGCTAATCAAGTTGAGCAGGTCAGGTAACAGTTTATACTTATACCTACTATTTCAAAACCATAAGCTCATTCACATTTTCACTGAAGTAACAAATCCTCCATAAACTAGAAAATCTCAAACTGGTGACTCGGAGTTTTGGTTTTGTTTTTTATTTTGTTTATTTTATTTTCCAGATGGAGTCTTGCTCTCTTGCCCAGGCTGGAGTGCAATGGTGTGATCTCGGCTCACTGCAACCTCCACCTTTCAGGTTCAAGCGATCCTCCTGCCTCAATCTTCCGAGTAAGTGGGACAACAGGCATGAGCCGCCGCGCCTGGCCTGGTTTGTTTGTTTTTAAATTTTGAGGCCAGGTGCGGTGGCCCATATCTGTGATCCCAGCACTTTGGGAGACCAAGGCAGGCCGATTACTTGAGGTCAGGAGTTCAAGACCAGCCAGGCCAACATGGTAAAACCACGTCGATACTAAAAACACAAAAATTAGGCCAGGCACAGTGGCTCACATCTCTAATCCCAGCACTTTGGGAGGCCAAAGTGAGTGGATCACCTGAGGTCAGGAGTTCAAGACCAGCCTGGCCAACATGGCGAAACCCCGTCTCTATTAAAAATACAAAAATTAGCCGGGTGTGACGGTGGGCACCTGTAATCCCAGCTACTGGGGAGGCTGAGGCAGGAGAATCGCTTGAATCCGGGAGGTGGAGGTTGCAGTGAACTGAGATCTTGCCACTGCCCTCCAGCCTGGGCAATAAGAGCGAGACTCCATCTCGAAAAATAAATAAATAAATAAAAATACAAAAAGTAGCCAGGCTTTGTAGCAGGCACCTGTAGTCCCAGCTACTTAGGAGGCTGAGGCAGGAGAATTGCTTGAACCCAGGAGGCAGAGGTTGCAGTGAGCCAAGACTGTGCCACTGCGCTTCAGCCTGGGTGACAGAGCAAGACTCCTTCTCAAAAATAAATAAATAAATAAATAAATAAATAAATAAATAAATAAATAAATAAAATTTTGAGCTGGGCATGGAAGCTGAGGCAGGAGGATCCCTTGAGCCCACGAGTTTGAGACCCCAGTGAGCTATAATTCTGACACCACACTTTAGCCTGGCTGACAGAGCGAGACCATGTATCTAAAAATAATGAAATAACAATGATTTTTGAGCCAATAACTCTTAGACAATAGATTTCACATAAAAATTTAGAATTCTGGTTTCTCTTGAAAAACTTAAAAAATCTGGCAATGTTAAGCTTCACATTCCTGAAAGGTAAAAATTAGTGGGAGCTAGCTGGGTGCTGTGGCTCACGCCTGTAATCCCAGTGCTTTGGGAGGCTAGGGTAAGTGGATTGGTTGAGCCCAGGAGTTTGAGATCAGCCTGGCCAACGCAGTAAAACCCCATCTTTACAAAAAATACAGCACTATGGTGGTGTGCACTTGTGGTCCCAACTACTCAGGAGGCTGAGGCAGGAGGGCCACTTGAGCCCTGGAGGTTGAGGGTGCAGTGAGCCATGATTGTGCCACTGTACTCCAGCCTGGACGACAGAGAGACCTTGTCTCAAACAGATAAAAAATCAGCTCAGTGGGAGCTGAGTAACAGCTGTCCTGTTCAATTGCAGGATGCAACTCTTTAGCTTCTCATAGTTTCCATCATTCACATCAGACATGCATTTTTGCATGCCACACAACCCATGCATGGAACCCATATATGTTATATGCCTGACCACTGTTGCTATTGGAAGTTTTGGCCACTGCATTAAACTATAAACTCCATCTTACTCCCCACTATAATCCTGACACCCAATTCATTGCTTGATACATTGTCTGTTTCTTAATATCTATTCATTGAACAAATGAATGAGTAATATGTGCCACATTGTGGACTCAATTCAGGGAGATGGTTAATCATTCAGAATTGTTTTTCCTTATTAATACAGAGATTGGATAACAATTGTTACTTGTCTCATCCCTCCCTTCCAACCATATCTTTCCATTTGTTTTTCTTATTTTAGGTTTTCTGCCTTTTTCAAAATCAGCCATTTCCTCACTGGACTCTACATGTGCCTTTTTTTTTTTTTTTTTTTTTTAGATGAAAAGAGGTCCTTAATATCTGTCATTGGTCCATACTTCAAATCCAGAATCTCTCAAATTGAAGGTTTGAAGAGTTCCTTAAAATGCAAGTAGGGCCGAAATATCAAAAAAAAAAAAACTATTTGATGATAGGCAATGTGGTAAATAAATATGGGTTAAAGTGATAAAGTGACTGAATGTCCTGGATTAGTTAGCACAGTACCCAGCTCTTTCTTTTTGTCCTGGTGAAACTGGCTCAGATTCCATTCAAGATTAAGTGTTCTGAAAGTTCTTACAATCTGAAAACTGGGAGACTCTCACACTAGGTGGAATGACTAGCAGGGTTGGGATCTCATCTAGGCACATTATAAGGCCAGGGTAATACCAAGACACAATTTTTTTTTCTTTCTTTCTTTACTTGTCTTCTTTTTTTTTTTAAGAGACAGGGTCTCATTATGTTACCCAGGCTCAAGTAATCCTCCTGAGTAGCTGGGACTTCGGGTGTGCACCACTGTGTCTGAAGGCACTGTTTTTTCTTTTTTGATACAAATTTAGGAAGATGTTAATTCACAACAGTCTTCAGACTGAGATATAATTCCAAGGGGCAGAAGATGTGAGTTTAGAGCACTAAAAAATGAGATTCCAGTAGAGTCAGAAATCTGAAATGGCATTACAGGTGTAAGAGAGAAAAACAAAATTTATTGAGCTCTGTCATGTTGCAGGCATCATGCTGGAGGCTTTAGATGTACTCTTTCATTTTGTAATTTTTTTTTTTTTTTTTTTGAGACGGAGTCCCGCTCTGTTGCCCAGGCTGGAGTGCAGTGGTGAGATCTCGGCTCACTGCAAGCTCCGCCTCCCGGGTCCATGCCATTCTCCTGCCTCAGCCTCCCGAGTAGCTGGGACTACAGGTGCCCGCCACCATGCCTGGCTGATTGTTTTTGCGTTTTTAGTAGAGATGGATTTACACCGTGTTAGCCAGGATGTTCTCGATCTCCTGACCTCGTGATCTGCCCGCCTTGGCCTCCCAAAGTGCTGGGATTACCGGCGTGAGCCACTGCGCCTGGCCTCATTTCATAATTTTTACAGAGGAATTAACTAGAATAGCAACCCCAGTCCTGCTAACTCTAAATCCCATATTTTTACCATACAGAAAAAGAGCAAAAGTGCAGAAAAGCACAGTCAATATTGAGTACAACCAGATAGCAGAGACTCAGTAAATGGGAGGCTGGAGGCCCAAAACCCAACATGATGCACATGAATGAAAGATCACTTGTGCTTCAGGGGCTAAAGATATATTTATTTCTTAATTAAAATAGAAACAGACTATGTAAAAATATTATTCTTGAGATCCTAGATTTTTACCTTAAATTACTGAAGTAGTATGTGTAACTAACTAATATGTGATATTGGGCAAATAACAGACTTGTAGGCCGGGCGCGGTGGCTCAAGCCTGTAATCCCAGCACTCTGGGAGGCCGAGACGGGTGGATCACGAGGTCAGGAGATTGAGACCATCCTGGCTGACACGGTGAAACCCCGACTCTACTAAAAAATACAAAAAAAAAAAAAAAAAAACTAGCCGGGTGAGGTGGCGGGCACCTGTAGTCCCAGCTACTCGGGAGGCTGAGGCAGGAGAACAGCATGAACCCGGGAGGCAGAGCTTGCATTGAGCTGAGATCCGGCCACTGCACTCCAGCCTGGGCGACAGAGCGAGACTCCATCTCAAAAAAAAAAAAAAAAAAAAACAGACTTGTAGAGCTCCAAATTCTTTATTTAAAAAAACTGAGGCCAAACGAGGTGGCTCACACATGTAACCTCAGCACTGTGGGAGGCCGAAGTAGGCAGATTGAGCTTGAGCTTAGGAGTTTGAATGGGCAACGTGGTGAGACCTCATCTCTAAACAAAATACAAAAATTAGCCGGACATGGTGGTGTGCACCTGTGTTCCTAGCTACTCAGGAGGCTGAGGTGGAAGGATAACTTGAGTCTGAGAGATTGAGGCTGTAGTGAGCCGTGATCTTGCCATCGCACTGTATGCTCTGGTCTGGGTGACAGAGCGAGACTCTGTCTTGGAGTGGGGTGGGGAAAGAGATGATAATGCTTAACTCAAGTAGCAATATTTTAACAAGGCACTAAAAGTTCTTCTGCTTAGTTCAGCATATGGGTTCAATAAATGTTAGCAAGTAGTAGTAGTAACCATCATCATTGTCACTGCTGTTCTCTCCTTAAACTGAAGTATGTTTTTTGTTTTTTTGAGACTCAGTCTTGCTCTGTTGCCCAGGCTGAAATGCAGTGGCGTGATCTTGGCTCACTCCAACCTCTGCTTCCCAGGTTCAACTGATTCTCCTGCCTCAGCCTCCCAAGTAGCTGGGACCACAGATACCTGCCACAACCATGCCCAGACAATTTTTTGTATTTTTGGTACAGGTGGGGTTTCACCATGTTGGCCAGGCTGGTCTTGAACTCCTGACCTCAAGTGATCCACCTGTCTTGTCTTCCCAAAACGCTGGGATTACAGGCTTGAGTCACAGCATCCAGCCTTAAGCGTGTTAATTAAAGTTTTTATAATTCAGCAAAATGGTTGGGAAATGTTTTTCTTCTTCTTTTTTTTGAGACAGAGTCTCACTCTGTCACCCAGGCTGGAGTGCAGTGGCCGGATCTCGGCTCACTGCAAGCTCTGCCTCCCGGGTTTATGCCATTCTCCTGACTCAGCCTCCTGAGTAGCTGGGACTATAGGCACCCGCCACCTCGCCCGGCTAGTTTTTTTGTATTTTTTAGTAGTGACGGGGTTTCACTGTGTTAGCCAGGATGGTCTCGATCTCCTGACCTCGTGATCCGCCCACCTGGGCCTCCCAAAGTGCTGGGATTACAGGCTTGAGCCACTGCGCCTGGCCGGGAAATGCTATCTTAAATGAGATGCTTAAGCTGCCATCTGAACATGAGGTAAAAGGAAATTCTACACGTAATCACTGTGCTAAATTGCTTGCAAAGATGGCCACAACAATTCCTCCTATCCTTATATATATGCCCCTTTGCAATGTGACTTTGCTACTTCTCTATCAAGATGTGGAGTTTGTTTTCCTATATTTTGCACTGGAGTTGGCCTTGTGACTTGCTTTGACAATAGCATGTAGTACAAATGACACTGTGCAACTCTGGATTTTAGGTTTTGAGAGACCTTACAGCTTCCACTCACACTCTCTTGGAAACCAGATGCAATGTAAAGAAGTCAGGGCTGTCCTGCTAGAGACATATGTCCCAGCTTATAGCCACAACCAACCTCTGAATGTACAAATGAGGCTAGCTGGGCCATAGAGCCATTCACTCAAGCCATCAGATGGCTGCATCCACATCAATGGTCCACAGCAAGGCCATCAGAAGAACCATCCAGCTGAACTTACCCCAAATTTCTGAGCCACAAAGTTGTAAGTAAATAAATGTCTGCTATCTTAAGCCATTGAGTTTTGGAGTGGTATATTACATAGCATCAGAAATCTAACACAATCATTATGTTTGAATGTTTTTCAAATTACTCATATTTATTAAATGAGTACCATAAGCAAGGTGTCAGGCTAGATGCAAAAAGTGAGGCAAAGTGTATAAAGGGTGACCACTGCCTTCAGTAAGTTTATAATCTATATCGAGGTGATGAAGTGTTTAAATAAGCATCACGCAGAGCAATATAGTATAAGAGCCATAGAGTAACACAACCATATTGTCATAACAACTGAAAAACAAGATCATTTCTTTTGGAGGTGATAATGGAATAATTTATCAAGAATGTAACATTAGAGTTGGACACGGTGGCTCACGCCTGTAATCCCAGCACTTTGGGAGGCCAAGGCAGGTGGATCACGAGGTCAGGAGTTCGAGACCATCCTGGCTAACATGGTGAAACCCGTCTCTACTAAAAATACAAGAAATTAGCCAGTTGTGGTGGCACGTGCCTGTAGTCCCAGCTACTCAGGAGGCTGAGGCAGGAGAATGGCATGAACCCGGGAGGCGGAGGTTGCAGTGAGCCAAGATTGCGCCATGGCACTCCAGCCTAGGTGACAGAGTGAGACTGTCTTAGAGAAAAAAAAAAGGAATATAACATTAGAAGTAAGTCTTGAAGGACTTCAACAGTGGAAGTAGCAGGAGAGGCCATTCTAAGTGAATGAAAAATGACAGGAGAGTAATTGAAGTCCTGGAAAAGAGCAAAGTTGGTACAGACCAATAGTCCATATTAGCTAGATTATAGTGAAAATGTAGAGGAAATGTTGGAGAACCATTCTTCATTCAAAAACTGTCTTCCTCATGGCCAAGCATAGTGGCTCATGCCTGTAATCCCAGCATTTGGGGAGGCTAAGGTGAGTGGATCACTTGAGCCCAGGAATTCAAGACTATCTGGGGTAACATAGTGAGACCTCATCTCAACTAAAAAAAAAAAATTCAAATGGGTGCCATGGCTCACGCCTGTAATCCCAACACTTTGTGAGGCCGAGGCGGGTGGATCACGAGGTCAGGAGATGAAGCCCTTCCTGGACAACATGGAGAAACCCCATCTCTATTAAAAATAAAAAATTAGCTGGGCATGGTGGCACATGCCTGTAATTCAAGCTACTTGGGAGGCTGAGGCAGGAGAATCGCTTGATCCAGGGAGTCAGAGGTTGCAGTGAGCCAAGATGGCACCACTGCACTCCAGTCTGGCGACAGAGCAAGACTCCATCTCAAAAAACAAATACATTTAAAAAAAGCAGCCCAGCATGGTGGTGCATGCCTGTAGTCCCAGCTACTCAGGAGGCTGAGGCAGGAGGGTGGTTTGAGCAAGGAGACCAAGGCCGCAGTGAGCAATGACGGTGCCACTGTACTCCAGCTTGGTGACAGAGTAAGACCGTGTCTCAAAAACAAAAACAAAAAAGCAACAAACCTCCTTGTTGGTATTATGGTGAATAAAAAACAAAATAACATAAAAATAGAAATAAACTGAACATGGTGGTTCATGCCTTTAATCCTAGCAAATTGGAAGGCTGAAGTGGGAGGATTGCTTGAGGGCTGGAGTTCAAAACTGGCTTGGGCAACATGGTGAGAGAGACCTTGTCTCTACAAAAGAACCTTTAAAATAAAAAAGAAATAGGCCGGGCGCGGTGGCTCAAGCCTGTAATCCCAGCACTTTGGGAGGCCGAGACGGGCGGATCACGAGGTCAGGAGATCAAGACCATCCTGGCTAACACGGTGAAACCCCGTCTCTACTAAAAATACAAAAAACTAGCCGGGCGACGTGGCGGGCGCCTGTAGTCCCAGCTACTCCGGAGGCTGAGGCAGGAGAATGGCGTAAACCCGGGAGGCCGAGCTTGCAGTGAGCTGAGATCCGGCCACTGCACTCCAGCCGGGCGACAGAGCAAGACTCCGTCTCAAAAAAAATAAATAAATAAAATAAAATAAAATAAAATAAAAAAGAAATAATTTAAAAATATATTTCAAGAAAACAAAAAATAAAAAGCAAGTATCAACTTGATTCCAGGCACTGCTTACTACTCTAGTGTTATGTAGTAGATGTGGAAGCTGAGTAACTCATCCAAGGTCACCAAAAGTGATGGAACACAGATGTAAATGCAACCAGTCTGACGCCAGGACCATTTAACCGTTCTACTATTGGGCCCTATCTTGGCTAAGTTAAAAAGTTAGTTACTTTCTTTAGTGATAAAGACCGTAGGGGTAACAGGAAAGATAGTTACTTAAGAAGAAAAACTGGCACCAAACTAAATATCCATCAATAGTTGAACAGTAAAATAGGTTGTGGTAAATTCATATAATGGAATACTATATAGCAGTGGAAACGTACCACTGTTACAGAAATCAACAGGGAGGAATTTCAACACTTAATTACTGAGCAGGTAGCCAGGCACAGTGGCTCTTGCCTGTAATCCCAGCACTTTGGGAGACCAAGACAGGAGGACTGCTTGAGCCCAGGGGTTTGAGACCAACCTGGGCAACATAGTGAGATTCCATCTCTATTTTCTTAAAATAAAATAAATGAAATTTTAAAAATTTTGAGGAGGGAAAGCAAACAAGGGATATTTGAAATATGATTACATTTCCATAAAGTCAAAGTGAGGCAAAATCATACAACACATTATTTAGAAATACATAAATACACTGCAAACTAAAATGAGGCACGAGAATGATTAATATAAAATTCAGGATAGTGGCTTCCTCTAGAGGGAGAGACAAGACATTGAGATTAGGGAGGAGCTCACAGAGTGCTTCTAGGAGTTGGTTACATTCATTTTTCTTAAATGGAATGCTGCTTATTATTTTTCTTTAAATTGTACATTTAAATAATACACTTCTTGTTTACATGATATATGTATAAATGTAATTTTTTTTTTCTTTTTTTGAGATGGAGTTTCGCTCTTGTTGCCCAGGCTAGAGTGCAATGGCGCAATCTCGGTTCACCACAACTTCCGCTTCCCGGATTCAAGCGATTCTCCTGCCTCAGCCTCCCAAGTAGCTGGGATTACAGGCATGTGCCACCATGCCCGGCTAATTTTGTATTTTTAACAGAGACGGGGTTTCTCCATGTTGGTCAGGCTGGTCTCCAACTCCCGACCTCAGGTGATCTGCCTGCCTCGGCCTCCCAAAATGTTGGGATTACAGGTGTGAGCCACCACGCCAGGCCCTGAATCAGATTTAAAAGAGGGCATTTCATTAAAAAAATTTTTTTTTGTTGTTTGCTTTTGAGACAGAGTCTTGCTCTGTCGCCCACACTGCAGTGTACTGGCATGATCTCCGTTCACTACAGCCTCTCAGGTTCAAGTGACTCTCCTGCCTCAGCCTCTCAGTAGTTGGGATTACAGGAATGCACCGCCACCACAGGAATGTGCCTGTCTAACTGTCCCATTTTTAGTATAGACGGGGTTCTGCCATGTTGGCCAGGCTGGTCTTGAACTCCTGACCTCAGGTGATCTGCTCGCCTGGGCTCCCAAAGTGCTGGGATTACCTGCGTGAGCCACTGCACCCACTGCATTTGTAAACCTCACCTTGTAAATAATGGAGTCTTTGTGTCAGTTAGGCTTCCTTAGTTTTAGGAAACAAGAAATAATTATGGCTAACTCAAGAGGGCATTTCAGAATGAGGATCTAGCGTAAGTGCAGAGAAGGGGGAGCAATAAGGGAAACAGGGAGTAGGTAATTTTTGCAATAGCCTGCGATATTTGTAGGGCAGTATTGGTGGGGAATAATTAAGTAAAATTGGCTGGTGCTGTGGCTCATGCCTGTAATCCCAGCACTTTGGGAGGCCTGCCAGGAATTCAAGACCAACCTGGGCAACATATCAAGACCCTGTCTCAACAAAAAAGTAAAAAAATTAGCTGGGGACGCGATGTGGGGGCTTATGCCTGTAATCCCAGCACTTTGGAAGGCCAAGGCAGGTGGACTGCTTGAGCCCAGGAGTGGAGACCAGCCTGGGCAGCATGGTGAAACCCTGGCTCTATAAAGAATGCAAAAATTAGTTGGGCACAGTGGCGTGTGCTTGTGGTCCCAGCTACTTAGGAGGCTAAAGTGGAAAGGTCACCTGAGCCAGGGAGGTGGAGGTTGCAGTGAGTCATGTTGTTAGTGCCACTGCACTCCAGCCTGGGCAACAGAGTGAGACCCTGTCTCAAACAATAAAAAAATAAAGCTGTGGCAGAATGTGGAGATTCTTGGAAGCTGGAAGCTCCCATGTGGCATCTGTTAAACCTCACCTTGTAAATAACGGAGTCTTTGTGTCAGTTAGGCTTCCTTAGTTTTAGGAAACAAGAAATAATTATGGCTAACTCAAGTAAAAAGAGAAAGAGAAGAGAAAAAAGATGTGGAGATAGAGAGGGAGAGAGAGGAAAAGACAAAAGGAAGGAAGGGGAAAAGGAGAGAGGAGAGAGAAAGAGAGAAACAGACTGATTAGTGTATTGGATAGGTTATATAACCAAGTGACCAGTCAGGAACCCAGCAGCTCTGGGGAGATCAATGTGATGCATTGATAAACACGCTCTTAAGAGCACTCGATTCCTGCTACCTTCTCTTCGGTGGGTCTCCAGCCAAGATTCCAGGTCCCAGGAGAGTCTGACTGACCTAGTGTTTGTTTCCACCTTTGTGGCCTGGGTTCTGTGCTTGCAGCTTATTAGAATACAGGGAGCAGAGGCCGGGCGCGCTGGCTCAAGCCTGTAATCCCAGCACTTTGGGAGGCCGCGACGGGCGGATCACGAGGTCAGGAAATCGAGACCATCCTGGCTAACACGGTGAAACCCCGTCTCTACTAAAAATACAAAAAAACTAGCCTGGCGAGGTGGCGGGCGCCTGTAGTCCCAGCTACTCCGGAGGCTGAGGCAGGAGAATGGCGTAAACCCGGGACGCGGAGCTTGCAGTGAGCTGAGATCCGGCCACTGCACTCCAGCCCGGGCGACAGAGCAAGACTCCGTCTCAAAAAAACAACAACAAAAAAACCAGAATACAGGGAACAGAGACAAGCAGGTAGTTTCCCAAAGGAAGGGATGCTGAGTAGATTTTTAATTTTTTTTTTTTTTTTGAGCCGAAGCCTCGCTCTATCGCCCAGGCTGGAGTGCAGTGACCGGATCTCAGCTCACTGCAAGCTCCGCCTCCCGGATTTACGCCATTCTCCTGCCTCAGCCTCCCGAGTAGCTGGGACTACAGACGCCCACCACCTCGCCCGGCTAGCTTTTTGTATTTTTTTTTTTGTAGAGTCGGGGGTTTCACCGTGTTAGCCAGGATGGTCTCGATCTCCTGACCTCGTGATCCACCCGTCTCGGCCTCCCAAAGTGCTGGAATTACAGGCTTGAGCCACCGCGCCCGGCCTAATAAAGTGTGGATTCTTCAGTAAACTATGCGATGGTTACTATGCAAAACCTAAGATTTCCCTTATTCAAATAAATTATCTTTCATATTAGACGTCTAAATATGCACTAATTGAGTTAAACCCTTGGGTTCGTTGATCTCATCACACTGAGCTAACATTCTTGTTGCTGTTGTTTGCAGTGACCTGAAGTTTCTATCTTCACAATTGCTTTCCTCTCAAATAATTCCCAGATTTTAAATTTTTATTTTTTATTTTTTTCTGGAGACGGAGTCTCCCTCTGTCGCCCAGGCTGGAGCGCAGTGGCGTGATCTCAGCTCACTTGCAGCCTCTGCCTCCCGAGTTCAAGCGATTCTCCGGCCTCAGCCTTCCAACTAGCTGAGACTACAGGCGAGCGCCCCCACAACCGGCTAATTTAATTCCCAGATTGATACCCATTGCTTCTGAGATGTATCCTTCGGAGAAGACTAAGGTCGCCTGGCAGAAAAAGATGAAAGAAACTAAGAAAACGATGACACTGAGAGAGGAGCCTCGCGAACCAGCAAAGCGACCCCAAGCCGCAATTCCCCGTTCGGTCGATCGATTACCAAGGCTTCCTGGCAGGAGCTCTCCAGGGCTGCCGACGTGAGCCGAACTGCACATTGGGAACTGTAGTTGAGCGGCGAAGGCCGCGAGGAGGGCGCCGCACACGCGTACAGAAGCCGCAGTCAACAAAGACGCGCCGTGCGCGCGCGCCCCGGAGAAAAACACGGGAAGACGTGCGCGTGCGCGGCGGCCGCTGGGAGCCACCAGGCGGCGGAGAGGACAGTGGCAGGAAGGGAGGGGCCCGAGCCACCGACTGCAGGAGGAGAAGGGGTTGTGCTCCTGGCCGAGGAAGGAGAAAGGGGCGGGGCCGGCGGGCAGCGCGCGGCGGTGCGGAGCTCCTGAGACCGGCGGTTACACGGGGGTCTGTGGCCCTCGCCGTCGCAGTGGCCGCCGCCGTCGCTTGGTTCCCATCGGTCTGCGGGAGGCGGGTTATGGCGGCGGCGGCAGTGAGAGCTGTGAATGAATTCTCCAGGTGGACGAGGGAAGAAGAAAGGCTCCGGCGGCGCCAGCAACCCGGTGCCTCCCAGGCCTCCGCCCCCTTGCCTGGCCCCCGCCCCTCCCGCCGCCGGGCCGGCCCCTCCGCCCGAGTCGCCGCATAAGCGGAACCTGTACTATTTCTCCTACCCGCTGTTTGTAGGCTTCGCGCTGCTGCGTTTGGTCGCCTTCCACCTGGGGCTCCTCTTCGTGTGGCTCTGCCAGCGCTTCTCCCGCGCCCTCATGGCAGCCAAGAGGAGCTCCGGGGCCGCTCCAGCACCGGCCTCGGCCTCGGCCCCGGCGCCGGTGCCGGGCGGCGAGGCCGAGCGTGTCCGAGTCTTCCACAAACAGGCCTTCGAGTACATCTCCATTGCCCTGCGCATCGATGAGGATGAGAAAGGTAACTAGGGGGCTGGGGGAGGGGGCGGCGACGCTGGGAAGAAGGCGGTGGGGTCGCCGGGGGAGGGCAACACCTGCGTCCCTTTCCAGCGGGAGGGGATAGTGTACCCCCGGAATTGATAGGCCCTGGGAGACTGCGTTCCCGTAGGTCAGAGCCTCTATCTTCTAGTATTCTCAAAACCTCTCCCCTTTCAGAGCACCCTGGCTGTCGACTTTGTTTCAGACACCAGCCTTCCCCACACTTCTGCATGACCCAAGTCACTGTGAGACACCCAGACGGGCAGATGACAGTGACAGTTGTCCTAGAGTGACCACACCGATCCTTTCTAGCACTGTGAACAGTGTGCGGCTTCCTCTGAGCCAAGGTTTCCAAAAGGTTTTGATATTGAAGAAGCAGTGCCTTGTTACTGGCTTTTCATGAAAGCAGAGTACTGTAGTGTCAGAAAAAAAGAACAAATGGTGACAATTTTGAAAGAAATAACTGCGTATGACTGCAGTTGAATTTGCATCATTTTAATCAAGATAATAATTTTATCAGTACAACGATTCCTCAATACTTTTTCAATGAAGTTATATTTAGCATAAAACTTTTCCCCCCGGTTGCTTTGATTTTAATTGAAGCAGTATTCCAAAGTAGCCTTTAATTTCCAAGTTGAAATGTTTGAAGAATGAATTGCATAAACTTAAGCATACCACTTTACAATAAAACCTAAAACAAATACGTATCTGAATGAAAGCAGGGATACTACATCTTTCGGGTTTCTTTTAAGCTAACTTTTTTTTTTTGAGACGGAGTCTTTCCCTGTCGCCCAGGCTGTAGTGCAGTGGTACAGTCTCGGCTCACTGCAACATCCGACTCCCTGGTTCAAGCGATTCTCCTGCCTCAGCCTCCCAAGTAGCTGGGATCACAGGCACGCACCACCACGCCTGGCTAATTTTTGTATTTTTAGTAGAGTTGGGATTTCACCATGTTGGCCAGGATGGTCTCCATCTCCTGACCTCGTGATCTGCTCGTCTCGGCCTCCCAAAGTGCTGATATTACAGGCATGAGCCACTGCACTTGGCGTTAAGCTAACATTTTTTTAGTATATGTGCCAGGCATTGTGCTATTAGCTTTGCATGTGTTATCTTTTCTCTTTTTTTAAAAAAATAGCAACCATCCCAGACCATGAAAAGTGTTATTTAATCCTCACAATAACCCTGTGAGATGAAGGTATTGTTGGTATCTGCATTTTAGAGAGGAAGAAAATGAGGCTCAAAAGATAAAGCAGGTCATTCCAAACCTATGCTAATAGTTAATAAAATTTTTTTTATGGAAAATAAGTGAAATTAGGAGAAGTCTAACTTTTACAATTCTCCCCTTTTATCCTTACTTTCAGTATGCTGAGATCTTGCTTCTCCTTCTGCCAAAAAACCCACTTTTCTACCACATCTCAATTAGATACTCACTTGCATTGTCCATTAATGAAAACAGGAGCAATCTGCACTTCATTCATAGTGTCTCTCTCTACTACCAACTCCAAAAACTTCTAGAATTTCAATCTTGTTGAAACCTATTTCCTTTGTGGGGCCTGGGAGTGGGAAGTAGGATATAGGGAAAGAGGCAGGTATTCATTGTTTTGGACAGTAATGAAAGTGATGGTTAAGAGAGGTCAAGGAGGGAGTTAACATTTAAGAATATTATGTGTTTGTGGAAGGAAATTTTTTGTTAACTGCTTCATTCTTTTTTTTTTTTTTTTTTTTTTTTTTGAGACAGAGGCTCGCTGTGTCACCCAGACTGGAGTGCAGTGGCGTGATCTCGGCTTACTGCAACCTCTGCCTCCCAGATGCAAGCGATTCTCCTGCCTCAGTCTCCTGAGTAGCTGGAACCACAGGTGCACCCTACCACGGCTGGCTAATTTTTTGTATTTTTAGTGGAGACGATACTTCACCATGTTGGCCAGACTGGTCACAAACTCCTGACCTCACGTGATCTGCCTGCCTCAGCCTCCCAAGCGCTTGGATTACAAGTGTCAGCCACTGCACCTGCCCAGCAAGCTCCATTCTTTATCACCTCTTAAGAACATCCAAGATCCCTTGGAGAGATGAAAGCAGTTGCAAAGTTTTAGAATAGAGGGGCATGTTTAAGAGTAGATCATATTTTGGGCCGGGCACAGTGGCTCGCGGCCTGTAATCCCAACACTTTGGGAGGCCAAGGCGGGTGGATCACGAGGTCAAGAGTTCGAGATCATCCTGACCAACATGGTGAAATCCCGTCTCTACTAACAATACAAAAATTAGCCGGGCGTGGTGACACATGCCTGTAGTCCCAGCTACTCGGGAGGCTGAGGTGGGAGAATTGCTTGAACCTGGAAGGCAGAGGTTGCAGTGAGCCGAGATCGTGCCACTACACTCCAGCCTGGGTGGCAGAGCAAGACTCCGTGTTGAAAAAAAAAGAGCAGATTATTTTTTGCTGGGCACAGTGGCTCATGCCTGTAATTCCAGCACTTTGGGAGGCCTAAGTGGGTGGATCACTTGAGCCCAGGAGTTAGACACCAGATAGTGAAACCCTGTCTCTATGAAAAATACAAAAACTAGCTGGGCGCAGTGGCACAGGCATGTGGTCCCAGCTACTTGGGGGGCTGAGGTAAGAGGATCACTTGAGCTCAGGTTGTTCAGGGTGCAATGAGCCGAGATCGTGCAACTGCACTCCGAACTGGGTTGACAGAGTGAGACTCCGTCTCAAAAAAAAAAAAAAACCTGTTATTTTGTTTTTTTGTTTGTGTGTGTGTGTGTGTGTGTGTTTTCTTTTGTTTTTTTTTAATTGAGACGGAGTCTCAGTCTGTTGCCCAGGCTGGAGTGCAGTGGCGTGATCTCGGCTCACTGCAAACTCCGCCTCCTGGATTCACTCCATTCTCCTGCCTTGGCCTCCTGAGTCGCTGGGACTACAGGCGCCTGCCACCACGCCTGGCTAATTTTTTGTATTTTTTTTTATAGAGACGGGGTTTCACCGTGTTAGCCAGGATGGTCTTGATCTCCCGACCTCGTGATCCACCCACCTTGGCCTCCCAAAGTGCTGGGATTACAGGCATGAGCCACCGCGCCCTGCCAATTTTTGTATTTTTAATGGAGACAGAGTTCCACCATGTTGGCCAGGCTGGTTTCGAACTCCTGACCTCAAGTGAACCGCCCTCCTTGGCCTCCCAAAGTGCTGGGATTACAGGCGTGAGCTGCTGTGCCCGGCTACAAGGAAATTTTAGTTAACACTGTTGGTTGATGGGAGTTGGGAGGTAGGATAAAAGAAGAAATTAAGGAAAACCTAGGCATGAAAAATAAAAGACCCTGAGGCCTTAGATTTGAAGAAATAGCAGTTCCACGTGAGGAATAAGTGGAAGAAATAGAATTCAGACCTCAGGTTTTAGGCCGGTGACTTAAATCTTTGAGTATCACATGTATGAATGTATCTATTATACTTAAATTCTCCTGAACATTTTTATTTTTCAGTTGGCTATATTAAATATTTTAAAATATTTAATTTATTTTAGAGACAATGTCTCACTCTCTTACCCAAGCTGGAGTGGAATGTGATTATAGCTCACTGCAGCCTCAAGGCTCACTCCTAGGCTCAAGTGATCCTCCTTTTTTTTTCTTTTTTTTGCTAGAGGTAGGATCTTGTTATGTTGGCCAAGCTGGAAAAATTTCAACAATATTTTCAGTGATCTATGTAATGCATATTTCATACTCTTTCTACTGATAATGTTTCTGTTTACAACTTTTTCTTTATATTTTGATTCCTAATGTGGACATCAGAATGGGCTGTTGACAACTTTTTTGAGACAGTCTCGCTGCTTTACCCAGGCTGGAGTGCAGTGGCACGATCTCAGCTCACTGCAACCTCCACCTCCCAGGTTCAAGCAGTTCTCCTGCCTCAGCCTCCCCAGTAACTGGGATTACAGGCATGTGCCACCCCACACCCAGCCAATTTTTGTATTTTTAGTAGAGACGGCATTTCACCTTGTTGGCCAGGCTGTTCTCGAACTCCTGACCTCAAGTGATCTGCCCGCCTCAGCCTCCCCAACTGCTAGAATTACAGGTGTGAGCCTCCGTGCCCAGCCTGACAGGTCTTTAGTTTGATTTTAGTTCAACAACTGATGATATAATATGCCAAATTAAATTAGTTCAGACTGAAGCAGTTTAGTTACAGATTCATTTTCCTTTAAAAATGAAGTAAAACTTTAGCCGGGTGTGGTGGTGGGTGTGCATAATCCCAGCTACTTGGGAGTGTGAGGCAGGAGAATCGCTTGAACCCGGGAGGTGGAGGTTGCAGTGAGCTGAGATCTCACCATTGCACTCCTGCCTGGGTGAGAAGAGTGAGACTCCATCAAAAATAAAAGGCTGGGCGTTGTGGCTCAAGCCGGGTGCAGTGGCCCATGCCTGTAATCCCAGCACTTTGGGAGGCCGAGGTGGGCAGATCACTTGAGGTCAGGAATTTGCGACCAGCCTGGCCAACATATTAGTGAAACCCTATCTCTACTAAAAATACAAAAATTATCTGGGCGTAGTGGTGCACACCTGTAGTCCCAGGTACTTGGGATGCTGAGGCAGGACAATTGCTTGAACCCAGGAGGCGGAGGTTGCAGTGGGCCAAGATCATGCCACTGCACTGCAGCCTGGGCGACAGAGCAAGACTCCATCTCTCAAAAAAAAAAAAAAAAAGAGTTTATAATTGTTATGGTTCTTTTCTATCTTAAATTTTTTCTTTAGGAGATTGAACATTTTTATACTTTAGTCTTAATCCAGTGGTTGAAAGAGAGTGCACATTTGAAGCCTGCCTCTTGGCTGTCCTTGACAACTCAAACCTTAGTTCCAAGAGAATTTCATTCTTCCTCTTTCTCACTGCTTCAAAATATATATGGTCAAATAGAAACGAGTTGAGTAGGCAGTCTTTTCAAAAGTTTCCTAACTCTGTAGTTAACTATTAAGGAGCTGGTAATATCATGCACTGCCATTCCCTTGGCAACATGACTTATCTTTTTTTTTGATACAGAGTCTCTATCGCTTCTTGGCCTTTTGGCTAAGATCAAGATCAAGTGAGACAGAGTCTTGCTGTGTCGCCCAGGCTGGAGTGCAGTGGTGTGATCTCGTCTTACTGCAAGCTCCTCCTCCTATGTTCACGCCATTCTCCTGCCTCAGCCTCCTGAGTAGCTGGGACTACAGGTGCCCGCCATCACGCCTAGCTAATTTTCTTTGTATTTTTTAGTGGAGACAGGGTTTCACCATGTTAGCCAGGACAGTCTTGATTTCCTGACCTCATGATCCGCCTGCCTCGGTCTCCCAAAGTGTTGGGATTACAGGCGTAAGCAACTGTGCCCGGCCGACTTCTAATTTAACTGAAAGCCAATTTATTTGATTGATGAAATGGTGTATTTCAAATTGTAGTAGTGTTAATTAATTGAAACATTTGGTACCTTGAAACGATAAATGCCAAATTAAATCTCATTTTAATGAAATAGTGTATAAATGTAGTTTATATGGTGACTATGTTTATTCTGAATTCTTACGGCATACTCAAAAAAATTTTTTTTTTTTTTTAAATGAAGTCTCGTTCTGTCACCCAGGCTGGAGTGCAGTGGTGCAATCTCGGCTCACTGTAACCTCCTCCACCCGGGTTCAAGTGATTCTTCTGCCTCAGTCTCCTGAATAGCTGGTACTGCAGGCGTGCACCACCACACCTGGCTAATATTTTTGTATTTTTAGGAGAGACAGAGTTTCACCATGTTGGTCAGGCTGATCTCGAACTCCTGACCTGAAGTGATCTGCCTGCCTCAGCCTCACAAAGTGCTGGGATTATAGGTATGACCCACTGCACCCAGCCCATACTCAAATTTGACAGTAAATTTTCATAAAGGCCTTAATTTGTCTGAAACCAAACTATTTCAAGAGAGAGAAATAGCACAGCAAATTCTATTGACTTAATAGAAGGATATGTGAGGTCTATTTATTAAAGCAAATATTTATTGGATGCCAGCTCTGCATTTGAGATGATATTTGAGAAATACTTACTTCCTCTCCAGTGAGATGTGTTAAAACATTTGTTATGTGATTAGCAAATATGTGTACATATGTATATATTTATATACACATTTTGAGACAGGGCCTCACTCTGTTGTTCAGGCTGGAGTGCAGTGACACGATCTTAGTTCACTGCAGCTTCAGCCTCCCAGGCTCAATTGATCCACCCACCTTAGCCTCCCTAGTAGCTGGGTCTGAGAGATGCATACCACCATGCTTGGCTAATTTTAAAAAATTTTTTAGAGATGGGGATCTTGCCATGTTGACTAAGTTGGTAAATATTTTCTTTTTTTTTTTTTTTTTTTTTTTGTTTTGAGATGGAGTCTCGCTCTGTGGCCCAGGCTGGAGTGCAGTGGCCGGATCTCAGCTCACTGCAAGCTCCGCCTCCCGGATTCACGCCATTCTCCTGCCTCAGCCTCCCGAGTAGCTGGGACTACAGGCGCCCGCCACCTCGCCCGGCTAGTTTTTTGTATTTTTTAGTAGAGACGGGGTTTCACCGTGTTAGCCAGGATGGTCTTGATCTCCTGACCTCGTGATCCGCCCGTCTCGGCCTCCCAAAGTGCTGGGATTACAGGCTTGAGCCACCGCGCCCGGCCGGTAAATATTTTCTTTAATTGTCGAGCTTCCTTGAAAGACTGAAAACCTGTGATAGCCATTTTATCTAAGGAGAAGCTGAAATTTAAAGAGTAGACTCACAGCACAACCAAAAATAGAATTTAAGTGAATAGACTAAAAATATTGTGCTTTTTACTTTATACTACAGGTTTTTATGTTGTAATGCTGGTAATGGGCTCCTTGGAATACTTGGAGGAAAAGAGAAGGTTGTAGTAATGGTTCTTTGGATTAACTGGAACATGACCTAACATGTTCTGGCATGTCTCCTGTGGATAGACAAGCCTGAGATCTCCTGGGTAATACAATAGGTGGAGGTTCTCTAGGTGTGGTTCAATTTCTCAAGTATGTAGGACTAAACAGAAAAGGCCTAGTATGTTACATGAATGAGAGCTCAAGTTTCTCAGGATATTGTAGGGCTAAAGGATCAGGCACCAAAGACAGAAATTGTCTAAATAAAATATTTTTCTATTTATTCATAGTTTTAAAGGGCTAAAGGGTCAGGCATTGAAGACAGGAGTTGTCTAAGTAAAATATTTTTCTATTCATAGTTTTAAGCTGTGTATATGCGCATGTGTGTATTTAAAATAATTTTGTCAATGAAGAGAGTCAAACTCTGTAAAATATTTGAAGAGATTTATTTTGAGCCAAATATGAGTGACCAGTGGCCTATGACACAGCCCCAGTAGATACTAAGAACATCTGTCCAAGTTGGTCAGGCTATAGCTTGATTTTATACACTTTAGGGAGACGTAAGATGTCAGTTAAGCATGTAAGGTGTACATTGGTTCCATCTGGAAAGGCAGGAAAACTGGAATTTGGGGAGGCTTCCACGTCATAGGCAGATTCAAAGATTTTCTGATGGGCAGTTGGTCAAAAGAGCTTATCTAAAGTCCTGGAATCCATAGAAGGGAGTGTCTGGGTTAAAATAATGGGTTGTGGATACCGAGGTTCTTATTATACAGATGAAGCCTCCAGGTAGCAGGCTTCAGAGAGAATACATTGTAAATATTTCTTATGAGACTTTAAAAGGTGGCAGACTCTTAGTTAATTTTCTCCTGGTTCAGAGAAAAGACTTGGAAAGGGAAAGGATTCTCTACATAAATTTTCCCCACAAGAGACAGCTTTGCAGGACCATTTCAGAATATGTCAAAGAAATATGATTTAGGGTAAAATACTTCAGTTTCTTTCATGGCCTGCTATCTGACATGTGATGCTGTACTAGAGTTAGGCTGGAAATTTGGCGTCTTACTGCTCCAAAACATCTTAATATCTCTGTTTGAATGTTAATGCTGATCAGTTGTCCCTGAATTCCAAAGGGAAGAGGGTATAATGAGTCATGTCCAATCCCCACTTCTCATCATGTCCTGAACTAGTTTTTTAGGTTAACTTTGGAATGCCCTGGGCAAGGGAAGGGTCTATCAGTCGGTTGGGGGTCTTAGAATTTTATTTTTGGCTTATAGGTTTGTAGAAAATTAATGAAAATTGTCGTATTTCATAGTTCTGTATAATTCAATATTGTACTTTATTTAAAACTCACATATAAAATAGCTGTCCATATCTGTTTTCAGAAGATGAGGATGGAGGGTAGAAATCAGAAGTGTCAGATTTGGTAATTTTCTTCTACTGCTGAAAACCTCTATACCTACCACTTTGAAAGGATTAATTTCAGACTTACTTTCTTTGGGCCTAATGATTCTACTTTAAAGTTTCCCTGATTAAGGAATAAGTCTGATAAATGGACATTCAGATTATATCATACTTTTCCAAAATATAACATTGCTTTTGATTAAATATGCAATAAACATTTCAGATTTTTTCTCAAGAATATTTACTGGCATCTGCACTAAAGACACAAAAAAGCGCCAGGCGTGGTGGCTCACGCCTGTAATCCTAGTACTTTGGGAGGCCAAGACGGGCGGATCACAAGGTTAGGAGATCAAGACCATCCTGGTTAACGCGGTGAAACCCCCTCTCTACTAAAAATACAAAAAATTAGCCGGGCGTGGTGGTGCATGCCTGTAGTCCCAGCTACTCGGGAGGCTGAGGCAGGAGAATGGCGTGAACCCGGGAGGCAGAGCTTGCAGTGAGCCGAGATCGCACCACTGCACTCCAGCCTGGGCGGCAGAGCGAGACTCCTTCTCAAAAAAAAAAAAAAGAAAAAAGACACAAAACAGCCACTGTTAAGGACTTTATCCTTTGTTCTGTTTTTAGCTGGTTTGTTGTTGTTGTTGTATTTTTCCTAATGTTGAATACAGTTAAATCCTATTAAACTGGATTCCCAATATTATTGTTAGTTGTCTTGATGACTATTAAGGATAGTTAGTAAATGGATATTGAATCATTTTATTTTTTTAGTAGTGGTGGGGTTTCGCTATGTTGGCCAGGTTGGTCTCAAACTCCTGGCCTCAAGTGATCTGCCTGCCTTGGCCTCTCAAAGTGTTAGGATTACAGGTGTGAGCCTCTGCACCAGGCTGGATATTGAATTATTGAAGAAGGATGTTCCCTAACCCTTCCTGCCTCTTTTCCGCTATCTTACTGTCTCTGTTCCACCCAGTAGTAGTCGGGTTTTTGACATCTGGCAAAGTATAGATTGTCTACTCTTCTATATTAGTTTTCTTCACTCTTTTTTTTTTTTTTAATTTTTTTTTTTAAGGAAAAGAGAGAAAGGGCCTTGCTATACTGCCCAGGCTGGTCTTGAACTCCTGAGCTCAAGCGATCCTCCCACCTCACCCCCCAAAGTGCTGGGATTGCAAGCATGAGCCACCATGCCTGGCCAGTTTTCTTCAGTCTTGACCTATAATAGTCCTGCCAAGCCAGTGAAGCTGTTAATATGCTGATATAGCCTTTTTTTTCTCTTGTTTGTGAATTATTAACAATTGCTGATCTTAGACATCATATACAATAAAATGTCTTTGAACACAGTCATATCTCAGCAGCTCATTCTAGTTAATGAGGAAAGAAAAATGTCAAAATCTGTGATTTTCTTAGAGGTTATTAAATGTCTTACAACTGTATAGATATTCTGTAGACATGCTGTACTTACTTACATAACTTTTCTGCTCTTCTGCAGAGGGAGAGAATTAACTTCATAAGTGGGCTTTGTCAATGCCCTCCAGTCAACGATCTCCAGGAGCAAACCTATCTATGGTTGAGCAAGTGGGGTTTATTACTCACTGTAGCCAGGGAGAGCACACATATATAATAACCATGGTACATCACAGTAAAAGGGTATTAGAAAGATCTTCAGGATTTGGGTTCATTTATTTGGTGATTTTAAGGAGGGTTTAAGGAAGCAGGGTTTTACTCTGAATTGGATGCTACCAGGAGCTGGGAATAATTCTGTGAATAAATATCATAAAACCTATCTAGAAGAAGACTAGAGTGAGGTCTGTAGTGGTTAAAAAGCAGAGGTCACTCATTAGCTGGAAGAGGGGAATGTTTGGTATTTCAGACAGTGTTCAGTGTTCATGTTTTGTCTGTGTTTAGACATAATTGTAGAGTGGTCTTGTTGCACCATGGTCACAGAGTGACTTTATTTCATGCTGATATTCTTTAAGTGCCAGGTCAAATACCAAGGTTTAGCTGATAGTAGTAGGCCAGCTCCTGGATGTAATAAGCTGCTTTTCTCTTTCTCAGATTTTTTTTGGTTTTTTTGGAAATAGAGTCTGCCTCTGTCACTCAGGCTAGAGTGCAGTGGGGCAATCTCGGCTCACTGCAACCTCTGCCTCCCGGATTCAAACAACTCTTTTGCCTCAGTCTCCCAACTAGCTAGAATTACAGGCGCATGTCACCACACTTGGCTAATTTTTGTATTTTTAGTAGAGACGGGGTTTCGCCATGTTGGACAGGCTGGTCTTGAACTCCGGACCTCAAGCAATCCACCCACCTCAGCCTCCCATCTTGCTGGGATTACAGGCATGAGCCACTGCACCTGGCGTCTTTCTCAGCTTTGAGGGTCAAATTTTACCCTTTTTGAATTGTGGGGCTTCTTATTAAAATTGACGTTTAAGTCCTGACCATGTAGGATCTTGGCCAAGTTACTTAACTATGTATGCTGAGATGTTTTTTAAATGCTTAGTGCTTGCACATAATAGGTCCTCAGTAAATGAGAACACAGATCCTCGTGTGATCTGCCTGCCTCGGCCTCCCAGAGTGCTAGGATTATAGGCTTAAGTTGCTGCACCTGGCCACAAAAATTTTTTGAGGAAGATAAATAAGGTGACATTCTTTTTTTTTTTTTTTTTTTTTTTTTTGAGACGGAGCCTCGCTCTGTCGCCCGGGCTGGAGTGCAGTGGCCGGATCTCAGCTCACTGCAAGCTCCGCCTCCCGGGTTTACGCCATTCTGCTGCCTCAGCCTCCTGAGTAGCTGGGACTACAGGCACCTGCCACCTCACCCGGCTAGTTTTTTGTAATTTTTTTTAGTAGAGACGGGGTTTCACCGTGTTAGCCAGGATGGTCTCGATCTCCTGACCTCGTGATCCGCCTGTCTCGGCCTCCCGAAGTGCTGGGATTACAGGCTTGAGCCACCGCGCCCGGCCAAGGTGACATTCTTAAGGTTCAAAGAAAATGTCAAAAACTAAAATGATGTCTTTACGTAGGGTTTAAAACTTTCCAAATTAACAGGGAAAATAATTCTTTACCTTGGAAATAAATGTTTAAGTTTGATAGTGAAAGCAAATATGATCTTTTTACTAAATGTTTAATTAAATTTTTTTTCTTGTAGACACAGGATCCTACTGTATTACCCAGGCTGGTCTTGAATGCCTGTCCTCAAGCAATCCTCCCACCTCAGTCTTTCAAAGTGCTGGGACTACAGATACGAGCCATCACACTGGGCCTTTTTAACCAAATTATAGTAGAAAGCACTCTTTCTATAATAGTGAACTATGAGAGAATTAATCAGGGGCTGTTAGTAATTCATCCCTGAATTAATCGGTGGTTATAATGCTTTGTGGTCCATGTAGTTTGCTGGGGATTAACACACCATGAAAGTCTACCATGAGATTTTTTTTTTTCTTTGAGAACAGGGGCCATAATCAGTAGTCTGTAATGAAATGGACTATTCCCATTTCAATGTATGTTGCATAGGCTGGACTTGAACTCCTGGGCTTAAGTGATCTTGCCACTTCAGACTCTCAAACAGCTGGGACTATAGGTGTGTGCCACCATACCTGGCTTAATTGAGATTTTTTTTTTTTTTTGAGATGGAGTCTTGCTCTGTCGCCCGGGCTAGAGTGCAGTGGCACAATCTTGGCTCACTGCAACCTCTGCCTCCCAGGTTCAAGCGATTCTCCTGCCTCGGCCTCCCGAGTAGCTGGGATTACAGGCGCCTGCCACCATGCCCTGCTAATTTTTGTATTTTTAGTAGAGACGGGGTTTCACCATCTTGGCCAGGCTGGTCTTAAACTCCTGACCTCATGATCCACCCACCTCAGTCTCCCAAAGTGCTGGGATTACCAGGCATGAGCCACTGCACCCAGCCTTAATTGTGATTTTTAGATACCTGTTACTCTGCTAATTTTGTCACTTGCAAGTTGCCATCAGAAAATTGTTGTAGGAAAATGGCTATATTTGTTCCTTGGAATGGTTTGTGTGAGAATACTTAAGGATTAAATTGGTAAGTAAAGCTAGTGGGCTTTATGTAACATAAATGAGCAAATATCAGGAATATACAGCTGTGCACACAGTTCGGGAGAAGGATGATTTAAATTAACAAATTTACTAAGTATAATAAAGATACTAAAAATAGTGTTTCCATACTACTTTATTACTTAAAGTATCATCATATACCCTATTTTGTTTGATTTTTGCCACAAATCAGAGTTAGGTAAAAGAAATATTTTCTTTTCAGGTAAGGAGTTTGAAGCCCAGACAGATTAACTGACTTTTCCAAAGTCAAACTGCTATTAAATGATGGAACAAGGACTTAAATCATTGCCTTCTAACTCACATACTTGCAAACACATATCCTCTCACTGTACCCCAAGCTACCCACGTTTTGACCCCTCTTGTGGCAATCTGGGTCTCACTAATATGTGAAAGAAAATATACACATATTATTTGGGTCTCACTAATATGTGAAAGAAAATATACACATATAATTTGCAAGTTAATCTATTCTGCTTATCTCTTCTCTCTATTTAAAGATGAATATCAGCATTTCTGTTGTTTCTACAGTAACACATACTAAAAATAATGCAGTCCAGGTAGAGTGGGTCACACCTGTAATACCAGCACTTTCGGAAGTTGAGGCAGGAGGATCACTTGAGGCTGGGAGTTCGAGACTAGCCTGGGTATACAAGACCCCATTTCTTTTTTCACTGCAACCTTCACCTCCCAGGTTCAAGCGATTCTCGTGCCTCAGCCTCCTGAGTAGCTTGGGATTACAGGCATGTGCCACCATGCCTGGCTGATTTTTGTATTTTTCGGTAGAGATGGAATTTCACCAAGGTGGCCAGGCTGGTCTCGAATGCCTAGTCTCAAGTGATATACCCGTCTCAGCCTCCCAAAGTGTTAGAATTACAGGTGTGGACCACCGTGCCTGGCCCCATTTCTGCAAACAATTAAAAAATATTAGCCCAGTGTAGTGGTGCATGTCTCTAGTCCCAGCTACTCAGAACGCTGAAGTGAAAGGATTGCTTGAGCCCAGAATTTCAAGGCTTCAGTGAGCTCTGATGATGGCTCTGCACTCCAGGTTGGGTGACAGTGAGACCCTGTCTCTAAAAAATAAAGTAAAATAGTGCACAAGTATGGAAGGTGAAAATCTTCCTTAACCTTGCCGTAAGGGAAATGGTTACTAATAAGTTTCTTAACTTTTTGTACTTATATAAACATAAATATTCATCAGAGAAAAAAATGTGCAAAACAATTAGCAATTTTTTTCACTTACCATATTTTGGAATTTTTTTCATTTCAATGTATTTGATCTTCCTTGTGTTTTTTCAGTTTGTTTTTGTCACCCAGGTTGGAGTGAAATGTTAAGAACATGGCTCATTGCAGCCTCAATCTCCTGCTCCCATTCAGTCCCTCAAGTAGCTGGGACTACAGGTGCATGTCACCACACCCGGCTAGTTTTTATTTTTATTTTGGTATAGATGGGGTTTCACCATGTTGCCCAGGCTGATCTTGAACTCCTGGGCTCAAGTGGCCAGCCCACCTCAGCCTCCCGAAGTGTCGAGATTACAGGTGTGGACCACTATGCTCCACCTCTCTACGATCTGCAAAACTTCATAAGTGGCTAATAGAGTAATATAGTAAAGCAAAGGGGGATATCACTGATTAGAACTGTGTTTTTTAGGCTGAGTGCAGTGGCTCATGCCTGTAATCCCAACATTTTGGGAGGCTGAAGTGGGAGTATCACTTGAGCCCGGGAGTTCAAGACCAGCCTGGGCAATATAGTGAGACCCCCATCTTTAAAAAAGGAATTAGCCAGGTGTGGTGGTGCTCACCTGTGGTCCCAGCTATTCAAGAGGCTGAGGTGGGAGAATCGCTTAAGCCTGGGAGGCAGAGGTTGCAGTGAGATCATACCACTGCTCTCTAGCATGGGTGACAGAGTGAGACCCATTCTAAAAAAAAAAAGTGTTTTTTTCCAACTCACTTACACCCACCACCCCACCCCCGCCTTTTTTTTTTCTGACCTTGGGTCTTGCTCTGTCACCCAGGCTAGAGTGCAGTAGCACAATCTCGACTCGCTGCAGCCTCCTCTTCCTGGACTCAAGCAGTCCTCCCACCTCAGCCTCCCAAGTAGCTGGGACCACAGGCATGCGCCACCATGCCCGGCTAATTTTTATATTTTTTGTAGAGATGGGGTTTTGCCATGTGGTTCACCATCTCTAATTCCTGGGTGCGGTCAGTCCACTCAACTTGGCATGAGCCACTGTCTGCGGCCCACATTTTTAATTAATGGGTGTTTCGATTGTTTCCATCTATTGTGAATAATGTGGCTATGAACATTGGTGTAAATATCTGGTTGAGTCCTGGTTTTCAGTACTTTTGAATATATACCTAGGAGTAGAATTACTGGATTGTATGGTAACTTTGTTTTTACATTTTTGAAGAACTGCCAAACTGTTTTCCATAGGGGCTGCACCATTTCGTGTTCCCACCAGCAGTGTACAATGGTTCCAATTTTTCCACATTTGTTATTTTTCATTTTTTAAAATAATAGTCATCCTAAAGAGTATGAAGTGGTATCTCGTTGTGATTTTGATTTGCATTTTTCTAATGACTTATGTTGAGCATTTTGTCATATACTTATATACCATTTGTGTATCTTCTTTGGAAAAATGTCTATTAATGTTCTTTTCCCATTTTTTAATTGGGTTGTTTTTATGTTTATCAATTTTGTAAACATTTTAAGCTCTGCATCATAACTGCTCAACCCTGTCATATGGTGAGTTTGACTCAGTAAAACTTTATGTACAAAAATATGCAGCTTACTAGATTTAATCTTGGTCCGTAATTTGCTAAGGCATGCCTTAGATAATGTAGTTACACTGTTGGCTAATAATTTAAACTACAAGTGGTTGTTTCTGCCACCCAAATTCTTCCTTGATTTGATGTAGTCTTGGTTGAATTTGAGTATTATTTGGGGTCATAGAGTTAAAAGAGAAATGTGTATGAGAAACTAGGAACTGTTGGGAGCTAATGTTAAAGGATTTTGGAGGCCTTTTTTGCACTGGAGACCACAGGAAGATTTGATTTTCTGCTATAAATGTATCTAAAGGGTAATCAGTGTAAGTTACAGGCTGTAGTTTGCCAACCCTTACATTAAGGGATTGAAATAATTTGAATATGTGTTTCAAGTTCTTTACGGTCTGGCTCAGTTCTTTTTTTTAATTAATTAATTAATTAAAATTTTTTTTTAGATGGAGTCTCACTGTGTTGCCCAAGCTGCAGTGCAGTGACATGATCCCAGCTCATTGCAACCTCCGCCTCCTGGGTTCAAGCGATTCTCCTGCCTCAGCCTCCAGAGTAGCTAGGACTACAGGCACATGCCACCACACCTGGCTAATTTTTTTTGTGTTTTTAGTAGAGATGGGGTTTCACGGTGTTAGCCAGGATGGTCTCGATCTTCTGACCTTGTGATCCGCCTGCCTCGACCTCCCAAAGTGCTGGGATTACAGGCGTAAGCCACTGCACCCGGCCGTGGCTCAGTTCTTAATTTATTCAGGGTCCCAGCCAAAATTTTTTTGCCACAGCTTCTCCTCCTGGGCATGCTCTGAAATTCACGTTTTTTCTGTTTTGTTCCACGAGTCCGCTAAAAGCTCTGCTTAGTTTCTCTACCATTTTCAGAGTTCGCAATCACTTCAAGTAGATGAGGTCAGGAGATTGAGACCATCCTGGCTAACATGGCGAAACCCTGTCTCTACTAAAAATACAAAAATTAGCTGGGGGTGGTGGCATGTGCCTGTAGTCCCAGCTACTCAGGAGGCTGAGGCAGGAGAATCACTTGAACCTGGGAGTCAGAGGTTGCAGTGAGCCGAGATCATACCATTGCACTGTGGCCTGGGTGACCGAGTGAGACTCTGTCTAAAAGAAAATAAATAAAAAAGAAAAAGAAAAGTGCTCCAAATGCTGGGCTCATCTCTGCTGGCTTCTCTCCTTTTTTTATTTTGATAATTTAAAAAATAATAATACTTCTCTCTCTCTCCTCTCTCTCTCTCTCTCTCGAGCACCTGGCTCTAGCTCTCTTCTAATCTTACTGTGGTAATCAAAATTTTAGTTCTGATGTTATAATCCAAGCCGAAATTGATATTCTTATACATTAAATGTTGGAATGTCATGCTTTTTAAAAATCAGATCTGTGGGGCACGGCGGCTCATGCCTGTAATCCCTAGCACTTTGGGAGGCCGAGGCGGGTGGATCACCTGAGATTGGGAGTTCGAGACCAGCCTGATCAACATGGAGAAATCTGTCTCTACTAAAAATACAAAATTAGCCAGGCATGGTGGCACATGCCTTTAATCCCAGCTACTTGGGAGGCTGAGGCAGGAGAATTGCTTGAACCCATGAGGCGGAGGTTGTGGTGAGCTGCGATCGCGCCATTGCCCTCCAGCCCGCCACCATGACCAGCTAATTTTTGTATTTTTTTAGTAGAGATAGGGTTTCACCATGTTGGCCAGGCTGGTCTCGAACTCCTGACCTCGAGTGATCCACCCTCCTTGGCCTCCCAAAGTGCTGGGATTACAGGTGTGAGCCACCATGCCCATCCTCCTGTTGTTTTTAACTCTTATAAATAAAGGTACTGTAAATTCATGTACAGGTCTTGGAAGTTTGTGTTTTTCCTGGGTAAATATGTAGAAGAAGAGATTGTTGACTCATATGGTAAATATATGTTTAATATAATAAGAAACTACCAAACTCTTTTTCCAACTGGGTGCCATTTTGTTTCCTACCAGCAAACATGTGAAAGATCCATTACCCTTTATCTTGTAGTATTTTGGTATTTTTATGTTCTTTTTTTTTGTCATTCAAAATTGGGTGCATTGTTGTATCTTCTGGTTTTAATTTGTGCTTCCCTAACAACTAATGATGTTGAGCATCTTTTTATACTCTTATTTGCCAATTATTTGGCAAAACTTGTATTTGACTCTACCTACTATATCTATATATATTTTTTAATGATTTATTTATTAATTTTTTTGAGATGAAGTTATGCTCTGTTGACCAGGCTGGATGCAGTGACGTGATCTTGGCTAACTGCAACCTCTGCCTCTCGAGTTCAAGCGATTCTTCTGCCTCAGCCTCCCGAGTAGCTGGGACTGTAGACTCATGCCCTCATGCCTGGCTGATTTTTGTATTTTTAGTAGAGGTGGAGCTTCACCATGTTTTCCAAGCTGGTTTTCATCTCCTGACCACAGGTGATCCGCCCGCCTGGGCCTCCCAAAAGTGCTGGAATTACAGGCATGACCCACTGTGTCCAGCTGGAATAAGCAATCTTAAAAAGCAATTTGTGGTTTTCTGGTGAATAGAGAAAATATGACAAGCTATGACTCATTAGTTTTATTTCCTTTCTTTTTTTTTGAGATGGAGTCTCGCTTTGTTGCCCAGGCTGGAGTGCAGTGGCGCAGTCTTGGCTCACTGTAAGCTCTACTTCCCGGGTTCACACCATTCGCCTGCCTCAGCCTCCTGAGTAGCTGGGACTACAGGCACCCGCCACCATGCCTGGCTAATTTGTTTTTTGTACTTTTAGTAGAGACAGGGTTTTACCTTGTTAGCCAGGATGGTCTCTATCTCCTGACCTCGTGATCCGCCCGCCTCAGCCTCCTAAAGTGCTGGGATTACAGGCGTGAGCCACCGCGCCCGGCCTACTTTTATTTTTTAAGCATGTATCTTAAACTGATCCATTAGGGGAAGCAGCTATGCATTAGGGGACAGGTAGAAGAATGTTACAGCATTGTTTGAAATATTGAAAAACTTGAAACAACCTCAATATCTTCATAATAGAAAAAATGGTTGAGGCTGGGTGTGGTGGCTCATGCCTGTAATCCCAGCACTTTGGGAGGCCGAGGCAAGTGGATCACCTGGGTTTGGGAGTTTGAGTCCAGCCTGGCCAACATGGTGAAACCCCATCTCTACTAAAAATACAAAAAATTAGGCAGGTGTGGTGGCGCACACCTGTAATCCCAGCTACTTGGGAGGCTGAGGCACAAGAATCACTTGAGCCTAGGAAATGGAGGTTGTAGTGAGCTGAGATCATGCCACTGTACTCCAGCCTGGGCAATAGAGTGAGACTATCTCCAAAAAAAAAAAAAAAGAAAAGAAAAAATAGTTGAATAAATTATAAATTATAGGATGATACAGGTTGGTGTACAGAAGTCAAAATGAATGAACCAGATCTCTATGTAGCAACATAGCTAGATCTCAAAAGAAACATAAATTTAAAAAATTACACTAATTTAGGTAGGGACAATAAAAAACATATACTAGAAAGATATGCACTGAAATCTTTTTTTTTTTTTGGGGGGGACGGAGTCTCGCTCTGTAGCCCGGGCTGGAGTGCAGTGGCTGGATCTCAGCTCACTGCAAGCTCCGCCTCCCGGATTTACGCCATTCTCCTGCCTCAGCCTCCCGAGTAGCTGGGACTATAGGCACCCGCCACCTTGCCCGGCTAGTTTTTTGTATTTTTAGTAGAGACGGGGTTTCACCGTGTTAGCCAGGATGGTCTCGATCTCCTGACCTTGTGATCCGCCCGTCTCAGCCTCCCAAAGTGCTGGGAGGCTGAGACAGCAGAATCACTTGAATCCGGGAGGTGGAGGTTGCAATGAGTCAGAATCATGCCACTGCACTCCAGCCTGGGCGGCAGAGCGAGGCTCAAAAAGAGAAAAGAAAAGAAAGACTAAGAAATCAATTTTCATTCAGACAAATGGTCAAAAATAATAGAAATAAAACAAAAATTAAAATTAATTTTCAAATATAATGTGATTTGAGTATAACGATCACTTTACAGAAGTTACTCTATATACTTTTTGATTATGCTGAGTTTTTAGGTCTTTTTAAAACTTAACTTGTGTCAGGAATTAATGTTTTAAACTAGTTGTTGGGTTCAAAGAAAATAGAAATGTGTTACTAAATGCCACGCTTGTAATCTCATATACCAGTTCTCATGATGCAATCAATTGTTAAATAAAAACTTACTCTAGAGAAGAGGCACCTAACAATGAACACATTATATCAGATTTGAATATGATTGAACAATGCTTTTTGTTTCATTGTTACTGAAATCATACTTGTATTTTTCAAAAGTATATATACTTAAAAATTCCTGAATAAAAATGTCTTTCTCTAATACAGCATTTTAGTGGTTATAAGGATCAATACCATGAGGTGATAAGCAAAAAAGGACTCACGGCCCTAAAATGTTGATAAACATCATGACCATATTCCCCATATTGGAGTTACATGTACACATTACAATGATAAAAATACTAAGAAATTATATAGTAATGTTTCTCAGACTTACTTGTCTACAACCCTATTTTTTATGTATTATCTTTCAACAGTATGCTTTGCAATATTTAGTGTAGTCTTCATACAATCTATGCAAATAATTTTTTATTTTAAAGCAGGACAGAAGGAGCAAGCTGTGGGATGGTATAAGAAAGGTATTGAAGAACTGGAAAAAGGAATAGCTGTTATAGTTACAGGACAAGGTAAGATTATATTTGTTTATAGCCATTCCAAATTATAATATATTCACATGATCGTCCAGATTTCAGATCTATTTATTTATGTATTTATTTTTCTTTCTTTCTTTTTTTTTTTTTTTTGAGACAGGGTCTTGCCTCCGTTACTCAGGCTGGAGTGCAGTGATGTGATCATATCTCACTGCAACCTGAAACTTCTGGGCTCAAGTGATCCTCCTGCCTCTGCTTCCCATGTAGCTGGGACCACAGGCACACACTACCACACTTAGCTCATTTCTTTTTTTTTTTTTTTTGAAACGGAGTCTCACTCTGTTGCCCAGCTGGAGTGCGATGGTGCAGTCTCGGCTCACTGCAGCCTCCACCTCCCGGATTCAGGCGATTCTCCTGTCTGAGCCTCCCGAGTAGCTGGGATTATAGGTGCATGCCACCGCGCCCAGCTAATTTTTGTATTTTTAGTGGAGATGGGGTTTTGCCATGTTGGCCAGGCTGGTCTCAAACTCCTCATCTCAAGTGATCTGCCCACCTCAGCCTCCTAAAGTGCTGGGATTACAGGCGTGAGCCACTGTGCCCGGCCACACTTAGCTAATTAAAAAAATTTTTTTTTGTAGAGATGGGTCTCACTATGTTTCCACGGCTGGTCTCAAACTTCTGGCCTCAAGTGATCCTCCTGCCTCAGCTTTGCAAAGTGCTGGGATTAGAGGCATGAGCCACTGCGCCCAGCCAGATTGTGTTTATCTTAATAAAAGTATTTGGGCCGGGCGCAGTGCCCTCACGCCTGTAATCCCAGCACTCTGGGAGGCCAAGGCAGGTGAATCACCTGGAGTCGGGAGTTCGAGACCAACCTGATCAACATGGAGAAACCCTGTCTCTACTAAAAATACAAAATTAGCTGGGCGTGGTATCGCACACCTGTAATCCCAGCTACTCGGGAAGCTGAACGAAGAGAACCGCTTGGAACCGGAAGGCGGAGGTTGCAGTGAGCCGATACCGCCTTTTGCCCTCCAGCCTGGGCAACAAGAGTGCCCAAAAAGAAAGAAAAGAAAAACAGTATTTCATTGAATTAAAAATGCCTTATATTATATCAGTAAGAGTAAAAAACAAAGTATGATAAATGCTCTTTTCATCACTTAGAATTTGAATTTTAATCTTGTTGAAGCGGCTGTTTTAGTGTTATTTAGACATAGGTATAACAACAATGTTAATATCTGTGACCAAATTGGTGCAGGCATGGGCAATGAAAAAACTGTGTTATGACTGCAACCTGGTGGATAGCATTAGTAAGTTAGCATTGGTTGTAAAACGAATCCCAATTTCAAAGGATTTGAAATGTGGGGAAAAAATGTTTTAGACTCCATGAAATAGACTTGAAATGTATGAAATATTACAGTAGGTTGGAAGCCATCATGAGAAACTGTAACTTTTTTTTTTTTTTTGTAGCTATTATATATATTTTTTGAGACAGGGTCTCAGTCTGTTGCCCAGGCTGGAATGCTGTGATGTGGCACCTGTCACTGCACCATCCACCTCCTAGGGCTGAAGTGATCCTGCCACCTCACCCTCCCATGCTCGGCTAATTGTTTTTGTTTTTAAGTAGAGATCAGGTCTCATCATGTTGCCCAGGCTGGTCTTGAACTTCTGGGCTCAAGTGATTCTCCTGCTTTGGCTGCCCAGAGTGCTGGGATTACAGAAGTGAGCCACGACCCTGGCCTGAAGATAGTATTTTAAAAATTTCTTCTGTTCTCTTTCTTTTCGGTATATATTTTCTTCTTTTTTTAAAAAAAAAAATTTCTGTATAAAGACTGTGACTCCCCATGAAAATAATTTGGGTGATAATTTATCTTGAAACAATTTTAGTTGGGAAATGTAGATATTTTAATGAATTTTTTTCTTTCAGGTGAACAGTGTGAAAGAGCTAGACGCCTTCAAGCTAAAATGATGACTAATTTGGTTATGGCCAAGGACCGCTTACAACTTCTAGGTATCAATTAATGTATAATTTGATGTGAGATGTATTGGAAATGTGTGTTCAATGAAGCTTTAATTATAGAAAGAAATAAATCAGTGATTGAAAATGTGGTCCAGGCTTTTTAACGTAAAGAAAATGTGTAGGGCCGGGCGCGGTGGCTCAAGCCTGTAATCCCAGCACCTTGGGAGGCCGAGACAGGCGGATCACGAGGTCAGGAGATCGAGACCATCCTGGCTAACACGGTGAAACCCCGTCTCTACTAAAAATACAAAAAACTAGCCGGGCGACGTGGCGGGCGCCTGTAGTCCCAGCTACTCCGGAGGCTGAGGCAGGAGAATGGCGTAAACCCGGGAGGCGGAGCTTGCAGTGAGCTGAGATCCGGCCACTGCACTCCAGCCCGGGCTACAGAGCGAGACTCCGTCTCAAAAAAAAAAAAAAAAAAAAAGTGTAACATATACAAAAACAGAAGAGCATAATGAACTTCTAATTATTATTCTCTTAGCTTTGATAATTATCACCTCACTGTCAGTCTTGATTTATTCATATCAAGGGCTAGCAAACTGCAGCTGATGGGCCAACCCAGCGCACTGCTTATTATTATACATAAGGTTTTATTGGCACACAGCCATTCCTTTCCTTTAGGTATTGTCTATGGCTTTCATGCTATGGTGACAGAATTGAGTAGTTGATACAGAGATGACACTGCCCTCAAAACCTAAAATATTTACTGTCTGGCCCTTTACAGAAAAAGCCTACCATCTTCACTTGACTTCCCGGCACACTGTCCCCCGACTACATATTATTTTGAAACAAATTCTTGACTTTTTTCCACTTATAAATATTTCATGTTATACCTGTGAAAGATAAGGACTTCAAAATAAAATCACTGAAATACCATTATTGCACCTAAAAGGTAATTCCACATTTCTTTTAACATTATCCACAAAACTGATCCCCCCCAAAAATGCTGTTTCCAAATTTCTAATTTTCTCAAAATTTAATAATTTTTTTTTGTTTGTTTTTGTTTTGAGACGGAGTCTTGCTCTGTCACCCGGGCTGGAGTGCAGTGGCCGGATCTCAGCTCACTGCAAGCTCTGCCTCCCGGGTTTACGCCATTCTCCTGCCTCAGCCTCCCGAGTAGCTGGGACTATAGGCGCCCGCCACCTCACCCGGCTAGCTTTTTGTATTTTTTAGTAGAGACGGGGTTTCACCGTGTTAGCCAGGATGGTCTTGAACTCCTGACCTCATGATCCGCCCGTCTCGGCCTCCCAAAGTGCTGGGATTACAGGCTTGAGCCACCGCACCCTGCCCAAAATTTGATAATTTTTACTATTTTTAATAATTTGTTTGAATCAGGATGTTAAAAAGATCCATATGTCTCTTTTAATGTTCATGTGCGTCTGTTTTTCATTTTTTTCCAATTTATTTGTTGATGTAACCAGGTCTTTGTCATGTAGTATTTCCTACAGTCTGACTTTTGCTGCATGCATCTTTATGGTATCTTTTAACATGTTCTTCTTTCTTCCCCCTGTTAAATGATAGTTGGATATAGAGCCTTGATCCCATTGAAAGTTGATTTTTATTTTTTAATGATAAGGCTACTTCCTAGGTGGTTGTGTTTGTGTGTGTTCATCATTAGTTGTTCCATCTTGGGAGTTAGCAACAGTTATCTATGACTGATGCCCAGTGATGTTTTAATTCTGTCATTCTTTCAGCATTCATCAACTGTAATAGAAACTTTCACTTGTCTTCTGTTTGATGGTGTAGGTTTTAAAAATATATTAATAAGTTAAATCTACCACTCAAAAAAAGTAGGACAAAACCCACTACATATGAGTAGCTCTATCATACATTGGTGTATAGAAACAGTAGATATTTGGTAAGCAGGTAAACCTTATTTATTTGTAGCCCTGTGACTTGGGGTAAGTTATTATGCATGTCTGAGTCTTTTTTATCTAATTTGTAGTATGAAATTATTATTATTATTATTTGAGATGGAGTCTTGCTCTGTTGCCCAGGCTGAAGTGTAGTGATGCAATCCTGGCTCAATGCACCCTCCACTTCCCGAATTCAAGCTATTCTCATGACTCAGTTTCCTGAGTAGCTGTGATTACAGGCGCCTACCACCGTGCCTATTTTTTGTATTTTTAATAAGGACAGGGTTTGTTTCACCATGTTGGCAAGGCTGGTGTCGAACATCCGACTTCAAGTGACAAATCCACCTCAGCCTCCTAAAGTGCTGGGATTATAGGCATGAGCCACCACGCCCAGCTGAAGCTAATATTATTAGCTAATAATAATATTTCATATTTCTGACCATTGAATTATTAAAGGAACCTAAACCATAGTAGTAAGTGCTTTAAAATTGTTGGTTTTTATTCATCTGTTTACCTGACAGTAATCACCTCCTTTGCTTAGGTAGAAAGATATATTCATACACACATACATACACATTTTATTCATTCTTTCATTCATTTACTGCTATATGGTCATTGTGTTTGTGGGGTTTTTGCCCCACATAGTTAAAGAAGCAGCCGTTACTGCTTTCAGATGAATAACAAGGTAGTGTTCCCTGGCTTCTGTGGCTGACAGGACTTGCCTTCTTCCTTTCTAAATGGAGGTTACTACTGTGTCAAATATAATTAAATAGTGTATTAAAGTTTCTTGCAGTAAAATAATTGATGGTTCTCATTGGTACTTTCTATGTGTTTTATCTTTTTTTTTTTTTTTTTTTGAGACGGAGTCTCGCTCTGTCGCCCAGGCTGGAGTGCAGTGGCTGGATCTCGGCTCACTGCAAGCTCCGCCTCCCAGGTTCACGCCATTCTCCTGCCTCAGCCTCCTGAGTAGCTGGGACTACAGGCGCTCGCCACCTCGCCCGGCTAGTTTTGTGTATTTTTTAGTAGAGACGGGGTTTCACCGTGTTAGCCAGGATGGTCTCGATCTCCTGACCTTGTGATCCACCCGTCTCGGCCTCCCAAAGTGCTGGGATCACAGGCTTGAGCCACCGCGCCTGGCCTATGTGTTTTATCTTTAAAGTTCTTCAGTGTATATATAAAGTATTGTGTACATCATACAGAATAAATTTGATTATGGAGAATTTTGTACTATCTTTCAAAGTGAATAAGAGTTGGTTTTTATGTTTTGTTTGATGTTGTGATATAGGACATTAGAAGTATTAATATCTTATCAATTAGAGACTTATCTTTGAGTGTGACTTTGTACTTTCTTATTTGTGTTAGTAGAGGAGAGAACAAAAAGAAGATGTGTAATGTAATATGAAACTAGGCATTTAAAGGTTTAATATTTTGGATATTTTAAAGTTGGTATCTGTTTTCACCCTCAAAAATGCTATGTGCCTATTTATGAAATATCTTACTTTAAAAGTGAGGAGTGGTAGATGGGAAAGGTGACATCGGCTGGGCGTGGTGGCTCACACCTGTAATCCCAGCACTTTGGGAGGTCAAGGCGGGCAGTTCACCTGAGGTCAGGCTTTCAAGACCAGTCTGGTAACGTGGTGAAACCTCGTCTCTACTAAAAATACAAAAAATTAGCCAGGCTGGTGGTGCGCACCTGTAATCCCAGCTACTCAGGAGGCTGAGTCAGGAGAATGGCTTGAACTCAGGAGGTGGAGGTTGCAGTGAGCCAAGATGGCACCACTGCACTCTAGACTGGGTGACAGAGAGAGACTCTATCTCATAAAAAATAAAAAAAGGCCAGGCACTGTGGCTCACACTTGTAATCCCAACACTTTGGGAGACTGAGGCGAGCAGATCACTTGAGGTCAGGAGTTCCAGATGATCCTGGGCACCTGGGCAACATGGTGAAAACCCGCCTCTACTAAAAATACAAAAAATAGCCAGGCATGGTGGCAGGCGCCTGTAATCTCTCCTACTCGGGAGGTTGAGGCAGGAGAATTGCTTGAGCCTGGGAGGTGGAGGTTGCAATAAGCAGAGACCATGCCACTGCACTCCAGCCTGGGTGGTAGAGTGAGACTTCGTCTCAAAACAAAAAAAAAACCACCTCTTGTCCACTCCTAATCCTCCTTACTGTGTTTCACTTATTTTTTTCCCATGTATTTATCACCTTCTAATAAACTGTGTAACTTATTTTTTATGTTTGTTATGTACTATCTGTCTTCTCCCTGTTGGAATATAAACTCTATGGAGGAGGGATCTTTATCTATATCCCAGGTGCCTACAACAATGTCTAACACATGCTAGTTACCAAATAAATATTTACTGAGTTAATAAGTTGTGTATAACCCTTGGCATCATACCTGAAACAGAGTAGGGCAGTAATAAATGAATGTTAAATGAAGCTATGTTAAAAATATATATATACATGTGTATATATATATATATAAATAACAGCCAGTTATACCAGTTTGCTGACATCAAAATTAACTTTTAATCTGTTGCAGGTTTTACAGTTAAGCTTTGCTCTAAGGTTCACTATCACTAAACCAAAAATAAATGATATATATGATCTTTTCTCATTTTTAACAGAGAGGCCACATCCTCTCGAACCAGTCTGTATTAGGAATTCCCAGGATCATTCTCCCCATTCTCCATCCTAATTAGATACCTATGTGGCACCACATCTCTGAAAAACTCCAATTTTTAACCAGCACATAATAAATATGTGTTACTGTTAATACACATTTGTACACAGGTCATTTTTACTCCCAGACCTTTTGAGTTATTGAAAGACAGGAATATGTTGATGTCACTTTTTTTTTTTTTTTTTGAGACAGAGCCTCACCCTGTCACCCAGGCTGGAGTGCAGTGGCACGATCTTGGCTCACTGCAACCTCTGCCTCCCAGGTTCAAACAATTATCCTGCCTCATCCTCCTGAGTAGCTGGGATTACAGGTGGCCCTGGTTTGGGTTTTTAATTTTAAACAGGATGCTCTTCTCTGTGAGAAGTTGCCATGAGTTAGCCATGATGATACTGGGACAATGATGGTCCACAGAGAAGTAAGAGCAATACAAAGCCTTAAGAGAATGTACCTGATTTGTCTGTGAAGCAGCAAAGAGGCCAGTGTGTGCCAGCAAGGAGATTATAGTAGAGATGAAGTCAGAGAACTCATGGGGGGAGGGATTGTCACAACGTGCAGGGCTATAAAGGCCACCATGAGGACTTAAGCTTTTACCGCCTGTGAAATGGGGAACAGTTATAAAGATTTTTAAGAAAGCAGCGCAGTGCGGTGGCTCATGCATGTAATCCCAGCTCTTTGGGAGGCCGAGGTGGGTGGATCACCTGAGGTCAGGAGTTCGAGACCAGCCTGGCCAACATGGCGAAACCTCGTCTTTACTAAAAATAGAAAAATTAGCTGCATGTGGTGGGCATGCTTGTAATCCCAAATACTCGGCTGAGGCGGGAGAATCACTTGAACCCGGGAGGCGGAGGTTGCGGTGAGCTGAGATTGCGCCACTGCCCTCTAGCCTGGGCAACAGAGCGAGACTCCGTCTCAAAAAAACCAGATTTTGGGGGAAGGAATGAAATACTCTGACTTAAATTTTAGAGGGACCACTCTGGTTGCTGTGTTACATTATAGACTCTAAGGGTAGAACCAGGGAGAGCAATTAAGGTACTGTTACAGTAATCTAGGAGAAAAATGATAGAGGCTTGCACCAGGGTAGTATCAGGAGAAATGGTAACAAGTGGTTGGATTATGATTATACTTGAAGGTTGAACAACTAGATTTGCTGATAGATTGGATAAATGATCCTCTCTTTAAGGACCTCATAATACAGTAGGAGAAACAGACACATAAATAGTCATCACTACAGGATGGGGATTACAAATATTTTGTGAGGGTGAAAAAGGTGCTAAGAAAGCTTCCTTGTGTGACAAACCTGGTTAAAGAAACAAAAGAAAGCTTCGTAGAAGTGAAACCTAAAGTGTACACTTAGATAAATGAATAAAAATTATGAAAGAATGTGAGGGCTGGGCACAGTGGCTCATGCCTGTAATCCTAGCACTTTGGGAGGTTGAGTCAGGTGTATTGCTTGAGCCCAGGAGTTTGAAACCAGCCTGGACAACATATTGAGACCCCATCTCTAAATTTAAAAAAGAAAAAAATATTAGCCAGGAGTGGTGATATGCACCTGTAGTCCCAGCTACTTACTTGGGAGGCTGAGGCAGGAGGATTGCTTGAGCTCAGGAGGTTGAGGCAGCAGTGAGCCTTGAGTGTACCACTGCACTCTAGTCTCGGTGACAGAGTGAGACCTTGTCTCAAAGAAAATGAAAAGAAAAAGAATTTGAGAAAAGATATCTCAGGAAGATGTGATGGCATGAACAAATACTCAAAGGCAAGAAAAGCATGGTGAATATGGGAGGGTGCAGGTTGAGACATGAAGTTGGGATTGCCGAGGCATAAGAGATATAGGCAGATCATGGATGGCCTGGTTTGTCATAGGAAGGAGGTTGAGCTCTATCTGTGGGCAATGGGAAGCCACTAAAGGGTTTTAAGTAGAAGAGTGTTATATGGTAAGATTTTCCTCTCCGGTGGATTACTCAGATGACTGTATGGGGGTTGGATGTGAGGAGGTAAAGAAGCAAGGTTACTGCTTTGATTTAAATCATTGACTAATCTGTACAACCCTAGTCATTCCAAAAAGAGGCATTAGTCCTTTAACAGAAATGAATTGGGGCTGGGCGCGGTGGCTCACGCTTGTAATCCCAGTACTTTGGGAGGCCGAGGCGGGCAGATCATCTGAGGTCAGGAGTTTGAGACCAGTCTGGCCAACATGACAAAACCTCATATCTACTAAAAATACAAAAATTAGCTGGGCGTGGGGGTGTGCGCCTGTAATCCCAGCTACTTGGGAGGCTGAGGCAGGAGCATCACTTGAACCCGAGAGGCAGAGGTCGCAGTGAGCCGAGATCGCGCCACTGCACTCCAGCCTGGGCGACAGAATGAGACTGTCTCCAAAAAAAAAAAAGAAAAAATATTGGAGCAGATTCACAGAAGCAGTGTACTGTTACACTGTATGTGTCTGTGACTCTGTCTCCAAGAAAAAAAAAAAGAAAACATGAAAGGGAACAGGTTCACAGAAGCAGTGTACTGTTATACTGTATGTGTCTGTTTCTACACATATAAATCTGAACTCTGTGTACATGAAAAAAGAATCCTGTAGCTTTTTATTCCTAGCTATAAAATCTAAGAATATAATTTGTTTCTTTTTGTTACATAATGAATGGTTCTGTGAACTTTTTGTTAAATTTCATTGAGGAGAGTATTAATTGATGCCGTTTATGTACAGATGTCTACATTTACAAATCAGCGTATTTTCTGATCTATGCTTTTGCTAATACAAAAGGTTTCTCTCTCAGCATGGTCATTTAAAGACTTTATCGTTGAGAAAAATCAGATGACCGACCTGTTAGTTCAAAAAAAAAAAAAAAACCTCCAAGGTATATTGTATCAGCCAGTTCTAAGATACAAAAGCCATGCAGTACTTTGTGTTTTGTGCAGAAAGGGTAGCTACTATTTGACCTATCCCAAAGGCATGTGTGGTTGTACCATAAACCAAGCATGGTACCTGTTTGTCGAACCTTAGAAGTGAGAGTTTAAGAGAGTTAATACATATGTGCTGCATTTTTTTCATGTATTCATTGACTTGAAGAAAAGAATCATTTATGATTCAGCACAGTACTCCACTTGGGGAAGAGAGTGCAGCAGTGGTGTAGAGTGGCAGGTATCAAACTGCTACCTTCTTGGGCTTCAGTTGCTAGACTTAAGAGACCCAGATCTTGGCCGGGCGCGGTGGCTCAAGCCTATAATCCCAGCACTTTAGGAGGCCGAGATGGGCAGATCACGAGGTCAGGAGATGGAGACCATCCTGGCTAACACGGTGAAATCCTGTCTCTACTAAAAAATACAAAAAACTAGCCGGGTGAGGTGGCGGGCGCCTGTAGTCCCAGCTACTCGGGAGGCTGAGGCAGGAGAATGGCGTAAACCTGGGAGGCGGAGCTTGCAGTGAGCTGAGATCCGGCCACTGCACTCCAGCCTGGGCCACAGAGCAAGACTCCATCTCAAAAAAAAAAAAAAAAAAAAAGAGAGACCCAGATCTTGGGAGGGTTTTTTGTTGTTATTTGATGTGGGGGTACAGTTGAAATAATCCTTTTTAATTGATTAATATAACAAATAGGTAATATAGACATATGTCACAAAATCTGAAAAAGTTTGAATATGAAAAGCTCCATCCCATTCTATGCCCCAGCTACCCATTTCCCCTCCGTAGAGGCAGCTGTTATTATGAATTTCTCTGGGTCTTTTTTAGAGGTAATCTTTTTGTATACAACTGTGCACATGTGTGTTTAAACAAATGGTAGGGTACTGTATGTACTGTATGTACATACAGTTACTGCAGTATGCTTATTTGACTTTGCTTTATTGCTTTTATTTTTTGCCTGACATATGTTAGTTAATGTGGCCAAATACGGCATTTCCTGGACAATGCTTATAGTTTCGTTCTGTGCTATTTTAAATGCTGTTCTCCTTTCCTGAAATGTCCTTTTTTTTGTTTGGTGTTTTTGTTTTGTTTTGTTTTGTTTTGTTTTTGGACAGCGTCTCGCTCTGTCACCAAGGTTGGAGTGCAGTGGTGTGATCTCGGCTCACTGCAACCTCCACCCACCTCCCGGTTTCAAGTCATTCCCCTGCCTCAGCCTCCCGAGTAGCTGGGACTACAGGCACGTGCCACCACGCCCAGCTAATTTTTTGTTTGTTTGTTTTAGTAGAGACGGGATTTCACCGTATTAGCCAGGATGACCTCAATCTCCTGACCTCATGATCTGCCTCCCTCGGCCTCTCAAAGTGGTGGGATTACAGGCGTGAGCCACTGCGCCCAGCTATCCTTTGTTTTTATCTTTTCAAATTCTAGCCAGTTCATAACCCACTTGCTCTGTAAAGCTTTTTCAATGATCTTTCTTTTGCACTATGCAGTCTTTTAAAAAATACACAGTTTTATTATAAGTTGCCAATTACATTTAATAAATATCTAAATGGTAGAAACTGTGATTCATTTTTTAATCTCCATGGAGCCAGGAACTGTGGCTCATGCCTATAATCCCTGCACTTTGGGAGGCTAGGTGGGAGGATCACTTAAGGCCAGGAGCTTGAGGCCAGCCTGTGGAACATATTGAGACCCTGCCTCTACAAAAAATAAATTAGCTGGACATAGTGGTGTGTGTATGTAGTGTCAACTACTCAGGAGGCTGAGGAAGGAGGATAACTTGAGCCCAGCGAATTGAGGCCACAGTGAGCCATGATGGTGCCACTGTACTCCAGCCTGGGTGACAGAGCAAGACCACGACCAATAATAATCTCCATGGTATTTGTTTTGGACATATTAGATATTTAGTAAATATTTTCTGGTGATGATAGTGATATCTAACTACCTCGGGTTACCTGACCTGAATAAGGCATATTTTGAACATAGCCATTCACTTGTTAATTTCTGTTATTTTCGTGACTTAGTTTTTACTAATTATATTTTAAAAGATAATTTTATATAAATGCAAAAACTTTTTATCATGTAACAATCTGGTAACAACTTGAGTAATTTTTCATTTCACATGCACATTTTATTTGTTCATTATCTTTTTTCTTTTTGTTTATTTTTTCTTTGTTTTTTTTACCTTCTCTGTTGCATAGAGAAGATGCAACCAGTTTTGCCATTTTCCAAGTCACAAACGGACGTCTATAATGACAGTACTAACGTGGCATGCCGCAATGGACATCTCCAGTCAGGTGGGTTAAGGTTAACTAACATAAAATAATAAAGCTTGAATGCAAAGTAAGGGTCTCACTTAACCTGATAATGTTGATTTTATTTTATAATGGTAAATTTAATTGTTCATATTTTCACAAGGCTATGTTGAAAATATAGTACCTCTATCATTCATAGTATATGAACATGCAACAAATATGGTATAGTCATTCTAAACATGCTTCATTTGCATATTTTGCAGCCTTTGGTTTTTCAGATTATAAAATATGAAGATGTGCATTCCCGGAAGTGATTAAAATAATCTTTTTTTCTGTCGTGGCTTTTGTGTTTTTATAATGATAGCTATACTGCTTTTCTTTCATGAAATAGTGTTTTCTAAGATACATTTTAATTTTTTATGTATCAATTTTTATTGCATATCAATTTTCATATATACTATATGTGAATGTTTTATAGTACTTGATAGAAGAAATTTGAAGCTTCACATAGGAGAAGCATTATAGTCTTATTTACTATGGATTAACTCTGTCCTTGATAAACTTTTGGATATCAACTTCTACAGAAGATTAAATGTCTTTCTATTTTGTTTTCTTTGGGACTCTCCATTTCTTAGGTTCTCTGACATCTGAGCTAGTTTTTTATTTAGTTCAAAAGTTTTTTTTAGTTGACAGATAATGTACATGTTCATGGGGTACACAGTGATGTTTTGATACATATAATATATAGTGATTAGATCAAGGTAATTATCATTTCTATCATCCCATTTATCATTCTTTGTGTTGGAAACATTCAGTATCTTCCTTCTACTTTAAATGATATATTGTTACCTATAGTCATCCTGCAGTGGTGTAGAACACTGGAACTTTTTCTATCTAGCTATAATTTTGCATCCTTTCCCTACCCTTCTCAGCCTGTAGTATCCTCTGTTCTGCTTTTTATTTCTATGAGATTAACTTTTTAAAAATAATATTCTGTGTGTATATATACCACATTTTCTTTATTCATTCATCTGTTCTTGGACACCTAGGTTGATTTTGTATCTTGGCTGTTGTGAATAGTGCTACGGTAAACATGGGGTGTAGATGTCTGTTCGTTATAATGATTTTCTTTCCTTTGGATAAATTCCCAATAGTAGGATTGCTGGGTCATATGGTAGTTCTATTTGAAGTTTTTTGAGGAACCGCCATACTCTTCTCCATAGTAGCTGTACTGGTTTAGATTCCCAAAAGTAGTGTCTAAGAGTTGACTTTCTCCAGATCCTTACCAGCATTTGGCACTCTTTTTGTCTTTTTGATAATAGCCATCCTAACTGGGGTAAGATACCTTGTTGTGGTTTTGATTTACATTTCCCTCATAATTAATGGTGTTGAGCATTTTTTCATATATTTGTTTTTGACAGTTTTATTGGTGACTTTTTTTTTTTTTTTTTTAGCAGTAGTTTCATGTGCAGGGCTTAAATTATATTAAATATTACTTTGTTCAGATTATAGCAGAACAACCTTAGGTTAGGCTATGAAACAACTGCCTTCTGGTTGGGCGCAGTGGCCCACACCTGTAATCTCAGCACTTTGGGAGGCCAAGGCGGGCGGATCATGAGGTCAAGAGATCAAGACTATCCTGGCCAACATGGTGAAACCCCGTCTCTATTAAAAATATAAAAATTAGCTGGGCGTGGTGGCGGGCGCCTGTAGTCTCAGCTACTCGGGAGGCTGAGGCAGGAGAACAGCGTGAACCCAGGAGACGGAGCTTGCAGTGCGCTGAGATCACGCCACTGCACTCCAGCCTGGGCGACAGAGCGAGACTCCGTCTCAAAAAAAAAAAGAAAGAAAGAAAATGTTTCTTTCAATGTCTTGTATAAATTTTTGTCTTAGGTTATATTTTTAATCATGTAGTTCTGTAGATGTCTATTAGATCCGCTTGGTGCAGAGCTGAGTTCAATTCCTGGATATCCTTGTTAACTTTCTGTCTCATTGATCTGTCTAATGTTGACAGTGGGGTGTTGAAGTCTCTCAATATTATTGTGTGGGAGTCTGAGTCTCTTTGTAGGTCTCTAAGGACTTGCTTTATGAATCTGGGTGCTCCTGTATTGGGTGCAGATATATTTAGGATAGTTAGCTCTTCTTGTTGAATTGATCCTGTTACCATTATGTAATGGCCTTTGTTTCTTTTGATCTTTGTTGGTTTAAAGTCTGTTTTATCAGAGACTAGGATTGCAACCCTTGCTTTATTTTGTTTTCCATTTGCTTGGTAGATCTTCCTCTATACCTTTATTTTGAGCGTATGTGTGTCTCTGCACATGAGATGGGTCTCCTGAATACAGCACGTTGATGGGTCTTGACTCTTTATCCAATTTGCCAGTCTGTGTCTGTTAATTGCGGCATTTAGCCCATTTATATTTAAGGTTAATATTGTTATGTGTGAATTTGATCCTGTCATTTTGATGTTAGCTGGTTATTTTGTTCATTAGTTGATGCAGTTTTTTCCTAGCATCAATGGTCTTTACAATTTGGCATGTTTTTGCGGTGACTGGTACCGGTTTTTCCTTTCCATGGTTAGTGCTTCCTTCAGGAGCTCTTGTAAGGCAGGCCTGGTGGTGACAGAATCTCTCAGCACTTGCTTGTCTGTAAAGGATTTTATTTCTCCTTCACTTTCGAAGCTTAGTTTGGCTGGATGTGAAATTCTGGGTTGAAATAAGAATGTTGACTATTGGCCCCCACTCTCTTCTGGCTTGTAGAGTTTCTGCTGAGAGATCCGTTGTTAGTCTGATGGGCTTCCCTTTGCGGATAACCTGACCTTTCTCTCTGGCTGCCCTTAACATTGTTTCCTTCATTTCAGCTTTGGTGAATCTGACAATTATGTGTCTTGGAGTTGCTCTTCTCAAGGAGTATCTTTGTGGCGTTCTCTGTAGTTCCTGAATTTGAGTATTGGCCTGCCGTGCTAGGTTAGGGAAGTTCTTCTGGATAATATCCTGAAGAGTGTTTTCCAACTTGGTTCCATTCTCCTCGTCACTTTCAGGTACACCAATAAGATGTAGATTTGGTCTTTTCACATAGTCCCATATTTCTTGGAGGATTTGTTCATTTGTTTTTACTCTTTTTTTCTCTAAACTTCTCTTCTTGCTTCATTTCATTAATTTGATCTTCAGTAACTGATACCCTTTCTTCCACTTGATCAAATCAACTACTGAAGCTTGTGCATGCATCATGTAATTCTCATGTCATGGTTTTCAGCTCCATCAGGTCATTTAAGGACTTTTCTACACTATTTATTCTAGTTAGCCATTCATCTAACCTTTTCTCAAGGTTTTTAGCTTCTTTGCAATGCGTTCAAACATCCTTCTTTAGTTCGGAGAAGTTTGTTATTACCAGTCGTCTGAAGGCTTCTCTCAACTCATCAGAGTCATTCTCTGTCCAGCTTTCTTCCGTTGCTGGTAAGGAGCTGCATTCCTTTGGAGGAGAAGAGGTGCTCTGATTATTAGAATTTTCAGCTTTTCTGCTCTGGTTTCTCCCCATCTTTGTTGTTTTATTTACCTTTGGTGTTTGATGATGGTGACTTACAGATGGGATTTTGGTGTGGATGTCCTAATAGTCAGGACCCTCAGCTGCAGATCTGTTGGAGTTTGCTGGAGGTCCACTCCAGACCCTGTTTGCCTGGGTATCACCAGCGGAGGCTGCAGAACAGCAAATATTGCAGAACGGCAAATGTTGCTGCCTGATCCTTCCACTGGAAGCTTTGTTTCAGAGGGGCACCCGGCTGTATGAAGTGTCAGTCAGCGCCTATGGGGAGGTGTCTCCCAGTTAGGCTACTCGGGGTTAGGGACCCACTTGAGGAGGCAGTCTGTCCATTCTCAGATCTCAGACTCTGTGCTGGGAGAACTCACTACTCTCTTCAGAGCTGTCAGACAGTGACCTTTAAATCTGTAGAAGTTTCTGCTGCCTTTTGTTCAGCTATGCCCTGCCCCCAGAGGTGGAGTCTACAGAGGCAGGCAGGCCTCCTTGAGCTGCGGTGGACTCCACTCAGTTTGAGCTTCCTGGCTGCTTTGTTTACCCACTCAAGCCTAAGCAATGGCAGATGCCCCTCCGCCAGCCTCGCTGCCACCTTGCAGTTCAATCTCAGACTGCTGTGCTAGCAGTGAGCGAGGCTCTGTGGGCGTGGTACCCTCCGAGCCAGTCGCAGGATATAATATCCTCATGTGCCGTTTGCTAAGACCACTGGAAAAGCATAGTATTAGGGTGGGAGTGTCCTGATTTTTCAGGTACCATCTGTCACGGCTTCCCTTGGCTAGGAGAGGGAATTCCCCAACCCCTTGTGCTTCCTGGGTGAGGCGATGCCTCGCCTTGCTTCGGCTCACGGTCCATGGGCTGTACACACTGTCCAACAAGCCCCAGTGAGGCGAACCCAGTAGTACATCAGTTGGAAATACAGAAATCACCTGTCTTCTGCGTTGCTCACGCTGGGAGCTATAGACTGCAGCTGTTCCTATTCTTCCTTCTTGGAACTCTGCCTTCTTTATTCATATGTAATACAAAACTTCTAAGGTGTTTTTGTTTTGTTTTGTTTTGTTTTGTTGTTGTTGAGATAGAGTCTTGCTCATTCGCCCAGGCTGTAGTGCAGTGGCGCGATCTCAGCTCACTGCAAATTCCGCCTCCCGGGTTCACGCCATTCTCCTGCCTCAGCCTCCCGAGTAGCTGGGACTACAGGTGCCCACCACCTCGCCTGGCTAGTTTTTTGTATTTTTTTAGTAGAGATGGGGTTTCACCGTGTTAGCCAGGATGGTCTCGATCTCCTGACCTTGTGATCCGCCCGCCTCGGCCTCCCAAAGTGCTGGCATTACAGGCATGAGCCACTGTGCCCAGTCAAAACTTCTAAGGTTTTAATGGAGAAGAGATAAAGGATTTCTATGGACAGAAGAAACAATTGTTCATCAACTCTTTCCCTTGTGGCTTCACGTCTCCCCTAAGGACTTGTCATGTTGGTTTGGTCTTATAGTATAGTCAGTGGCAGTTTTCCTCTTCCCATTCCTTTCTATGTCTGATTTAAAATGCCATTTCAAATATCGATATAAGTATTTTGCCTGTTTCTTTTAGCATGGCTGTGAAGGGCTGACATTTTCAGAAGGCACTTACTGAAAAAAACAAAGAAATGGAAGAATCCATCACATATATATAGTTAAGTTTCTAAAATATGTATTTGCAATCCCAATAGTTCTACTAGGATAAATAGCAAAAATTCTCCAGCCCTGAAGTGTTGGTCTGTCTTTCCTTTCCTTGTTATCTTGATTCTTTTACTTCATTTCACATGCTAGACCCCATCATGTTTTCCCACTGCGTGCCCTGCCCCACCCTCTAAATAACATTCTCTTCCTGGGACCTGCTTGAAAAAAATTGAACTTTGTCTTGTTTCATATCCCTAGTACAAAGTTGAATATCCCTAATATGAAACCTGAAATCCGAAATGCTCTAAAATTCAAAACTTTTTTTTTTTTTTTTGAGACGGAGTCTTCCTCTGTCACTCAGGCTGGAGTGCAGTGGCACAGTCTCAGCTCACAGCAGTCTCCGCACCCTCCCCCAACCCCGTCCCCATGGGTTCGAGTGATTCTCCCACCTCAGCCTCCCGAGTAGCTGGGATTCCAGGCACCTGCCACCACACCCAAGTAATTTTTTGTATTTTAGTAGAGATGAGGTTTCACCATGTTGGTCAGGCTGGTCTCAAACTCCTGACCTCAAGTGATCCACCCGTCTTGGCCTCCCAAAATGTTGGGATTACAATCATGAGCCATCGCGCCTAGCCAAAAATCCAAAACTTTTTGAGCGCTGACGTGATGCTTAAAGGAAATACTCATTGGAGTATTTTGAATTTTGGATTTTTGGGTTAAGGATGCTGAACCAGTAGGTAAAATGCAAACATTGCAAAATCCAAAAAAATTTAAAAACCATAAACAGTTCTGGTCTCACCCATTTCGGATAAGGGATACTCAACCCATAATCTGTTCTTTTCTGTTTTCTGGTTGGAAGGGCATATTGACTTTATAGCTAATTTACACGGCATTGGTGTTTAATACACAGTGAGTCCAAGTAGATCTCACTCAGACCTATTAATGGTTTATTAGTGTCACTCACTTCTGGAACATTCTGTGATGTTTTACTTGGATGAGTTCTTTTACCTCTCTTGGGAAATAGTCATACCAAAGTCTGCTTATTACTACAATGTCTTATCTATTATACATTGTCCAATTTTCAACTCAAAATTACAAGACAGGCAAAGAAAAAGTAAAGTATAACCCTTACTCAAGGAAAAAAGCAATCAGTAGAAACTATGAGTGGGCCCAGATGTTGGATTTAGCAGACAAAGACTTCACAGCAGCTATCATACTATGTTTAAAGAGTTGAAAGAAAATATGGCATCAGTTATCAAATGGAAAATCTAAGCAGATGATATAAAAATAATATTCTACAGTTGAAAAGTGTAGTTACTGAAACTAAAAATTTAAAGACAGCCTCAACAGCAGATTAGAGATAGCAGAAGAAAGATTCAGTGACTTTGAACCCAGCTCTGTAGAAATTACTAAATTGATAACTCTCACGTAGCAACCTTCACCTCTAGTTTGGTTTTATATACAATGTTTTAACTCTTTTTGCCATTTTTTCTCTTTCTATGATGGAAACATTTTGTGCTTTGATTTTAATGGCTATATCACAGTTGTATACATCTTTACAAACTCATCAAATTGTATACTTTATTTATATATTTATTTTTTGAGATAGAGTCTCACTATATATCCCAGGCTGGAGTACAGCTGAAATTAGCTGGGACTACAGGTGGGCATGAGTGTGCCCAGCTAATTTTTTTATTTTTTGTAGAGATGGGGTTTCACCATATTGGCCAGTCTGGTCTCAAACTTCTGGGCTCAAGCATTTCTCCCGCCTCAGACTCCCAAAGTGCTGGGATTATAGGTGTGAGCCACTGTGCCTGGCTGGTATAGCTTGTGTTTTTTTGTTTGTTTGTTTGTTTTTGAGACGGAGTCTCGCTCTATTGCCCAGGGTGGAGTGCAGTGGCGCAATCTTGGCTTACTGAAACCTCCGTCTCCTGGGTTCAACCCATTCTTCTGCCTCAGCCTCCCGAGTAGCTGGGACTACAGGTGCACGCCATCATACCCAGCTAATTTTTGTATTCTTAGTAGAGATGGAGTTTCACCATGCTGGCCCGAGATTGTCTCGATCTCCTGACCTCGATCCACCCGCCTTGGCCTCCCACAGTGCTGGCATTATAGGCCTGAGCCACCATGCCCAGCCGCTGGTATACTTTAAATGGATGTAATTCATTGCAGATTATACCTCAATAAATTTTTATTTAGTTTTTTGAGACCGAGTTGCTCTGTTGCCCAGGCTGGAGTGCAGTGGCACGATTTCGGCTCACTGCAACCTCTGCCTCCTGGGTTAAAGCGATTTTCCTGTCTCACCCTCCCCAGTAGCTGGAATTACAGGCGTGTGCCATCATGATCAGGTTGTTTTTGTATTTTTAGTAGAGATGGGGTTTCACCATGTTGGCCTGGCTGGTGTCGAACTCCTAACTTCAGGTGATCCACCCGCCTCAGCCTCTCAAAGTGCTGGGATTACAGGCATGAGCCACTGCACCCGGCCCCTATACGTATTTAGTTATATATACATATAGTTATTTTTAGTTTTATCAATATATGTATATATAACTATGTACATATAGTTATTTTTAGTAATATCAAAAAACCATAGCTAACATTATGATTTAGCAAAATATTGTTTACCCCAAAGCCAAGTGTTATATATTAATGATATTTTTTCATTTTTGAGTTTTTCTTCCCCACAGGTTTTCTGATCTTTTTTTTGTTCTCTAACTTTCTATTATAGCTATATACTCCTTTCTCTGTTTAATTTTCTTTTTATCTAGAAGATGTCCGTTAGTAGTTCTTTTAATGAATATCTGTGGTTAAACTCTTAGTCTTTCCAGTGTCTGAAATATCCTCATTTTTATGTGACAGGTCACTTTTCTGCCCTCAACATTTTGGACATACCTCATTTCCAACAGACATTTGTTACTTCTGTTAGAGTCTGCTGTCGTTCTCATAACTGTTCCTTGTGGAAATGTCTATATATAAAATCTCAGAACTATATGTTTTTAACATATACACATATATTTATTTTAAAATATATAATTAAGTTAGTAGTAGTAGTAGTATTTTTTTTTTTTTTTGAAGGAGCCTCCACCTCCCAGGTTCAAGTGATTCTCCTGCCTCAGCCTCCTGAGTAGCTGGGATTACAGGCATGCACCACCATGTCTGGCTGATTTTTGTAATTTTAGTGGAGACATGGTTTCACTATGTTGGCCAGGGTGGTCTCCAACTCCTGACCTCAGGTGATCCACCTGCCTCAGCCTCCCAAAGCGCTAGGATTGCAGGCATGAGCCACCACTCTTGGCCTTGTTATTATTGACTATTGTCACCCTATTGCACCATCAACTAGTAGGTCTTATTTATTCTAGAACCTTGTTTTAAGGTATCCTGAATGTGGCTTTTTTTGTTTTTTTTTTTTTTTTCTGAGATGGAGTCTCACTCTGTTGCCCAGGCTGGAGTGCAGTGATGCGATCTTGGCTCACTGCAACCTCTGCCTCCTGGGTTTAAGCAATTCTCCTGCCTCAGCCTCCTGAGTAGCTGGGATTACAGGTGCATGCCACCACGCCCGGCTAATTTTTGTATTTTTAGTAGAGACGGTGTTTCACCATGTTGGTCAGGCTTGTCTCAAACTCCTGACCTCGTGATCCGCCCGCCTTGGCCTCCAAAGGTTCTGAGATTATAGGTGTGAGCCACCATGCCCAGCCCAATGTGGGTTTTTTTTTTTTTAACTTGAATTTTATTTATGCTTTCTGATTTTATAATAGTTAACTTACAGTAAAAGTAAACTGGTTGTCTAAATAAATAAGCTGATTTCCTATACTAGTTTAGAGTCTTTGTTTTCTTAAACCGTATTAAGAGATTTGATTACAAAAGTAAAATTGAGGCTTTTGTCTTTTTTTTGGCCACTCTAATTTGCTGACTGACTTAACATTTGTCTTCACAGTAAACATTGTAAGTAAACACTGATGTTTGTTATGTAGTATATAAAAATATTATTTAGGAGTGGTGAGATTTAAACTTTTACAAACTGTAATATATATAGTAGAGCAACACTGGACAAATAACCTTTTCAACTTAATCGGAGATGTTCTATAAATATTTATTTACATATTTACAGCACATATAATACTTGGCATATGTAAAAGCCCATCTTTATGCTCTTTCAATTAAAATTGATTATTATTATTATTTTCTTTTGAGATAGAATCCCTCGCAGTCACCCAGCTGGTGTGCTAGTGGTGCGATCAGGGCTCACTGCAACCAGTTTTTCTACCTCAGCCTCCTGGGTAGCTGGAACTACAGGGATGTGCCACCATGTCCAGCTAATTTTTGTATTTTTAGTGAAGAGGGGTTTCACCATGTTGGCCAGGCTGGTCTTGAACTCCTAACCTCAGGTGAGCTGCCCGCCTCAGCCTCCCAAAATGCTGGGATTACAGGCGTGAGCCACTGCACCTGGTCTAAAATTAATTAGTTTTTAAGACCCTCTTAGTGGGAACAGACTTTCATAGTATTTAGTTATAATAGTTTGGAATCAAAGTAGTCGAGTGCTACTTTTTTCCCTCTGTACATCCTATCCCTAATGCCTTTATTATATTTTGTTTCTTATTTGAGAGCTTTATTTGCTTCATAACTTTTTTTTTTTTTTTGAGACGGAGTTTCATTCACACCAGGCTGGAGTGCAGTGATGCAATCTTGGCTTACTACAACCTCCGCCTCCCGAGTTTAAGCGTTTCTCCTGCGTCAGCCTCCCGAGTAGCTGGGATTACAGGCATCTGCTACCACGTCTGGCTAAATTTTTGTATTTTTGGTAGAGACGGGGTTTCACCATGTTGGCCAGCCTGGTCTTGAACTACAGACCTCAGGTGATCCACCCACCTCGGTCTCCCAGAGTGCTGGGATTACAGGCGTGAGCCACTGCGCCTGGCACTTCGTAACCTTTTTATATCATCTTCCTGTTCCCCAAAATGAAGTAGTTTCTTCTTCTTACAAATACTGTTTTTTGTTTTCTTTGTGTTTTGTTTTGTTTTGTTTGTTTGTTTGTTTTGAGGCAGAGTCTTTTTCTGTTGCCAGGCTGGAGTGCAGTGGCATGATTTCGGCTCACTGCAGCCTCTGGCCCCTCGTTCAAGTGATTCTCCTGCCTCAGCCTCCCAAGTAGCTGGGATTACAGGCACAAATACTGTTTTTAGCAGGCACAGTGGCTCACTCCTATAATCCCAGCACTTTGGGAGGCTAAGGTGGGAGAATTGCCTGAGCCCAGGAGTTCGAGACCAGCCTAGGCAACATAGTGAGACCCTGTTTCTACAAAAAAATTTTTTTAATTAGCCCGGTCTGGTGGTGCACAATTGTTGTCCCAGGTACTTGGGAGTTTGAAGTGGGAGGATGGATCTCTTGAGCCCAGGATTAAGGCCGCAGTGAGCTGTGATCATGCCACTGCAGTCCAGCCCGGGCCACAGGTTTCAAAAAGAGAGAAAATTAGAATATACGTTAGGGAGAAAAAAAGCAAATAACCATATTCTTATCAACCTAGTGACCACCCCTATGAAGACCCTGGTACGTGTTCTCATTGAAATCTTATTTTAAAATATGTTTGAATTTAAAAAATATTACCTTGGTTTTACAAATGTTTGCTTGTCTTTATGTTCAGCTATGATTTTCTAATCACAATGGTTTTACTTTTTCCTTGTCAGAAAGTGGAGCTGTTCCAAAAAGAAAAGACCCCTTAACACACACTAGTAATTCACTGCCTCGTTCAAAAACAATTATGAAAACTGGATCTGCAGGCCTTTCAGGCCACCATAGAGCACCTAGTTACAGTGGTTTATCCATGGTTTCTGGAGTGAAACAGGGACCTGGTCCTGCTCCTACCACTCATAAGGTATTCTGGGACAGTAACTTTAATTGCTGTGTTTTTGCAAATATAAAAATTTTTAAGATACTATGCTTGCTTAAGTTGATTATAAGTACTTTGTAATACTTTTGAGAATGGATAAGCTTCCATAAAGTTAATTTTTTTTTTTTTTTTTTGAGACTTGTTGCCCAGGCTGGAGTGCAGTGGTGCGATCTCGGCTCATTGCAACCTCTGCCTCCCAGGTTCAGGCGATTCTCAGCCTCCCAAGTAGCTGGAATTATAGGCATGCACCACCACGTCTGGCCAATTTTGTATTTTTAGTAGAGACGGGGTTTCTCCATGTTGGTCAGGCTGGTCTTGAACTCCCGACTTCAGGTGATCCACCCGCCTCAGCCTCCCAAACTGCTGGGATTACAGGCGTGAGCCACCGCACCCAGTCAAAGTTAATATTTTTTAAAATCCACAGAGCAACTTGCTCTAAAACTTTTTTTGGAGCTCATTGGACATTTAATACCAAGTTTTGCTTACCCAGTCTGTTTTATATAATGCTGTATATTTCATTTTAAATTTATTTTTTAAATTATTTCAATCTATGTAAATGTTTTATAACAGTAACATACCTAGAGTTTTGTCATGATTCTAACAAGGGTCAAAATTTGTTTTTATTTTGTAAAAACTAAATCTCTGGATAAAATCCTCTATAACTGACTTAATGCCAAATATAGTTATCTGGTGAATAGAGTTTTACCTTCAGGTAAATATACAATTTCTGGATTTTTATACTCTTTTTCCTATTTTTAAAGCTTGAATTCTGTGAACTTTAAGGTTATTTATGAAAAGTGTAAATGTTACGTTGTATTTTCACATTAAAATTCTGTATCCTTTAAGGGCACTCCAAAAACAAATAGGACAAATAAACCTTCTACCCCTACAACTGCTGCTCGTAAGAAAAAAGACTTGAAGAATTTTAGGAATGTGGACAGCAACCTTGCTAACCTTATAATGAATGAAATTGTGGACAAGTAAGTTTTGCCATCTAAATGTTTTACAGTTTTTATGTTTTAATTTTACTTAGAAAACATGTCAGGAGTTAAATAGATAATAAATACCTTGTCTGGTTTACATACTTAATTTTTATGATAGTTTTCAATTATCAATGTAGAAACCATTGCTTTACTGATTTAACTATAGTTTAACAGTTAACATAAAAATAACTATATGTTATAGGGCTTAGGCTTCATCTTGTAATAACTGGGTCCCGTTTGTATTGTAGAACTAACTGAGGTCTTGTTTCTTAGTGGAACAACTGTTAAATTTGATGATATAGCTGGTCAAGACTTGGCAAAACAAGCATTGCAAGAAATTGTTATTCTTCCTTCTCTGAGGCCTGAGGTAAGAACTTATTTTCTATAATACCATCTGTTACCAAATCCACAGTAGTAGTAAAGAAATATTTGAGCTGTACTATAATAATTCATTCATATAGGGTAATAGTAGATTTAATGTTTTGTTTTATTTTATTTTATTTTATATTTTTTTTGAGACGGAGTCTCGCTCTGTCACCCAGGCTGGAGTACAGTGGCCAGGTCTCAGCTCACTGCAAGCTCCGCCTCCCGGGTTTACGCCATTCTCCTGCCTCAGCCTCCAGAGTAGCTGGGACTACAGGCGCCCACCACCTCGCCCGGCTAGTTTTTTGTATTTTTAGTAGAGATGGGGTTTCACTGTGTTAGCCAGGATGGTCTCGATCTCCTGACCTTGTGATCCACCCGTCTCGGCCTCCCAAAGTGCTGGGATTACAGGCTTGAGCCACCGCGCCCGGCCGATTTAATGTTTTAAAAAAGACAAAACATTAACAATTGATGTTGAGAAGTTATTATAGAATAGGAAAATGGATATGAGTTCCTAATTTCCAATCCTTTTATATTTTTAGGAAAAGTGGGTAGTATGGTATAATTCTGTTTTGTTTTGGAGACGGAGTCTCACTCACTGTGTTGCCCAGGCTGGAGTGCAGTGGCATGATCTTGGCTTACTGCAACCTCTGCCTCCTGGGATTCAAGTGATTCTCCTGCCTCAGCCTCCCAAGTAGCTGGGATTACAGGCATGTGCCACTACGCCCAGCTAATTTTTGTATTTTTAATAGAGATGGGGTTTTGCTATGTTGGTCAGGCTGATCTTTCACACCTGACGTCAAGTTATCCACCCACTTCGGCCTCACAAGTGTGAGCCACTACATCTGGCCAAATTTTGATATCAAGGTGAGAGAGATTTCAAATTAAGAGAAGGTACAAAAATCAGCCTAGCGTGGTGGCGCACACTTGTAGTCCCAACTACTGGGGAGGCTGAGGCAGGAGAATTGTTTGAATCAGGAGGCAGAGGTTGCAGTGAACCGAGATGGCACCACTGCACTCCAACCTGGGAGATAGAGCAAGACGCCATCTCAAAAATAAAATAGGCTGGGTGTGGTGGTTCAAGCCTGTAATCCCAGCACTTCGGGAGGCTGAGGCGGGCGGATCACGAGGTCAAGAGATCGAGACTATCCTGGCCAATATGGTGAAACCCTGTCTCTACTAAAATTACAAAAATTAGCTGAGCTTGGTGGCGTGTGCCTGTAACCCTAGCTAGTGCCTGTAACCCCAGCTACTCGGGAGGCTGAGACAGGAGAATCACTCGAACCCGAGAGGCAGAGCTTGCTGTGAGCCGAGATTGTGCCACTGCACTCCAGCCTGGAGACAGAGCAAGACTCTGTCTCAAAAAATAAATAAATAAATAATTTAAAAGATAAATAAATAAAAATAAATAAAATTAAGAGAAGAAAATCAGGCAGGTAGTGGCCCCTGACACAACGAGTTTTCCCAGAATTAGATTGCTTGGGAATGCAGCCCAAAGGGTATGGTAAACTCCATCTAAGGCTAAATACCAGCATGAGACTGATAATAAACAAGTACTTTATGGGGAAGCTTTTAAAAAATTATTTTTAGAAAGAGAGAAATGATACTGGAGAAAGAGGAATTAAGGTAGAATAATTCTCTTTTTTTCGAGATGGAGTTTTGCTCTTTACCCAGGCCAGAGTGCAGTGGTGTGATCTCGGCTCACTGCAACCTCTGCCTTTGGGGTTCAAGTGATTCTCATGCCTCATCCTCCCGAGTAGCTGGGACTACAGGCGTGCACCACCACACCTGACTAATTTTTGTATTTTTAGTAGAGACAGGGTTTTACCATGTTGGCCAGGCTGTTCTCAAACTCGTGGCCTCAGGTGATCCGCCCACCCAGGCCTCTCAAAGTGCTGAGATTATAGACAGGAGCCACTGCACCTGGCCTGAAGAACAATTTTTAAAAGAATTACTTTTAAGGATATTAAGTCATCAAAGTAGATAGAGCCATTAAATGATGGGTAGGAACCTAATCTTGCATCCCATACTTTATGACTCATTAAGAAAGATAGGTAATCTTGCAGTTGATGATAAATATGCGGCTTTCCATACTTAGCACTGTTTTGAATTTTTCCATTTCACAGATGGTATATTTAGTGCTGTTCCAATAATATTGCAAAAAAAATAAATCTGAAGACTCACTTCTGGGTCACAGTTATTTCACTATTAACATTAAAATCTACGGGCCTATCTATAACATCTAGTGGAAATAAGTTGTGTGGCACATTGTGCTGGGTGCATTATTAAATGAATGTGCAAAGGTTTTATGGCTGTCTCAATTTTTCCATAGTCTGAGTCATTCACTTACTGCCTTCATGCTGCTTATTACTTGTAAGTGAGTACCAACTGTACTAGAACTTATTGAATATTTTTCAAGTCTAGTTTACTTATTACTCATTCTATGTACATAAAATCAGTGGTTTGATATGCTAGTTAGGTTTTTGCTAATACCCAGTAAAATAATTAGATAATTATTAAAATAGAAAGCATTTGTCATTGTGTGAACTGGATTTATATCATGTACCACCTCAGGTCACACTTTGGGAAACATAGCTTACATATTGAGCTAATATTTTGCTGGAGTTATATAAGATTAGTAAATGCTGTAGACCAAATATTGAAAAAAAAAAAAAAAGCCCACTCAAAGAGGATTTATGTAATTATAGACCTGAAAAGGATCTTAGCAGTCTTCTGATCCATTCATTGATAAATAAACTAGTCCTAAGAGCTAAAATGACTTGCTCAAGATTTTAGTTAAGTGGTAGACCTGGGAAATACATTTCTAAGATTAGAACTGCTTCTTTAGTGCTATAGCTGCTACCTAATTCTTACATACGGGGTTTTAGTATTTATTAAGGGACATGCTTTTTAGGGTAGAAAAATATATCTAAAATTGTGAAGGTAATACCAAGGAAATATTTAGGCTATGCAAGAAGTAGTTCAGCTTTTGCTTTACCCAGGTCTATAGAGAACATATCTAAAATAGTAAGTAACATGTGAATTTGAATTTAGGCATATTTTCATGGTAGTGACATAATATGCAATTAAGAAGCTATAATATAAAAATGCCAGTTGCAGGTTATTTCAAATAAAGTTGAATAACCTGACCTCAGGAGGGGCAGAAACCTTAGTAAACTTAGTAAATTGAGACCTAAGGAAGAGCAAGATCTGTGGTAGAGCCAGGTCTCAAGGTTTATATCCTGGTACAAACTTGTCTATACATCACCACGACCTGCCAAATGGAACTTTTTTTCCTTCTAGTTCAGATTTCCAAGAATGGGAATATTATTGTCCTAGCTCAGCTTTTCACAATAGACTCACAAAATGAATCATGTTAAGCCTATGAATGGGTAAGACTTATCCCATAACACACCTCCATTGTGCAAAAAATCAGCTTTATTCCTAATTCCCCATAGTAGGAAGCTTGCATAGACCACAATAGAGACATTGTTAGGCTACATCAAGAAGGTGAGTGGCAGGCATTCTTGAGTATACTGGAATTTTTATTTCATTGTAGAAGCACAGAATCATAATTAGTCATCTAAAACTAGTTTTAAGGAGATAATACTAAAGATACTCACTTGAGATAGATTGCTCTCGGAATTACTTAAAACAAGTGCTTTAAGTCTTGCTCATTCATGAAGCCATAGCCCTGGAGGGGATATTGAAAAACTTCTCCATCTTCCTTCAATCACATAGGACCATGTTTTTAATTATATTTTAACATTAAACATAATTTTTAAAAGTTGCAAATACTAATCTTTGAAAAAAAACTCAAACTGTATAGCAGAAAATAGAACATGCCCTCTTACCCAAAAGCAAGACTACATTTTAAAGTATATCACAGCAATCTGTCTTAATACTTTTCTCAAATATTTTACAAAGAAAGCATATATTCTTGTGTCCTTATTTCATAAATCTCTTCCATATCCTGTGCAGCTTGTCTGAAATGGAAAAGAATTATTATCAATCAATAAGATGAAAATGAAGCTTTTAATATTTTTTATATTTCATTTTGAGCTTTTTATATTTCTTATTTTGTTCTCTTGCTTAAATGTGATTCTTTGAGATTTATAGAAGAATGTGATTGTTCTCCAGTTTTAAAAAGCTCTCCTCTGTCTACTAAAATTTCCATGAATTTATTTATTTATTTATTTATTTATTTATTTATTTATTTATTTATTTATTTATTTTTAATTGAGACAGAGTCTCACTGTGTTCTCCAGGCTGGCCTCAAACTCCTAGGCTTAAGTGATCCTCCTGTCTCAGCCTCCCAAGTAGCTGAGATTACAAAACTTTCCATGAATTTCTGAATATGATGTTATCTTTCATATACTAGCTTAAACATCAGCCTTTCTTCTTTCAAAAATGTTAGAACTTACCTCTTTAAATAATCTTATAAAGCCATTTCTTAATTTTTGTTTCCTTTTCTAATCTACTAACTTGTATATCATAGTAAATGAACCCTTAGTTCCATCATACCACACACCTTCTACTCCTGTCCTCCCACTTTTTCTCTCCTAGGCTGGAGTACAGTGAATATTTAGTGCTTTTAAATATTATTCATTACCAAGCCAAGTAGTGTACTGTTTTTTCCGTGTACAGCCTTTTTTCCCCCTAAATAATTGTGTTATTTTTTCATTTGCTTCATTTTCATCTTATTGATTGATAATAATTCTTTTCCATTTCAGTCTAATTTCCACATGGCCAAACCAATCTAAAAACCTGTTAACTCAGGTCTTTTTTTTTTCCCCGGAATACTTTTTCCTGGAACCACCTTCTTTTCATTCCAGACCAAATGCTTTCCATGCCTCTTTCAAAGTGGTTGTTCTCTAATCTGTCTTCACTACCATCATGATTTCCTTTTCCTTTTTTCCTCTTTCTTACGTATCTCCTGTCTTTTAAATTCCATATTTTCCACATTCATGATTTATTTTCTCATTTTAATGGCTATATCTTTCAGTAACTGAGAAAAGGTTTGTGTGAGGGAATTTTTTGAGATGCTGTAGTTTTGAAAATATCTTTGTTCTGCTATCTTCTCTTATTAATAATTTGACTGGATGTCAAGATTTAAGTTGGAAACTATTTTCCCTGAATATTTTGAAGGCATTATCTGTTGTCTTCTAGCTTCCGGTGTTGCTTTGTATTAGAGACAGAAGATCGGGAATCAGGATAGCATTGGACTTCTTATTTCTATTTCCCAAAGCTTTTTGGATTTTCTCTTTATTCTATTCTTCTGACATTTTATAATGATGTGCTTGATGCATTTTCTTTGTATTTTCTTTTTCCCTCTTGTACATTTCTTTCTTTTTTTATGGGGGACAGGGGAGAAGTCTCACTCTTCTCACCCAGGCTCCATGGAGTGCAGTGGTGCGATTTTTGCTCACTGCACCCTTCACCTCCTGGGTTCGAGTGATTCTCCTGCCTCAGCCTCCCAAGCAGCTGGGATTACAGGTGCCCACCACCACCATGCCCGGCTAATTTTTGTATTTTTAGTAGAGACGGAGTTTCACCATGTTGGCCAGGCTGGTTTCAAACTCCTGACCTCAGGTGATCCATGCACTTTGGCCTCCCAAAGTGCTGGGATTACAGGCATGAGCCACCGTACCCAGCCCTATTCTTATTTCATAGACGCGATGTCTTCTTTTCTGTCTCTGAGAGCTTTTGTGAAGTTTTCTTTTGTTTACTTTATTATCTGTTTCTTCCAGATTTGTCCTCTTTTCTTTTTGCCTTAAGCTCTTTCATATTGGAAGCTTCTCTCAAATGTCTGGTTATTCTGGTTGTCCACTTATATTACGTGGAACAATAAAAAAGTTGATTAGGACTCTGTGCTGTAAGTAAATTGTTGATAGTGAGAGCCCATTAATCACAGGATAATCAAGCAGCAAGCCTACTGTTTATTTAGGTTTCTCCAAATGGCTATATCTGTCAGTCTTTTTTTTCTGGGGTTATTTGGCTTCTCTAGAAAAGAATTTTCTGGTCTCTTGTTTGGAGAATACAAGCTTGACTATTGGTGTCCCAGAAAATGGGTGGGAGGAGAGGACTTTGTTTTCTGTTAGGTTGAGCCATGTGAAATTACTAGGTTTTGTGTTGTTTTTTTGTTTCGTTTTGAGACAGAGTCCCACTCTGTTGCCCAGGCTGGAGTACCTTGACATGATCTTGACTCACTGCAACCTCTGCCTCCCAGGTTCAAGCAATTCTCATGCCTCAGCCTCCCAAGTAGCTGGGATTGTAGGCATGCGCCACCACCCCTGGCTAATTTTTGTAATTTTAGTAGAGACAGGGTTTTGCTATGTTGACCAGTCTGATCTTGAACTCCTGACCTCAGGTGATCCACCTGCCTTGGCCTCCCAAAGTGCTGGGATTACAGGTGTGAGCCACCACACCCGGCCTGAAATTACTGTTTTTATAGGTCAAAAACAGTTAAGGGATAGGCATGGTGGCTCACACCTATAATCCCAGCACTTTCAGAGGCCAAGACAGGAAGATTACTTGAGCTCAGGAGTTCGATACCAGCCTGGGCAATGTAGTGAGACCCCATCTATATATATATTTTTAAAAAATGGATGAATATCTTTGTTTGCAGATAACGTGTTTGCATATGTAGAAAATCCCAAAGAACAGACAAAAAGAGCTCCTAGAACTAATAAATGATTATGACAAGGTATAGAATACAAAATTAATATACAAAGTCAGTTGCTTTTTTATATACAAGCAGTGAACAACTGGAATTTTTTTTTTTTTTTTGAGACGGAGTCTCACTCTGTTGCCCAGGCTGGAGTGCAGTGGCGTGATATCAGCTTACTGCAAGCTCCGCCTCCCGGGTTCGTGCCATTCTCCTGCCTCAGCCTCCAGGGCAGCTGGGACTACAGGCGTCCGCTACCATGCCTGGCTAATTTTTTGTTAGTAGATAGAGATGGGGTTTCGCCGTGTTAGCCAGGACGGTCTCGATCTCCTGACCTCGTGATCCACCCACCTCAGCCTCCCAAAGTGCTGGGATTACAGGCGTGAGCCACCGCACCCGGCTACAACTGGAATTTGAAATTAAAACACAATACCATTCATATTAACACTAATAAAATGAAATACGTGTAATTCTAACAAAGTTTGTTGTAGAAGGTCTATATGAGAAGAATTATAGCACTCATAAAAGAAATCAAAGATCTAAGTAAATTGAGAGATATTCCATGTAAATGGACAGGAAGACTAAATATTATTGCGATGTCAGTTCTTCCCAAGTACATATATTGATTCAGTGCAGTCCCAATAAAAATCCAGCCAGTTATTTTGTGGATACTGACAAACTAAAGTTTATATGAAAAGGCAAAAGACCTAGAACAGCCAACAGTATTGAAGAAGAAAAAAGTCAGAGTACTGAAACTACCCAATTTCAAGACTTACTGTAAAGCTACATTAATCAAGTCAGCATGTCATTGGCAAAAGAATAGACAAATAGATCAGTAGAACTGGACAGAGAGCCTAGAAATCAACCCACACAGATGAAGTCAACTGATCTTTGGCAAAGGGACAAAGACAATTCAGTGGAGAAAAGATAGCCTTTTCAACAAATGGTATAGGACAACTGGACATCCACATGCAAAAAAGTTGATTTAGACACAGACCTGACAACTCTCACAAAAATAAACTTAAATGGATCATAGACTTAAATGTAACTTGCGAACTGAACTTCTAGAGGATAACATAGGAGAAAAATCTAGGATAACATATGAGAAAAATTTTTGGTTTGACAGTGACTTCGTAGGTACAATACCAAAACATGATCCTTGAGAAAAAAGTCAGTATGTTGAACTTTGTTTAAATTTAAAACTTCTGCTCTGTGTAAGACGCTGTTAGGAGAATGACAAGACACACAGCAGAGTGGGAGACTTTACAGAATTCATTACCTGATGAAGGACCAGTATCCAAAATATACAAAGAACTTTTAAAACTCAACAATAAGAAAATATACAGCCCAGTTGATAAATGGGCAAAATATCTGAACAGACACCCACAAAGGAAGATAGATGACGACAAGCATATGCATATCTGCTCAACATCATGTCATTAGGGAAATTGCACGTTAAAACAACAACAAGACACCCTGCCACCCCTATTAGAATGGCTAAAATCTAAAACACTGACAGCACCAAATTCTGGCAGGGATGTGGAGCAGCAGAAATTTTAATTCATTGCTGATGGAAATCTAAAATGGTAGAACCATTTTGGAAGATAGTTGGACAGTTTTTTACAAAACCAAAGACAGTTTGATGGTTTCTTACAAAACTCTTACCATATGGTTCAGCAGTCTTACACCTTAGTATTTACTCAAATAAGTTTAAAATGTACATCCAGTCAAAAACCTGCACATGAATATATCTAGCAGCATTATTCATAGTTGCCAAAACTTGGAAGCAGCCAAGGCATCCATAACAAGGTGAATGGATAAACAACAGACTGTGGAACATCATGTAATGGAGTAGTATTCAGCAATAAAAACAAATGATATATCAAGCCACAGAAATATATGGAAGAACCATAAATGCATATTGCTAAATGAAAGAAGCCAATCTGAAGAGGCTAAATTATAGGATTCTGACTATATAATGTTTTGGAAAAGGAAAAACTATGGAAACAATAAGTAGATCATTGGTTGCCAGGGAAGGCAGGGAGAGACGAATAGGTGGAGCACAGTGGATTTTTAAGGCAGTGAAACTGTTCTTTATGATAATCCAATGGTGGATACATGTCATTATACCTTTGTCAAAACTCACAGAATGTAAAACATAAGACTGACCCCTAATGTAAACTGTGGACTTCATTTAATAATAATACATGAATATTTTTTCATTAGTTCTAACAAATGTACTACGCTAATACAAGATATTCAGAGTAGGGGAAATTGGAAAGGAATGAGAGGTTGTATGGGAACTTTGTACTTTCTGCTCAATTTTCTATAAACCTAAAATCACTAAAAAAAGTTTATTTTATTTTATTTTTTAAAATTTTTTGAGATGGAGTTTCACTCTTGTTGCCCAGGCTGGAGTGCAGTGGCGCGATCTTGGCTCAATACGAGCTCCGCCTCCTGAATTCATGCCATTCTCCTGCCTCAGCCTCCCAGGTAGCTTTAACCACAGGTGCCTGCCACCGTACCCGGCTAATTTGTTTGTATTTTTAGTAGAGACGGGGTGTCACCTTGTTAGCCAGGATGGTCTTGATCTCCTGACCTCGTGATCCGCCCATCTTGGCCTCCCAAAGTGCTGGGATTACAGGCGTGAGCCATTTCCTGTTTTTGACTGTCTGCCTCATTACTGCTTGCTGTGGTGCCTGATACATCCAGTTTCTGAACCTTCCCGGGATTTTTGTTCACGTCAGCGTGCTTCTTGTATCTAGGTATCCCTTCACAAGTAGGCATTTAGGTTTTAAGCTCTGCTAAATGATTTACCACACTTTATCAGTTCTCCATTTTGTGGGAATTCATTGTGTTAATCTCCTTTTCTGTTTTTGTTTGGAAGATTCATATCTTTTTTATTCATTTAGTATTATTTGGGGGGATTTCTAAGTAGAGAAACATGCCTGTGTTCAATTTCTCTTGTTTAAGCAATCTGTTTTCATTTTTACCACCGAGGAGTTGGTTTTATTTCATTTTGTTTTACTTTTTTTTGAGACAGGGTCTCACTTTGTCAGCCAGGCTGGAGTACAGTGGCATAATCAAAGCTCACTGCACCCTTGGCCTCCCAAGCTCAAGTGATCCTCCCACCTCAGCCTCCTGAATAGCTGGGAGGACAGGCGATCAATCCAGCACACCCAGCTAATTTTTTTTTTTTTTTTTTGTAGAAGCAGAGTTTCCCTTATATCGCCCAGGTTGGTCTTGAACTCTTGGGCTCATGTAATCCTCCCATCTTGGCCCCCTAAAGTGCTGGGATTACAGGTGTGAGCCACCACACCAAGCTGTTTTTAATTGTTACGCTAATTTATGATTATGTGTTTCCTTTAAAGCTGTGGCAACTCTGTTTGGGAGGATGCTACTGAAAAAAGGATGCTTTTTAGATGACAAAGAGTACTTAAAGTGTCTCTAGAATCATAGTTGTAAACTGAAGTATGTATTTTTAAGTTGTTCACAGGTCTTAGAGCTCCTGCCAGAGGACTGTTACTCTTTGGTCCACCTGGGAATGGGAAGACAATGCTGGTAAGAGTTCTCTTCAAATTTGAGTTTTCTGTTGAGATATTTGGGATAATATGAAAAAAGGAAACTTTATCTTGTCCCTGATCCTATTATTTATGACTTGCTTTTTGCTATTATACACTTTTGGGGTTTTTTTGTTTGTTTGTTTGTTTTTGAGTGATCTTGGCTCACTGCAACCTCCGCCTCCTGGGTTCAAGTGATTTTCCTGCCTCAGCCTCCCGAGTAGCTGGGATTACAGGCACTCGCCACCACACCTGTCTAAGTTTTGTATTTTTGGCAGAGACGGGATTTCACCATGTTGGCCAGGCTGGTCTCGAACTCCTGGCCTTAAGCAATCCTCCCACCTGGGCCTCCCAAAGTGATGGGATTACAGGGGTGAGCCATTGCCTGTGGCTGATACACATTTAAGTTTTTCAGCTACTTTTCAATGTAGAAGTAGATGGAGAACCATGTATGTTATCTTCAGTGTTGTGTTTTTGGTTGGTTAAATTTGACAGTGTGATTGTCATTTTTTGTAAATTAAATAAAATTTTTACTTTGGAAGAGCTTACCTTACTATATTGAGTATCTTTCTAACCCCTGATACTTGCTTCTACTATCATAACAACTTTATTTAAATAATCAGTATTTTATAGCTTTTTTTTTTTTTTTTTTTTAAGTATTCTTTTGCCAGAAGTTTTTGTCAGGCTCTGGATACCTCTTTCCTCTGCATAGCCCTCCTGGGTGGAAAAAACAAACAGGGAAAGAGTGACTTTTCCTTAGATGTTTGTCTTTCTCAAAGCAGTTATCTTTGTATATCTAAGAAGAGAGGAGAATAACACTCTTTTTTTTAAATCTCTCTCTACTCATTCTCTCTCAGGAGGAGAATAGAAAGAAGCACAGCTCTTCCTGTAACCTGTCCATATTACTGAGAAAGAAACACATTGATTGCCATGTACTGGGGATTGTATTATACCTTACAGTTTTATTTTTATTTTTTATTAATTTTTTTTTAGACAAGAGTCTTGCTGTATCACCCAAGCTGGAGTGCAGTGATGTGATCTCGGCTCACTACCATCTCTTCCTCCTGGGTTCAAGCAATTCTGCTATGTCAGCCTCCCGAGTAGCTGGGATTACAGGCGTGTACCACCACACCTGACTAATATTTGTATTTTTATTAGAGATGGGGTTTCACCATGTTCGCCAGGCTGATCTCAAACTCTTGGCCTCAAGTGATGCGCCTGCCTCGGCCTCCCAAAGTGCTGGGATTACGGGCATGAGCCACCACACCCGGCCTCATAGCTTACAGTTTTAGAGAATCTTTTCTAGTACTTAAATCAGTAAATATGGTTATCTTTTAAATGTAATATATTGAACTAATTTCATATTTGCTTTTGTGATTTTTAAAGGCTAAAGCAGTAGCTGCAGAATCGAATGCAACCTTCTTTAATATAAGTGCTGCAAGTTTAACTTCAAAATATGTGAGTGCTCTGTTTCCAATATTGTCATATTTTAAATTACTGTCTAAATGTTACTGTTAATTATAGACAGTAATAATATTTCATGAAAATATTTTTCTAGGAATTTTGTATCTATTATTTACATATGATGAATATCAATCTTCAGAGTAGAAAGTTACGTACATTTGTGTTGTCAAATACTGTATTAGTTTACTGGGGCCTTGTAATAAAATACTGTAAACTGGCTGGCTTAAACATCAGCCATTTATTGTCTCACAGTTGTGGAAGGTAGAAGTCCAAGATCAGTCAAAATGTTGGCAGGGTTGCTTCCTCCTGAGGGCTATGAGGGAAAGTGTATGTTGCGTGTCTCCCTCCTAGCTTCTGGTGGCTTTCTGGCAATCTTTTGCATTCCTTGGCTTGTAGATGCATCCCTCTCATCTCTGTCTTTATCTTCATGTGGCATTCTCCCTGTATTTGTCTCTGTGTCCAAATTTCCTCTGTGGATTAGGGCCCACCCTAATGATCTCAGTTTAAGTTTGTCATCAGCAGCAATTCTATGTCCAAATAAGGTCACATTCGTAGGTACTAGGGATAGGACTTCAACACGTTTTTGGAGAACACAGTTCAACCCATTAACAAATACTGTCACTTTCCACTTAAGCTTCAAGTAAAGTGGATTTTATCTCAAGGAGCCACCAGATATGAACACAGATCTGATGGCATAAACTGAGTATTTCTGATTCTGATCTAAAATATGACACAAGATTTTCCCTGTTTAAATTTTTTAATTTTTTTTTTTTAATAGAGACAGGGTCTCGCTATGTTGCCAGGCTACTTTCGAAATCCTGGGCTTAAGCAATCCTCCTGCCTCGGACTCCCAAAGTGCTGGAATTATACATGTGTGCCACCACACCTGGCCAGTAGATTTTCCCTGTTTTGTTTTGATTGTTTATAATTTAGTTTTCTTTTTCCATTCACCCTCCGCTGACCCTATATAGTATTATTCAAACAAGTGCTCAGTCTAGTTTTGGAGTAGGGCAAGCATAATTACAGTGCTTAAAAAGAGTAATTTGTCTGGTGTGCAGAACTAGTGTGTAAATATAACTGGTGCACTGCAAAACTATGAAGTAGTTTCTGTCAAACCTTACACTGCTTTGTCTTTCTCCGTCTCTCCCTTTCTCTTGGTTGCCCCCTCCTCCTCCCAGTGATACCTTAGTCTCTGTTTGCCTTTATCAAAACCTTTATGATTGGCCGGGCACAGTGGCCCATGCCTGTAATCCTAGCATTTTGGGAGGCCGAGGCAGGAAGATCACCTGAACCCAGAAGTTTGAGACCAGCCTGGGCAACATGGTGAAACCCCATCTCTACAAAAAATAAAAAGTTTAGCCAGGCATAGTGCCATGCACCTGTAGTCCCGCTACTCGGGAAGCTGAGGTGAGAGGATCTCTTGAGCCTGAGAGTTTGAGGCTGCAGTGAACTGTGATCATGCCACTGCACTCCAGCCTGAGTGACAGTGTGAGACCCTGTCTCAAAGAAACAAAACAAGGGGGTCATGGTGGCTCACTCCTGTAATCCCAGTACTTCGGGAGACTGAGGCAGGAGGATTGCTTGAGGCCAGGAGTTCGATACCACCCTGGGCAACATAGTGAGACCCCCATCTCTACAAAAAATAAAAAATTTAGCTGGACATGCTAGTGAATACCTGTGGTCCCAGCGACTCAGGAGGCTGAGGTGGGAGGATCCCTTGAGTCGAGGAAGTTGAGGCTGCAGTGAGCCACGATCATGCCAATGCATTCCAACCTGGGCGTCAGAGCAAGACCATGTCTCAAAAACAAAACAAAACGAACTTTTATGGTTGGAAGTGTTTTGGCAAAAATACTTAAACTGAAATGTGAATCTCTGATGAAAGAACGTGTTACCTGTAAAAGTTTGAAGTGTTGGCATTTGTTGCACCAAAATCCAGAGGTGAGGCCAGGCGCAGTGGCTCACGCCTGTAATACCAGCACTTTGGGATGCCGAGGTGGGCAGGTACCTGAGGTCAGGAGTTCAAAACCAGCCCAGCCAACATTGCGAAACCCCATCTCTACTAAAAATACAAAAATTAGCCAGGCTTGGTGGTATGCGCCTGTAATCCCAGCTATTCGGGAGGCTGAGACATGAGAATCACTTGAACCCAGGAGGCGGAGGTTGCAGTGAGCCGAGATGGCACCACTGCACTCCAGCCTGGGCAACTGAGTGAGACTCTGTCTCAAAAAAAAAAATAAATAAAATAAAATCCAGAGGTGAATCCAGAGGTCATCACTACATGATATCCAGATAGCCTCTTTCCATGAGAGTCTCAAAGGATAACTTTGCTATCTATAGTTTTGCAGACAAAGAAACTTGATTTTATCAGCACACCAAGAGCAGATCTATGTCTTCGGAACAGACATGAGATCAGAATTGTCTAGCTGCTATGAACAGTGTGCTCTCTGTACCTTTAGACATGTATGGGAAACTTATTTGTAAGGTTGTATAATGAGCTGTGAGTCAAAGGCAAACTTGACATGTTGACCATAGTTGTTACGGCATTGGACTAAAGTAGCCTCCCTCCATCACTATGACAGAAATAGCCTTGGTGTTAGACCCATTGTTTTTGAAGTCTATTTGCTAAGACTCCCTCTTCTTTAGACAGTTCTTCAAATATTGTTATGCTTTTTCCTGTCATGGGATTCCTCTTCATGGAGTTTCCTTTCTCAGGAACACTATCTTTTCCCGGTTAATTTGTACTTATTCTTCAGATACCAGTGGAAATGTTACAACCTTCCCTGACCCTCCAAACTATTCCCCCTTATTATTCTCCTAGCACCACTTGCACCTCATTTGTCATACTCATTGGAGTTGAAATTCGTATTCATTGATAGGATTATTTTAATTGTATCTGATATCACTGTCACCTCCACTAGAAGATGGTCTCCATGCAGGCAGAGACTATCACCACGTGTTCTTCACTTCCATTTTCAGTTGGCAGTGAGTAGGTACGAATAAATATTTGTGGAATAATCATATGAGGTATAGATACTATTCTCATACCTCTATTTTATTAAGTAGGGAATTACAGAGAAGTTCAGTGATCTGCTCAGGATCTCATAACCAGGAAGTGGCAAACTAGGATTTGAGCTCCAGTAAGTGTGGTCTTTCATTAAAAATATTACAGCAACCATTCTTTCCTTTTTTTTTGTTTTGAGATGGAGTCTTGCTCATCGCCAGGCTGGAGTGCAGTGGCGTGATCTTGGCTCACTGCAGCCTCTGCCTCCTGGGTTCAAGCAATTTCCCCTGCCTTAGCCTGCCGAGTAGCTGGAACTACAGCCACCACACCTGGCTAATTTTTGTATTTTAGTAGAGATGGGGTTTCACCATGTCGGCCAGGATGGTCTCAATCTCCTGACCTCGTGATCCGCCCACATGTACCTCTCAAAGTGCTGGATTATAGGCATGAGCCACCACACCTGGCCTACAGCAACCATTCTCTTTTATCCATACTTGTTTCAAGAGTACTCTGTTTCATCTTCATTTTTCCAGAAACAACATAGCATTTATGATCTTAACCCCCAATTCTGATACTGCCTGAATATCTTGAAGCAAGTTTACTTTTAAGAAAGTTGAGGCTGGGTGTAGTGGCTCATGCCTGTAATCCCAGCACTTTGGGAGGCCAAGGCAGGTGGATCACTTGAGCTCAGGAGTTCAAGACCAGGCTGGGCAGCATGGCGAAATCCTGTCTCTACCAGAAATACAAGAAATTAGTCAGGTGTGGTGATGTGTACCTGTGGTCCCAGCTACTTGGGAGACTGAAGTGGGAGGATTTCTTGAGCTTGGGAGGTAGAGTTTGCTGTGAGCCGAAAGATCATGCCACTGCACTCCAGCCTGGGTGACAGAGCGAGATCCCATCTCAAAAAAAAAAGGAAAAAGAAAATTGAAATGTCTAGTCTATCATTTTGGCACTTCTAGCTAATACCATTTTTTCCTTATGTCTAACTGAAATCTGCTTTTTCTAATTTTTACATACTTGATTTAACAAAACTCCAGTTTTTTTTTTTTTTTTTTTTGAGGCGGAGTCTCGCTCTCGCCCGGACTGGAGTGCAGTGGGCAGATCTCAGCTCACTGCAAGCTCCGCCTCCCAGGTTTACGCCATTCTCCTGCCTCAGCCTCCGGAGTAGCAGGGACTACAGGCGCCGGCCACCTCGCCCGGCTAGTTTTTGTATTTTTAGTAGAGACGGGGTTTCACCGTGTTAGCCAGGATGGTCTTGATCTCCTGACCTCGTGATCCGCCCATCTCGGCCTCCCAAAGTGCTGGGATTACAGGCTTGAGCCACTGCGCCCGGCCCAGATTTTTTTTTAATGAGGCAGCCTTTCAAATATATAGGAACTTAACATTATATCCGCTTCCACGCAGCCCCCAGAATAGTTACTATTTTAGTTGTCTTTCTGTGGTGTCATGCCAGTTTGTCAGTATGCCTAGATAAGAACTGAATATTTTACCTCAGAAGTGACCTGACTTTGAAGACTTAAAAAAGAAGCATTGTGCCAGGCGCAGTGGCTCATACCTGTAATCCCAGCACTTTGGGAGGCTGAGGTGGGCGGGTCACCTGAGGTCAGGAGTTTGAGACCAGCCTTATCAACATGGAGAAACTCCATCTCTACTAAAAATACAAAAGATGAGCCAGGCATTGTGGCACATGCCTGTAATCCCAGCTACTCGGGAGGCTGAGGCAGGAGAATCGCTTGAACCCAGGAGGCGGGGGTTGCAGTGAGCTGAGATCACGCCATTCTACTCCAGCCTGGGAAACAAGAGCGAAACTCCATCTCAAAAAAAAAAAAAAAAAAAAGCATTGTCTAATGTTATATAGATGTTCTGTCTCATGATATACCCTGAGAAAGCTTTTGGGAGGAACTGCATCATAGTCATGGACAACATTTGTGTTATTAAAATATCTAGATTATTTTCCACAAAAAATCAGTTACATATGTATCTTAACATGTATTGTTGTTTAACCTTGTTTATTGAATAACTTACATGTAGAAAAGTATTTATAGCATAAGTATACAGCTCAGTGGATTACCACAAAGCAAATATACTTTCAAAATCACCACTCAGGTCAAGAAATAAATTGTTACCTGTGGCCCTGAAATCCCTCCAGGCACTCCACCATCTTTATCCACTCCTCTCAAAACCACTAGACTGCTAACATCATAGACAAAGCTAACATGCCTTTGAGCTTTATATAAATCTAATGAGGTAGGATTTTGTGTATATGTGTATTTGGCTTCTTTCATCAGCATTATATTTATGAGATTTATCTGGATTGTTGCAAGTAGTTGTAGTTGTGCTTTTTTACACAAATTTAGTTTTTACATTTTTCTTATATGTTCAAACTGTTAATTAATCTGCTTATCTATTATTAAAAAAAAAAGAACATTCACATAGTTCTTGCCAGTTTACAGTGTTTTTCCATACAGTCTTCAAAATGTAAAGTTTGGTCTTCAGTGCATCAGTATGCTGCTAGATTTAAAAACTAGGAAAAAAAAAAATCAGAGAAGTTAATAATATTAACTGTCACCTCCACTAGAAGATGGTCTCCATGTGGGCAGTAATATTTCTGTTGTATTATCTCTGCTAAGTAAAATCTTTTGTAAGTTTCTTTAAATGTTTTAATAAACCATAGTACTTAAAATGTTCTCAATTTTCTAAAGTAGTTAAAAGTAACTATAAAATGGCACCTGTTTTCCTGATCACATTTTACTTCCTATGTGAAATTTTACAAGCCATTATTCTATTTATTTATTTATTTACTTACTTTTTGAGACAGGGTCTTGTTCTGTCGCCCAGGCTGGAGTACAGTGGCATGACCATGGCTCGCTGCAGCCTCAACCTCCTGGGCTCAAGAGATCCTCCCACCTTAGCATCCCAAGTAGCTGGGACTACAGGCACGTGCCACCATGGCCAGCTAATTTTAAAAAATTTTGGAGGCCCAGATGCGGTGGCTTACACCTGTAATCCCAGCACTTTGGAGGCCGAGGTGGGCGAATCACAAGGTCAGGAGTTCGAGACCATCCTGGCTAACATGGTTAAACCCTGTCTCTACTAAAAGTACAAAAAATTAGCGGGGTGTGGTGGTAGGTGCCTGTAATCCCAGTTACTCAGGAGGCTGAGGCAGGAGAGTTCCTTGAACCTGGGAAGCAGAGATTGCAGTGAGCCGAGACTCCTTCTCAAAAAAAAAAAAAAAAAAAATTTTTTTTTGGGCGACAAGGTGTCACTGTGTTGCGAGGGCTGGTCTCAAACTTGTGGGCTCAAATGATCCTCCCATTTTGGCCTCCCAAAGTGCTAGGATTACAGGCATGAGTCACTGTGCCTGGTTTTCAAGTTGTCATTAAAGCATGTTTACCCACATTATGCATATAGTATAATGGAAAGTATTGTCGTGGAAGTTAGGAGATAGGGATTCTAGGCTAGCTTTTTCTTTTTTTGAGACAAGGTCTCACTTTTACGCCACAGGCCGAAGTGCAGTGGTGCAATCTCGGCTCACTACAACCTCCACGTCTCAGGTTCAAGCAATTCTTCCACTTCAGCTTCCAGAGTAGCTGGGATTTCAGGCATGCACCACCACGCCCAGCTAATTTTTGTATTTTTAGTAGACACAGGGTTTCACCATGTTGGCCAGGCTGGTCTCGAACTCCTGACCTCAGGTGATCCACCCACCTTGGTCTCCCAAAGTGCTGGGATTACAGGCATGAGTCACCGTGCCTGGCCTCTAGCATAACTTTTATATCCTGAACTGGCCTTGAGAAAGTATCACTTTAGGCCTGTTTCATCTGTAAAATGTTAATGTCATAAGAGATGATCTTTTGAGATTTCTTTCAGCTCTGAGAATTTTTATTTTTAATTTTTTTTATGTGAGACAGTCTTGCTTTGTCGCCCAGGCTGTAGTGCAGTGGTGCGTTCTCGGCTCACTGCAAACTCTGCCTCCCAGGTGCATGCCATTCTCCTGCCTCAGCCTCCCGAGTAACTGGGACTACAGGCGCCCGCCACCTCGCCCGGCTGATTTTTTGTATTTTTAGTAGAGACGGGGTTTCATCGTGTTAGCCAGGATGGTCTCGATCTCCTGACCTTGTGATCTGCCCGCATCAGCCTCCCAAAGTGCTGAGATTACAGGTGTGAGCCACCACGCCCAGCCTAGAATATTTGTTTGGATTATTCTAAATCTGGTGACATTTCTTTTGTTTTTAGTTAAATCTTCAATAAAAATAATAAATGCCACCTAGAGGACAGAAAAATTTTTACAGTAGATTATCACAGACCTCATGACTCTTTCATTACTTTGGTGCATATAATGGCCTTTGTATGGTGTCAGCACCTGGGAGTGTCTCAAGGGGTGTTCACTGACCTTCTGGACTATCTGGAAATACTTCAATATTTACTGGCTGGGCGCCGTGGCTCATGCCTGTAATTCTAGCACTTTGGGAGGCCAAGTTTAAGTGTGTCACTTGAGGTCAGGCATTCGAGATCAGCCTGGCCAATATGGTAAAACCCCATCTCTACTAAAAATACAAAAATTAGCCAGACATGGTGGTGGGCACCTGTAATCCCAGCTACCTGAGATGCTGAGGGATGAGAATCACTTGAACCCAGGAGGCAGAAGTTACAGTGAACCAAGATTGTACCACTACACTCCATACTGGGCTATAGAGCAAAACTCTGTCTCAAAAAAAAAAAAAGAAAGAAATGTTGATATTTATGTGTGAGTGACTTTTCACGATGTTCTTAATAGAGAAAGTTTTGTTTAGGAGAGCACACTCCAACTAACTTACTTCTGTAAATATACTCTGTAATCTAGGGATTAAAGAATATGTACAGTGTCTTTTTTCTCTTCCCTCGTCTTCCCCTTTTCTCACTAGTTATATCCTTGACCAAATAGCTATTTCATTCTCAAGTCTTAAGAATGCAGGGTGAAGCAAAACAGATGAATTTTTAAAGCACTTACCAGGCTGTATGAAATCACGGTCTGTTGTCTAAAATTGTAAGGAATGGTTCAGTAATACTGTCCCCTTTCTCAAACCAAATCTTTGGTTGTTTTAAGGAAGGGAAATTAAGTTCCTGTGTGGTAGATTTTCAACATAAAATTTAAAATACTGGAATAATGTTGCATTTTATGTGTATAACAATATAACGCCTTGTTTTAGGTGGGAGAAGGAGAGAAATTGGTGAGGGCTCTTTTTGCTGTGGCTCGAGAACTTCAGCCTTCTATAATTTTTATAGGTAAGAACATATTTTCCAACTAAGTTAGTTGACTATTTGTGAAATTTCCCTCTCCAAATAGGAAAGATATGATTGGAAACATTATTCAAAAGGAAGAAGTTTTAAAGAAGGGCAAGCTTAAAGACTGTCTAATGAATTTAATAGGACCCACTATATTATTAAGTAGTAAACTAGATTAATCTCAGATGACTCACACAGCTTGGTCTTTAATTAAAGTCTCATACTTGTATTTCCTCTAGATGAAGTTGATAGCCTTTTGTGTGAAAGAAGAGAAGGGGAGCACGATGCTAGTAGACGCCTAAAAACTGAATTTCTAATAGAATTTGATGGTGTAAGTGTTGATTATGATATTGTTAATGTGGCAGCATTTTCGTATATATATTTTCCTATTGAATGGCCAATGTTAAAATTACAAATATCTTTATATTTGTTATTACTTTTCTAAATTAATTGAAAAAAGATTTTTTGCTTGTAGGTACAGTCTGCTGGAGATGACAGAGTACTTGTAATGGGTGCAACTAATAGGCCACAAGAGCTTGACGAGGCTGTTCGCAGGTAGGGAGATTTATATGGAAATACATGCATTTATTACAGACAGCATTTACTCATGTATCCATCTTACGTATTATTTCCTTACTCTCAGTTTTAAGACTAACTTCACTATTTTCCTCCAGTACTATCCTCTAGCCTTTTGTTACCAACTACATAAGGATTTTGAGGTCAACTGCTTGATATCAGGAGAATTAGTCTAGTAAAGGTTTAGTTATGGTTTTAGGTAAATTGGTCAGTTCTTCTGTGTTGCATTAAATTATCTTTACACTTCAAAATTGATTCTTACCCTCTTTTATTGGGCTTCATGAGATGATCAAAGCAGGATTCATGGAAAACGTGTTTTCTGTTCTTGTGTGTTTGAGCCAGTTTATTCCCTTCGTACTGGAAGGACGGTTTGGCTTAGCATAAAATTCTTGGGCATCCTTTCCCAAGGAATTTACAGTATTGCCCCATTATTTCTAGGATTGGCTGTAGTAGTGTAAAAGTCTGAATCCAAATTGATTTTTTGAAATTTGTAAATTAACTTGATTTTTTCTCTCTTTACTGGATGGATTACGTGGTTATATTGCACCCAGGTAGTGAGCATAGTGTACAGTAGGTAGTTTTTCAACTCACACTTCACTCCTTTCTTCCCCCATGTAGTAGTCCACAGTGTGTATTGTTCCCATGTTTATGTCCATGTGTACTCAATTTTTAGCTCCCACTTACGAGAACACGAGCTATTTGGTTTACTGTTCTTGCGTTAATTAGCTTAGTATTAAGGCCTCCAGCTCCATCCATGTTGCTGCAAAGGACATTATTTCATTCTTTTTTATGGCTGCATAGTATTTCATGGTGTGTATGTACCACATTTTCTTTATCCAGTCCACCATTGATGGACACTTAGATTGATTCTATGTCTGCTGTTGTGAATAGTGCAGCAATAAACATGAAATGCATGTCTTTCTGGTATAATGATTTATTTTCCTTTGAGTATATACCCATTAATGGGATTGCAGGGTCAAAGGTAGATCTGTTTTATGTTTTTTGAGAAACCTGCAAACTGCTTTCTACAATGACTGAACTGTACATTCCCACCAACAGTACATATGCTCCACAGTCTTACCAACATCTGTTATTTTTTTTACTTTTTCCCGCAATCTCTAGATAATATGGGATGTTTTTTGCCATTTTATTAATAGCCATTCTGACTGGTGTGAGATATCTCATTGTGGTTTTGATTTGCATTTTTCTGATGGTTAGTGATGATGAGCATTTTTTCATGTTTGTTGTCCCCTCATATGTCTTTTGAGAAGTGCGTGTTCATTTCCTTTTTACCCATTTTTTAACAGAGTTGTCTGTTTTTAGCTTGTTCAGTTGTTTGAATTCCTTATAGATTCTGGATATCAGACCATTGTTGGATGCAATTCTGTAGGTTGTCTGTTTACTCTGTTGATGGTTCTTTTTGCTGTGCAGAAGCTCTTTAGTTTAATTAGGTCCCACTTGTCAATTTTTATTTTTGTTGCAATTGCATTTGGGGACTTAACCAGTTTTATTCTAGCATTTTTATACTTTGAGATCTTACATTTAAATCTTCAGTCCACCTTGAGTTAATTTTTGTATATGGTGAAAAGTAAGAGTCCAGTTTCATTTTTCTACATATGGCTAGCCAGTAATCCCCACGCCATTTATTGAGTAGGGAGTCCTTTCCCCATTGCTTGTTTTTGTCAGCCTTATCAAAGATCAGATGGTTACAGGTGTGTGGCTTTATTTCTCCATTTTCTATCCTGTTCCTTTGGCCTGTGTGTCTTATACCAGAATTATGCTGTTCGGGCTGCTGTATAGTTTAGTTTAAAGTCAGGTAATGTGATACTTACAGCTTTGTTCTTTGTTCTTAGGATTTCTTTGTCTATTTGGACTTGTGGTTCCATATGAATTTTAGAATAATTTTTTCTAATTTTGTGAAAAATAACATTGATAGTTTGATACAAATAGCATTGAATCTGTACATTGCTTTGGGCAGTATGGTCTTTTTACAACCAGAGAAATCAGGCAAGAGAAAGAAACAAAAGGCATCCAAATAGGAAAAGAAGTCGTCATTCTCTCTTCACTGGCAATATGATTCTATACTTTGAAAACCCTAAAAATTCCATCAAAAGGCTGCTAGAACTGATAAATGATTTTACCCCAAGGTTCAGGATACAAAATCAGTGTACAAAAAGTTAGTACTGTTTCTATACAGTAATAATGTCCAGGCTAAGAATCAAATCAAGAACACAATCCCATTTACAGTAGCCACAAAGAAAATGAAATACTGGCCGGGCACGGTGGCTCACGCCTGTAATCCCAGCACTTTGGGAGGCTGAGGCAGGTAGATCTCCTGAGGTCGGGAGTTCAAGACCAGCCTGACCAACATGGTGAAACCCTGTCTCTACTAAAAATACAAAAAATTAGCCAGGCACGGTGGTGGGTGCCTGTAGTCCCAGCTACTCGGGAGGCTGAGGCAGGAGAATTGTATAAACCCAGGAGGCGGAGCTTGCAGTGAGCTGAGATCTAGGCACTGCACTCCAGCCTGGGCAACAGAGCGAGACTCTGTCACAAAAAAAAAGAAAATGAAATACCTAGGAATACAGCTGATGACGGAGGTGAAAGAACTTATACAAGGAAAACTGTAAAGCACTGCTAAAATAAATCAGAGGTGACACAAATAAATGGAAAAACACTCCACGCTCATGGATTGGAAGAATCAATATCGTTAAAATGGGAAATTTATTTTAAATGATATCTTAATTTTTTCACCTAGTTCATTTTTCTGTTTTCTTTTGCACATAAATTATGTGTTATGTTGCATCCTTTTGTTTTCCCTATCTGTAATTTTCTTCTTAATCCTTTTAAACTCTTAGGTCTTTTTGCAATTTTCTTGTTAATCCTTTTAAACTCTTAGGTCTTTTTGTTTTGTTCTGTTTCCCCAAGCCTGTTGCCTTTATTTCTTACTGGGTTAGTATCTAATCTCCTTTCTGCTGTATCTTTTCTAACTCTTCTTTCCTTTGTGGTTTTTTATTCATTACTTTCCTGACCTCTGTTATTCTACTTTTCATCTTCTGTTTTATTTCTTTGAGCATCTATATGTTATTTCCATAAGCTCTTAATATTTCGTTGGGCTCTTGTTTCATAGAAAACAATTTTTTGGGGAGGGCGGATCACTTGAGGCCAGGAGTTCGAGACCAGCCTGGCCAACATAGCACAGCAGTGTCTCTGCTAAAAATACAAAACATTAGCTGGGTGTGGTCACACACACCTGTAATCCCAGCTACTCAGGAGGCTAAGAATCGCTTGAACCCGGGAGGCAGAGGTTACAGTGAGCCCAGACTGTGGCACTGTACTCCAGCCTGGGGGACAGAGCAAGGCTCTGTCTCAAAAAAAAAAAACAAAGAAAACGGTTCTTTGGTCGGGTGTCTTGGTGGGTCACACCTGGAATCCCAGCACTTTGGGAGGCCAGATCACTTGAGGCCAGGAATTCCAGACCAGCCTCGCCAACATGGCAAAACTCCTTATCTATAAAAAAAAACTTACGGATAAAAAAATTAAAAATTTTTAAAAAATTAAATTATTTCATGGAAAGATATTTGGTCATAATTTTAATTTGCTCTATGGCATAATCTTCTCATGCATGTTCTTCATTTTATCTAGTTTATGTTTGTTGTGTTTTGTTTGCTCTTTTTGGGGGCAGGTTTTTTTTTTTTTAAATGAACTGTGTCCTGGTTTTTCCTTTTTGCTTATTATTTTTCTTTGAATAAAAGAGTTTTCTTGGAAAACCTAGTTTTGGAAGGATATTGTAGGGGAAGGGATAGGTATCTTGAGTAGTCCACGTATACTCTAAACTAACATGCAGCCTCCCTCACTTACAGTGAAGGCCCTACCTAATAATGAAGTATATGTGTGTGTAAATAAGAGATAGGGTTGATTTATTCTTCTACTAAAAAATATTGGTCACTGCAAGACATTGTCTTCCCACCAGACTGTTAGATGCCTTCTTATAAAGATAATTCGTCTTAGAGTTTCTTTGTTCAGTCTCACCTTCCTTGCCATTCCTATGCTATCAGTTAGGGTTTACATGGTCTGCAGAGCCAGGCCTATATGCTTGTTTAAATGTGGAGGGATTGGCTTTATTATAACCCTTTAGGGTGTGCTATCTCTTTTGGGGAGGAAAACTGTATTCTGACAGTCATGTCCATGATCTTCAGCAGCAGATCCTTTGTGTGTCTTCGTCAGTGTAATTTTCACTGCCCTAGGCAGTTCACCTTTATGTAATACTATGTTCCATAAGTATTACCTAGTTTGTTGATGAAGTGTATGTTTCTGTTTCTATTATCCTTGCTGATTTTAGTATTTTTCAGATTCAAGAAGATAGGAGATCTACTTATGTCAGATATTTTGTTTGTTTTAAAGCATTACTGCTATTAAAAACATACACATACATAAATGATTAATTCTAACAATACCGAATTAAGGATTTTTAAACATTAACTAGAGTTTTAAAAGAGTAACAAAAATATTTTTACATTGATAACTACCAAAATGCATTCCAGTGCCTTGAATATTATATTTTAAAAGCTTTTTCCTGTCATTTGCTGCTTCAGCTTTAAATTCAAAATTATATTTCTAAAAGTGCTGGATTTTTTTTTTTAGGCGTTTCATCAAACGGGTATATGTGTCTTTACCAAATGAGGAGGTATGTATCTGTGTTTGAATTTTTTTGTTTTAAAGCAGAAACAAGAACTGCCATCTTGACAATATTAAGTCTTCCAATCCATGGTACAGCTACTTTGGAAAACAGTTTAGTGGTTTCTTAAAAAGATATACATAAGCTTACTGTCAGACCCAGCAATTTCACTCCTAAGAATTTACCCAAGAGAAACAAAAATGTATGTCCACACAGAGACTTGTACAAGAATTTTTATAGCAGCAGTATCAATAATAGCCAGCACTACAAATGATCTAAAATGTTCATTTTGGTGAATAAACAAATGTGGTATATGTTATGGATACTGTATACTGGATACTATTATCCATTATACATGCTGCATACTCATATTAAGTTTTATGAATGAAACTCCAAAACATTATAAATGAAAGAAGCAAGATGATGTATGTCACATATCATATGATTCTGTTTATATGCAGAAAAGGGAAATTTATTTATTTATTTATTTATTTGAGACAGAGTTTTGCTCTGTTGTTCAGGCTGGAGTGCAGTGGGGTGATCTTGGCTCACTGCAGCCTTCACCTCCCGGGTTCAAGTGATTCTCCTGCCTCAGCCTCCTGAGTAGCTGGGACTACAGGCATGTGCCTGGCTAATTTTTTGTATTTTTAGTAGAGATGGGTTTCACTGTGTTAGCCAGGATGGTCTTGATCTCCTGACCTTGTGATCCGCCTGCCTCAGCCTCCCAAAGTGCTGGGATTACAGGTGTGAGTCACCGCACCCGGCCAGAAAGTGCAAATTTCTAGAAACATAAAGCAGATCAGTGGGTTGTCAGGGTAAGAGTTGGGAATGAGGATTAACTGCAAACAGGTATGAGTGAATTAAAAAGTTCTTAAACTGGATTGTGGTGATGATTACACAATTATATAAATGTATTAAAAGTCATTGAATTATACACTTAAAATGGGTGAATTTCATAGTAGATGAATTCATACCTCTGTAAAACTGGTTTTTTTTTTGCAGCAGAATATTTATTGCTATGTTTTTATCCAGGTGTGGTGGCTCATGCCCTTAATCCCAGCACTTTGGGAGGTTGAGGTGGGAGGATCACTTGAGCCAGGAATTCAAGACCAGCCTGGGTGACATAAGGAGACCCTGTCTCTACAAATACTTTTTTAGAAATTAACCAGGCATGGTGGCACGTGCCTTTGGTCCCACTTACTCGGGAGGCTGAGATGGGAGGATTGCTCGAACCCAGGATGTCAAGGCTATAGTGAGCTATGATTGTGCCCTGCACTGCAGCCTGGGTAACAGAACAAGACCCTGTCTCAAAATAAAAAAAGAAAAGAATCATTAATTCTGATATTAAATTAGACTGAATTATCATTTTTTTAATATTTTGCAGACAAGACTACTTTTGTTTAAAAATCTGTTATGTAAACAAGGAAGTCCATTGACCCAAAAAGAACTAGCACAACTTGCTAGGTGAGTAATTTGGATTTGGTTTATCTTACAGCTTTTATTTATTTTTTTTGTAAATACTTCTTTTTTTAGTTATTTAAAGTAATCTTAAGTATGAAATGAGTAATTCATTTACAGAAGACTTTTTGTCTCATCCTCTACCTCCTTTGCCTTTTCTTACGTCTTATTCTTATATATATGTGGAATCTAAATTTCACTTACTGTGTCCTCTGCAAGACATGACCTAAATATCTAATGATGATAGTATATTCTTTTTATAAATTTATTTAAACCTGTAAGTGGTATTAAAGTAATTTAAACATTACACCCTGGGCAACATGGTGAAACCCCATCTCTATAAAAAATAAAATGAGTCAGGAATGATGGTACACACCTGTAGTCCCAGCTACTTGGGAGGTTGAGGTGGGAGGATCGCTTCAGCCCAGGTGGTAGAGGTTGAGTGACAGAGTGAGACCCTGTTCAAAAAAAAAAACTTCTGACATTTCACATTGCTCACACTAACACGGATATTTTTATATAAACTTGTTCTTTGCATTATGCTGAATAGTTTTCAGCTATTTCAATAATTTTAATTATTTGATAATTTTAATAATTTTAAAATTAATAATTTTAATTTCAGCTATTTGAATAATCTTAAACTTTATGAACAGTGTGAAGTAGAAACTGAGTATAGGAGATGCACTCATGAATTTTATTCCCTGAAAAATGTCATAAAGTAATTTAAAGTATTCAACAAGTATGTGAGTATTGAATGATTTTAACAAGAGCTCTGAGTTCCCAGATACCTATAACCAAAGAACAGATTACTTGGAAATACCTTCTACTCCAGACCTTTCTGTCTATCCCCATATTTAAAGAAATGTACATTGATTGTCCCTTACCCCATCAAGAGAGTGCTCTTTGCCAAGATAAACACTAATTGGAGAAGTAATTGTGTTTATGTGTCAGTTGGCCACCAGTAGTTTGCAGTTGTTACCTTTCCAGGTGACATGTTTACAATTTAATGAAGCCTCTGGAGATAGTATGCCTTAATCTAAAGGAATGGTTCTAATGATTAAAATTTGAGGCATTACAGGGAAACAGCAATATACTATTTTGTTTATTTTCAGCATATGGGCCTTTCTGTTCCCTTAAAATCAAACCACCTAACTATGGGTTTGCTGACAAAGGGAAACTAGTTTTTACCCTCTTATTATATGGAGATTTAAATCTGCAGAGATGAACATAATTTGCTGTTTGGCCAGGTGAGGTGGCTCACGCCTGTAATCCCAGTACTTGGGGAGGCTGTGGCGGGTGGATCACCTGAGGTCAGGAGTTCAAGACCAGCCTGACCAACATGGTGAAACGCCATCTATACTAAATACAAAAAAAAAAAATTAGCCAGGTGTGGTGGCGCATGCCTATAATCCCAGCTACCTGGGAGGTTGAGGCAGGAGAATCACTTGAACCCAGGAGGTGGAGGTTGCGGTGAGCCAAGATCATGCCATTGCACTCCAGCCTGGGCAACAAGAGCAAAACTCCGTCTCAAAAAAAAAGCAAGGGAAATAATTTGCTGTTTCTTCCTTTCCTTCCTCAGAATGACTGATGGATACTCAGGAAGTGACCTAACAGCTTTGGCAAAAGATGCAGCACTGGGTCCTATTCGAGGTAGGTATACAAGAGCTTGAAACATTTAGAACTGTTTATTATACCACTTTAGCAGTTTAAGAAGTCCAAAAAAATCTACCAAGAGTTTTTTTTTTTCTTTTGGAGACAGGGTCTCACTCTGTTGCCCAGGCGGTAGTGTAGTGACACAATCATGGTTCACTGCAGCCTCGAACCCCCCAGGCTCAGGTGATTCTCCCACCCAGCCTTCCCAGTAGCTGGGACTACAGGCAGGCACCATCATGCCTAGATCATTATTATTATTATTTTTTCTTTGTAGAGACAGGGTTTCACTTGCCCAAGCTGGTCTTGAACTCCTGGGCTCAAGCGAGCAGCCTGCCCTGGCCTCCCAAAGTGCTAGGATTACAGGCGTGAGCCACCATGCCCTGCCTTAAAATTAAAACCATTCTTAGCTCACAGATCATTCAAAAACGGTCTGTGAGCTAGTGGACTATGACCCCTGTTCTAGGCAAGAGGTTTCACTTCTTGATAGTAAGTAAGCAGCAGAAAACTCAAAAAGAAAACTTTAAACAAAAATGAATAATGTAAGGAAAATGTTCTTATCTGTTTTCTGGCTCTTTTCAATATTGTGACATCATTTGAAATTAATGTGTCTAAAAGAAATTATATAAGAGAAGTTTATGTCTTTTGAGGAATTACAGCAAAATATTTATTGCTATGTTTTTATTCAACTTACTTGGTTGATGCCGAAATACCATGACTGATTCTTTTTAGGTTAGGTTAGGATAAACTCACATAGATATTTTCAGCTACATTTCCACAGCCAGCATGGGTAGTGAATGGTTGATGCTCTCAGATTATTAGCTGTGATGATAAAATAATCATAATAGCTCCATCCCTTTTCTCTCATTCAAGAAAGTACAATTGAATGTAGTTGTATGAGAAAGATGTTATCATAGTGTCCACTGCAATTTGCATTAAAAGCCTACATTATACAAAACCTTTTTGTTTTACTGGTTAAAAATTACCAGTAACACCTCCCGTAGTGAAATAGGGTACTGATTAAGAACTGCTACTTTGCAAAATAAAAAATGTAGCCTTGAGAGTATTTTGAAACTCTGGATAAACAAATTTTCTTGCTGCCAGAGCTCAAATCTTATTCAGATAGTGGATTCAGAAACAGTAGCTAATGCATAAATCAGTTGTATTTTCTTAGAACATTTTGGCTATTCTAAGGTAGACAAAATTTGGGTTTACAAAAGATTCGCATCCATTAAAGTACAGAAAATGGCCAAGTGCAGTGGCTCACGCCTATAATCCCAGCACTTCGGGAGGCCAAGGTGGGAGGATTGCATGGGCCTAATAGTTTGAGACTAGACTGGGCAACATAGGGAGATCCTGTCTCTGCAAAAAAATATAGTAAGTTAAATATAGTAAGTTAACCGGGCCTGTTGGCATGTGCCTGTAATCCCAGCTACTCGGGAGGCTGAAGTAGGAGGATCACTTGAGCCTGGAAGGTCCAGGCAGCAGTGAATCATGGTCATGCCGCTGCACTCCAGCCTGGGTGGGTAGCAGAGTGAGGTGCCGTCTTAAACAGTAAATAAATAGTCCAGGCACGGTGGCTCACGCCTGTAATCCCAGCACTTTGGGAGGCCAAGATGGGTGGATCATGAGGTCAGGAGTTCGAGATCAGGCTTGGCCAATATGGTGAAACAACATCTCTACTGAAAGTACAAAAATTAACCAGGTATGGTTGCGCATACCTGTAATCCCAGCTACTCGGGAGGCTGAGGCAGGAGAATCTCTTGAACTTGGGAGGCGAGGTTGCATTAAGCCGAGCATTGCAGCCTGGGCAACAAGGCAAGACTCTGTCTCAAAAAAAAAAAGAAAATAAAAGTACATAAAGTACAGAGTAAAAACAAAAAAGACTAATGCATTTTGTAAAGAACAAGTTGCATTCTTTTAAGTTCCCTTTCAAATTTGTAAACTATTGTTTTTGGCAATATGCAAGAAATTGAACACTTTCCAGTTATTCCTAAGAAGGAATATTCTCTTCTAAGCATTTATAAATTGTATGTGCTCTCAAAGTTAACATGTGTCTCTTTCTTTTAATATAATGATTCGTACTGAATAGATACATTTAGATCATTGTACTTGGTTTTGCCCTTCAACAATTTAAACTGCAAAATGTATATATTTTTAAGTGCCTGACTTTTATATTTTACAGAACTAAAACCAGAACAGGTGAAGAATATATCTGCCAGTGAGGTATAGTATTTTACAATATTTTCTTTGTTTTGGTCCTCTGTATTGTAGGACATGTACATATGAGAGTGTGGGTGTGTATTTTTTTTTTTTTTTTTTTTTTTTGAGACTGGCATAGTATTGGCTCACTGCAGCCTCCACCTCCTGGATTCAAGCAATTCTCCTGCCTCAGCCTCCCAAGTAGCTACAGGCATGTACCACCAAGCCCATCTAATTTTTGTGTTTTTAGTAGAGAGGGCGTTTCACCATGTTGGCCATTCTGGTCTCAAACTCCTGACCTCAAGTGATCCAACCAACTCGGCCTCCCAAAGTGCTAGGATTACAGGCATGAGCCACTGCATCTGGCTGTTTTTGTTTTCTGGGTTTGTTTTTGAGACACAGTGTCTTGCTCTGTTCCCAGGCTGGAGTGCAGTGGTGCAATCATGGCTGACTGTAGCCTTCACCTCTTGGTCTCAAGCAGTCCTCTTGTCTCAAACTTGTTAGTAGCTGGGACTACAGGCAAGTGCCACAACACCCCACTAATTTTTAAATTTTCTGTAGAGATGGGGTCTTTCCCTATTGCCCAGGGTGACCTCAGACTCTTGGCCTCAAGTAATCCTCCTGCCTCAGCCTCTCAGAGTGCTTGGGACTAATTTTTTTTTTTTTTTTTTTTTTTTTTGAGACGGAGTCTTGCTCTGTTGCCCAGGCTGGAGTGCAGTGGCCGGATCTCAGCTCACTGCAAGCTCCGCCTCCCAGGTCCACGCCATTCTCCTGCCTCAGCCTCCCGAGTAGCTGGGACTACAGGCGCCCGCCACCTCGCCCGGCTAGTTTTTTTTTGTATTTTTAGTAGAGATGGGGTTTCACCGTGTTAGCCAGGATGGTCTCGATCTCCTGACCTCGTGATCCGCCCATCTCGGCCTCCCAAAGTGCTGGGATTACAGGCTTGAGCCACCACGCCCGGCGGGACTAATTTTTTTTAATGGATTTTTCTAGTTGATTAGAAGCTAGAAAAAATGAACTTTGCTTCATTTCAAAATATGGAAACCTATGAAATAGTCTCAGTCAAATTTTTTTTGGTAGTGGACAAACATATACATAGTCATTAAGTCATTTTCTATCAAATCATATTATGTAAATACCAAACAGAAGAAAATTATGGGACAGGTGTGGTGGCTCATGCCTGTAATCCTACCACTTTGGGAGGCCGAGGTGGGCAGATCACTTGAGGTCAGGAGTTCAAGACCAGCCTGGCCAACATGGCAAAACCCTATCTCTATCAAAAATAGAAAAAAATTAGCTGGGCATGGTGGCACGTGCCTGTGGTCCTGGCTACTTGGGAGGCTGAGGCAGGAGAATCACTTAAACTTGGGAGGCAGAGGTTGCAGTGAGCCAAGATTGTACCATTGCACTCTAGCCTGGGCGACAGAGTGAGACACTGTCGCAAAAAAAAAAAAAAAAAAAAGAAAAAATTATATGAAGCTTGTGGGGTTTTATACATTATAAAAATAACCTATAACTATAGGTTAATCCTTTAATAATGTTCTATTTTTTTCAATCTTTTTTTTTTTTAATTTCTTTTTTTTGAGAAGGATTCTTGCTCTGTCGCCCAGGCTGGAGTACAGTGGCACGATCTTGGCTCACTGCAGCCTCCACCTCCCAGGTTCAAGCGATTCTCCTGCCTCAGCCTCCTTCCTGCGTAGCTGGGATTACAGGCAAGGGCCACCATGCCCGGCTAATTTTTTTTTTTTTTTGTATTTTTAGTAGAGATGGGGTTTCACCATGTTGGCCAGCAGGTGGGTCTTGAACTCCTGACCTCAGGTGATCGACAGCCTCGGCCTCCCAAAGTGCTAAGATTACAGATGTGAGCCACCGTGCCTGGCCAGTTTATTACCGTTTCTTAATATGGAAGACCCCCTTATGAGACACTGAAGCATTTCATTTGAAAAAAGTTGCATGTAAAATATAAAACTGGGTATACAGAATGGTCATAACTAGGTGAGCAGACTTTTGAAATCAGGTTTTAATTACAGTCAGCCTTTTCTATCCGTGGATACTGCATTCATGGATTCAACCAACTGCAGATCAAAAATATTTGGGGGAAAAAAAGCATCTGTGTTGAACATGTACAGACTTTTATTCTTGTTATTATTCCCTTAACAATATAGTACAAAAGCTATTTATATTGCATTTACATTGTATTAAATGTTACAAGTAATCTAGAGATGATTTAAAGTATACAGGAGGATTGTGTAGGTTGTATGCAAATACTGCACCATTTTATATAAGGAACTTTAAGTGTTTGCATATTTTGCTGTCTGTGGGGGAACCAATTTCCCAGAGATACCAAGGGACAGCTGTATATTTGTAACTTATTTTTTATTTCCCTGATTTTAGCAGCTGTTGAGGGGACATAGATAATGTCTTAACATAGATAATGAGTGTATTCGAGAGTACATTTTGGAGGTTTTTTTTTTTTTTTGAGGCTTTTAGTCACCTGTCAGATGAGGCAGTATACTAGATTTTTTTTTTTTTTTTAAGAAAGCTTTTAGTTTTCCCTTTTTTTTTTTTTTTTTGTGAGACGGAGTCTTGCTCTGTCGCCAGGCTGGAGTGGAATGCAGTGGTGGGATCTCGGCTCACTGCCACCTCCGCCTACTGGGTTCAAGTGACTCTCCTGCCTCAGCCTCCTGAGTAGCTGGGACTACAGATGCGTGCCACCACGCCCACCTAATTTTTTTTTTTTTTTGTATTTTTAGTAGAGATGGAGTTTCACCATGTTGGCCAGGATGGTCTCAATCTCCTGACTTCGGGATCCGCCCACCTCGGCCTCCCAAAGTGCTGGGGATTACAGGCATGAGCCACCACACCCAGCTGAAAGCTTTTGGTTTTCTAACTTATTTTATTTTATTTTTTATTTTTATTTTATTTTTTGGGACAGTGTCTTACTTGGTTGCCCAGGCTGGAGTGCAGTGGTGCAATCATGGCTCACTGCACCCTCCAGCTCCTGGGCTCAAGCAGTCCTCCTCCTCAGCCAAGCAGCTGGGATTACAGGCACCTGCCTGGCTAATTTTTGTATTTTTAGTGGAGACAGGGTTTCACCATGTTGGCCAGGCTGGTCTCGAACTCCTGACCTCAAGTGATCCACCCGCCTCAGCCTCCCAAAGTGCTGGGATTACAGGTGTGAGCCACCATGCTTGGCCACAATTTTTGTTTATTTTTCTATTGCCTGGACTCTGTGAACCTATCCATTTTGCTTTTTAAAAATACTTAGGTATAAATATAGATATTCATTAACTCATTGTTTTAATCTATATTTCCAAAGGCAATTTAAAAGATCAGAAAATAAGACCAAATTAATATAAAAATGCATACTTTAGGCTGGGCACAGTGGCTCACATCTGTAATCCTAGCTCTTTTGGAGGCCAAGGCGGGCGGATCACCTGAGGTTAGGAGTTCAGGACCAACCTGGCCACCATGACAAAACCCCATCTCTACTAAAAATACAAAAATTAGCTGGGCATGGTGACATGCACCTGTAATCCCAGCTATTCGGGAGGCTGAGACAGAAGAATTACTTGAATGTGGGAGGCAGAGGTTGCATATCTGAGTGGTGAAATTGTGATTCTTTTTTTCTCTTTGTCTATATTTTGTGAACTTTTCTATAATGAGTGTTTTGTTTTTATATTGGAAAAATATGCTTTCAAATGTTAATCCTATGAAACTAAACACAAGTAATAAATATATTAGTATAGCATTTATTAAGGTTTCTTGTATGTAGAAAATGTATTTAAATGGCTGACATGATTTTCTAAGAATACATACGTATATTTTTTATAACAGTAATAAACAGCAGCATCATTACTTTAATCGATCATTTCATTTACCACTATATACGTGTTCATCATATGTATTGTCATGTGCTTTTTAAAAATCTAGATGAGAAATATTCGATTATCTGACTTCACTGAATCCTTGAAAAAAATAAAACGCAGCGTCAGCCCTCAAACTTTAGAAGCGTACATTCGTTGGAACAAGGACTTCGGAGATACCACCGTTTAAGGAAATACCTTTGTAAACCTGCAGAACATTTTACTTAACAAAAGAGGAAACACAAGATCTTCAATGAACAGTCATCGGCTACAGAAACAGCCTAAGTTTACAGGACTTTTTAGAGTCTTACATATTTGTGCACCAAACTTGAAAATGAACCAGAAAACAAACTTAAACAAAATATACAATGCAAATGGAATTTTTTGTTGTTTAAGGCCTTGCCTTGATGGTCACAGTTATCCCAATGGACACTGTAAGTTAGAGCACAACAAAAACTGATTCTGGTCTTCTTTACCAATATAATCACCATGTAAATAATAATTTGTATATTGTGTTGCAGATGAAAGTATTCCAGAGACAGTGAATGGTAGAAGACACAAGAACATGTGGTTGTTTGTCTTCTGATGTTTTTTCTTAAAATAGTAATTTCTCTTACTTTTCTTTCCTACTGTTGTCTTAACTACGGGTGATTGGAATGCCAAACACTCTTTATTTTCTTTTTTCTTTTTATAAATTCAATGTGCCAAATGAAACCTTTTTCTTAAGTAACTGTAATAGGAAAAAATTTATTTTGAGAGTTTCTTCTTCATAAATCTACAGACATTAAACAATTGTTGTGTTCTTTTTACCTTTTATTTTTCTATTACCTTGCTACCAAGCAGTTTAGATAGCAATATAATAGCAACAAAGCAAATCTGGTAGAATAGAGAAGGTTTGAAGGTTTGAGTTACTCTGTCATATAACATGTAGATCAGTCCTCATGTGACCCGCAGTATTTTTTTTTCTAATGTATTTGTCAGAAATCTATTGTAGACTGTTAACTTCTTCCTAATGGAATATATTTTCTGCAAGAATTATTCTGATATTTAAGAGAGCCAACTGCTGTGAAAATGTTTCCAGTGCAAGAGAAGGGAAATACTAGGAACTAAGACATTTCTAATTTATTGCTTATTACTTTCTTAATGTTTACAGGATAATTATAAGCAAGTGGAACTACCATCTTTTATTCTTAATAATAAAAATCCCTTCAATGAAACTTTAAAAAAACTGAATTTTTATACATGGCATACATTTTTCTAGGTTCCTTCTGTTTGCTTTATTAACTCAAAAGTTCTAGTTCTAGTCTGTTGATCTGCCTTTTGTTCTCCCAAAATGTACAGTAATTCCATTTCTTGTTTGTATAAATATGCCTGGATTTTCATTATAAAAATGTCATTGTAGGGAGTAAAGACTCATATCATGGCCTTTTAAATATTGTAATAAAGGCAAATAGCTATTTGCCCTTAGTTTACTGGTTAAAAGTTTGTTTACAGAACTTTTCTCTGGTGCTTAAATGATGCTATGTAAAATGTCATGGGTGGAAAGAATATCTGTAATAGTAACAAAAATTTTTCATTTAGGAAAGATTTCTTAGGTTTTGAAAGAATACATTAAGATAAAAAACTTGCCCCTACTAGGTAAGAACTTTATAATGAAGACATATATTCTTCTTAATTTTACTCTTGCTCTTGTTAAAGATTTGTTTGAATATAGAAGATGCATGATTCTGGTTTTTTTTTTTTTTTGAGATGGAGTTTTGCTCTTGTTGCCCAGGCTGGAGTGTAATGGCGCAATCTCGACTGACTGCAACCTCCGCCTCCCAGGTTCAAGCGATTCTCCTGCCTCAGCCTCCCGAGTAGCTGGGATTATAGGCATGTGCCACCACCCCAGCTAATTTTGTATTTTTTAGTAGAGACGGGGTTTCTCCATGTTGGTCAGGCTGGTCTTGCACTCCTGACCTCAGGTGATCTGCCCACCTTGGCCTCCCAAAGTGCTGGGATTACAGGTGTGAGCCACCATGTCCGGCCAGAAGAGGCATGATTTCTTAGGATCATATGCTGTTCGTAGCCATAAAGTAAATCATGTCTCTTCTAATCATGATTTTGGAACTCCCTGAATAATAAAAATGAGAGTTGAGATAAATAGAGGAAAAAAAATTTGTTTTAAGCCAGAACTATGCATATTTTAGGTGATGCATTGTATCCTCTTAAGGTCTCAAACATTACAGCATCAATTACGAAATATTGATAATGAAAGGTAGTAATGAAATATATATGATTAAAAGAATTGAGAAGTTCTAAATTAAGACATTTCAGTTAAGCTCGTAAAATTTCATTGTTTTCATTTAAAAGAGGATTAACGTTATTGATACTTGGATAACTAGCAAATCATATTAAAGGACTATGTGGTTCCAGCTCAACTTTTAATATATTATCTCCTTTAAAATTATCATGATTATAATTCTATTGGGAAAGATTTTTAGGTAACAAAGATTTCAAATGTTAAAAGAGAGAAAAGTCAGGTTAATACTGTCTTAAACATTGAGTCAGAAAATCATTGCTGTATAGAAATTGCTTTCCTGATCAAGTCTGAACTTCAGCTAGTGCTAGAGAACTATTTTCTATGACTTAACTCTAACCAAGTTTTATTTTAAGCTGTTTCTTTGATAGAAGGGCCATGAAAATAGAGTAATGACATAGTAGGAGATAAGGGATTGGTGTGGTCTTTTTTCAATAAAGATAGAAGTTGTTGAAGTTTTCTGAATTAATAATGACTTAGATTGTGACCTTTTAGATTGGGTGTTGAGCTCTGTGTTTTATTACTTCCTGAAAGATAATGCTTAAACATTAAGCATTGGTGTGCTCTTCATGTTAATATGGCAGAGTTTTGTAAACTAAATTAAAACTTACTGATATATTGGACTTTGAGCCAAGGGAAGAGTGAGTACTATCTTTCCAGCTATCTTAAGGGTAAAAGCTTATTCTAAGACAGTCTGTCCATTGAGAATATTAGATTTCTGACTTGCAAATATGTTTGTACTCCAGAAGAATTAGAGGAAAAGCAGATACTAGAATTCTAATTTAAGTACATACACAGCAGTCTTTGTTTATAGTGTAGAATTCTTTATATTTTGTACAAAAACTAATTCTTTTGGTAAAAATGAACCATTTACAGTTCGGTTTTGGACTCTGAGTCAAAGGATTTTCCTTTAAATGCTTGTCTCAATTTTAGTCTGGTCTTTTGTACTTTTCTTCAGAAGAAATGAATTAAAGGGTACAGTTGCATAAAGTGGGTTTTTATCCTAATGTATTGGAAATAAATGATAAACTTTATTTTGCCTTTACTTTTTTACTTTAAAACTTTGATATTTTAGGGGTTGCAGTCTGATAATGAAGGAATTGTGTGTATTGGATTCTGTTAGTAACAATTGTAAACTCTTAACAAAATATAGAAAGCAGACCGGGCGCGGTGGCTCAAGCCTGTAATCCCAGCACTTTGGGAGGCCAAGAGGGGCAGATCACGAGGTCAGGAGATGGAGACGATCCTGGCTAACACGGTGAAACCCCGTCTCTACTAAAAAATACAAAAAAACTAGCTGGGCGAGGTGGCGGGCGCCTGTAGTCCCAGCTACTCAGGAGGCGGAGGCAGGAGAATGGCGTAAACCCGGGAGGCGGAGCTTGCAGTGAGCTGAGATTCGGCCACTGCACTCCAGCCTGGGCGACAGAGCGAGAAAAAAAAAAAGAAAGCAATGATTGGGCGGCTCTGCAGAGCAATCAAAACAAGGTAGAAACTGCAAAGTCCTATATTGGAAGAGATTCAGGCTGGGTGCGGTGGCTCATGCCTGTTTGGGAGGCCAATATGAGAGAATCGCTTACGCCCAGGAATTCAAGACCCGCCTCGGGAATATAGGGAGACGCCGTTTCTGCCCAAAAAAAAAAAAAAAAACCACAACTAAAAATTAGCCAGGTTTGGTGGCCCACACTTGTAGTCCCAGTTACTCAAGAGACTGAGGTTAGAAGATTGCTTGAGCCTGGGAGGAGGAGGTTACAGTGAACCAAGATCACACCACTGCACTCCAGCCCAGGTTACAGAGACCCTGTCTCAAAAAATAAAAAGTAAACAAGAGATTCACCTTAACCAGCTTTTACCCATAGGGCAGTTTCCAGTTTGTGCAGTTCACGGGTATAGAATTCAAGTAGAATGTGGCAGTCTTGATGGGCTGAGGAGTCATTTGGGACTTCTAGAACACCTGAAAATTAGAAGAGAAATTTTGGGAAGGAGAGTGCCTCAGAAAGTAAGCCCTGAAATCTGCCTACATACTCCTTTCAAATCCTTGGCGGATTCCAAAATTGTGCTTGTGCAGTGTGATTATTTAAAGGAACCCAGCAGAAAGCAGGTTAAAGTCTAAAGAACTCAGCAGAATTGCAGCTGCCCAAGGACAGAGAGTTTGAAATTCAAATTCCACTAAGAAGGACTGAGTAAATACTTGGTGTTTCCCATTGAACCCCCAGAATGCCATGCCTTAAGGAAGAATGACAGCATCCCAGAACTAAAGGCTGTGCTTTAGCACTAAGGCCAAAATGGAAAGAAACTCACTGTAATGAAGCTTAAAATCAAATTTTACAGCATTAAGGTTATCCATCAGAAATTTAAAACCAGAACAAAACACAGCATTCTTGAGAAGAAAACAATTCAGTCATCACAGCATATACCCAAAGCTCAGTACATAATAAACAATTACTAAGCATGCAAGGAAAAAGTATGCGATCCTTTTGACTCACCTTCCCTGATGGGAAAAAAAAAAGTGGTCCATACCATACTCAACAGAGAATATATAGAAGCAGATGCACAAGTGACCTCTATGAGAATGATTTTAAAATAGTGTTAAAATATGTTAAAAGAATTTACAGGAAAAGAGAAAATGGGTGAATAGATTGGGAGTTTCAGCAGAAAAATAGGAATTAAAAACTCAATGGAGGCTGGGCGCCATGGCTCACGCCTGTAATCCCAGCACTTTGGGAGGCCGAAGCAGGCAGATCACCTAAGGTCAGGACATCGAGACCATCCTGACCAATAATGGTGAAACCCCGTCTCTACTAAAAATACAAAATTAGCCGAGCATGGGTGTTACATGCCCGTAATCCCAGCTATTTGGGAGGCTGAAGTGGGAGAATTGCTTGAACCCGGGAGGTAGAGCTTGCAGTGAGCCAAGATCATGCCATTGCACTCCACCCTGGGCAAGAAAAGCAAAACTCCATCTCAAAAAACAATAAAAATTGGCCAGGCGCAGTGGCTCACGCCTGTAATCCCAGCACTTTGGGAGGCTGAGACGGGTGGATCATGAGGTCAGGAGATCGAGACCATCCTGGCTAACACGGTGAAACCCTGTCTCTACTAAAAATACAAAAAATTAGCCTGGCATGGTGGTGGGCACCTGTAGTCCCAGCTACTTGGGAGACTGAGGCAGGAGAATGGTGTGAGCTCGGGAGGCGGAGCTTGCAGTGAGCCGAGATCATGCCACTGCACTCCAGCCTGGGCAACCGTCTAAAAATAAATAAAATAATAATCATAATAATTAGAAAATAATAAAAAATAACCCACTGGAAAGTCTTGTAATGAAAAATATAGTATCTGAAGTTAAAAATTTAAATGGACGGACTTAACAGTAAACTAGGCACAACAGAGGAAAGACTGAAAAAGACAAGCAAGTAGGTATCAAACCAAAGCACAGAGAGAAAGAAAAAAAAATAGCAGAGGTTTGAGACCTTTGGAATATTATCAGTTCCTGCAATTTGAAGTAGAGAAGGAAAGAAAGAGAATGGGGCAAGAGAAATCTTTGAAGCAATAATGCCTGAAATTTTCCCCAAAGTGTTGAAAGACATCAATATACAGATCTAAGAAGTTCACTGAACCCCCAAGCAGAATAAATACAACAAAGACTACATCTGGGTACATCACATTGCCAAAAAAAAAAAAAAATCTTAAAAGCAACCAAGGTGGGGAGTAGGAAGGAATAGCATTACACTCAGATAAACAAGTGATGGCTAACCTCATCAGAAATGATGAAATTCATAAAATGATGGAATGACATCTTTAAGGTGCAAAGATTAAACAACAAAGGTTAACTTAAAACTCTATCCAGGTAGCCGGGCGCGGTGGCTCAAGCCTGTAATCCCAGCACTTTGGGAGGCTGAGACGGGCGGATCACAAGGTCAGGAGATCGAGACCATCCTGGCTAACACGGTGAAACCCCATCTCTACTAAAAATACAAAAAACTAGCCGGGCGAGGTGGCGGGCGCCTGTAGTCCCAGCTACTCCGGAGGCTGAGGCAGGAGAATGGCGTAAACCCGGGAGGCGGAGCTTGCAGTGAGCTGAGATCGGCCACTGCACTCCAGCCCGGGCGACAGAGCAAGACTCCGTCTCAAAAAAAAAAAAAAAAAAACTCTATCCAGTTAAAATATCCTTCAAGATGTTAATGCAATGGCCAGGCTCAGTGGCTTAACCCTCTAATCCCAACACTTTAGGAGGCTGAGGTAGGAGAATCCCTTGAGGCCATGAGTGACCAGCCTGGGCAACCTAGTGAGAACCCCATCAAAAAATAAAATTAGCTGGGCATGGGCTGTGATCGTGCTACTGCACTCCAGCCTGGGGGACAGAGTGAGTCCCTATCTCTTGAAAAACTTAAGACAAAATCTTTTCCAGATGAAAACAGAATTTGTTGCTGGCAGACTGAATTTATATGGAATGCTTTAGGAAATTCTTCGGGCTGAAGGAAAATACAAATCTGAAGTGAAAAATGAAGTATCTGAAATTAAAATTTTCCTTGGATGGACTTACCAGTAAATGGATTTCTCAATGGGAACCTGTAATCTCCAGGATGGAATTAAGAATTTTTAAGTGATAAATATGTTGGTAAAAGACATATTTACATTTTTCTTTTTTATTTTTCTAAATATCATTGCTGCTTAAAGCAAACAAAAATAGTATTGCAGTGTTTATAATATATGTTTATAATATAAGTAAAGTATGGGACAGAAATAGCATGAAGGGCCAGAGAGGACAATAAATGTAATTATATTGAAATAATATTATTACATTGTACACAAGGTGAGATAGCATTAATGTAAGGTAGCCTGTGATAAGAATGCATTTCATAATCTCTCACCCCATCACTGGGGTGATCTACTGCAGTAGATCTAAAAAGCCATTAGAGAAGATGAAATGGCTAAGTATTACTAAGAATTATGTGATTGGTCAAATGAAATCAAGGAAAGAAAAACAGAGCAAAGAACTGTAAGATAAAACAGTGGGATGGTAGAGCTAAATTAAGTAATGTCACTAAATTGCTTACCTTCCTCCTTCCTGAGCTGTTGTGGATATTTTTTTTTTTTCAAGGAGTTGGGGTTTTTTTTTTTTTTTTAGAGACAGAGTCTCCTTTGCCCCAGGCTGGACAGCAGTGATGCAATCATACCTCCCTGTAGTCTCAAACTGCTGGGCTCAAGTGATCCTCCTGCCTTGGCCTCCCAAAGTGCTGGGATTACAGGCAGGCAGAGCCAGTGCACCCTGCCGGAACTATTGTTTTAAAGTCATTAGGTGGTTAAGGCCTTGAGACTACGTGCGAGTTTGATGATGCATTAGGAGCACTCAGAGGACTCAGCATATAGCCTTATTCCCAACAATGATTTATTAGAGCAAAAGGATATGAAGCAAATTCAGCAAAAGGAAAAAAAGGGAACTAAGTGAAGTCCAGAGGAAACCAAGCACCAGCTTCCAAGGGTTCTCTCCTGGTGAAGTCACACAGGATGTCACTCCAGCAACAAGGGACAGCATGTGAAAGTGTCAGGCCTCACTGTTAGGCATAGTAAGCTTGTTAGGAATAGAAGGAATCTTTCCTCAAATTCAAGTTCCCAGATGCCTGGCAAGGGTCAACCTTGCCAGCAGGTCTTTCTAGGGATAGCAGTCTTAGGGACACATTTGCACAATGGTTCAGATCAAAGTGCTTACATTGGGTAGAGGGGACCTATGGAAGCCCAAATTTGGGTGTCAGAGACCTAATAGGGTGAAGACAGTGTGTACAATGATGGACAGCTAGGTATGCGGTGTCAGGGACAGACTGAGGCAGTTATTCACACGGTGGATAGGGGCAACCTGGAATGAGGAATAAGCTCAAGCACAGAAAGGAGTGTCCATATGGGGTAAGGGTGTCTGAGCAGAGATGGTAGATTGGTTGCATACCAAAGACTTGATTGAATCAAGTGAATACACTAACCACAGTGGAAGCCAGGTTTCTCACCATCAGAGAAGGTAATTACAAATACACAAAGGGAGAAAATTAGAATGAAACTTGGAGTTCAGCTTGAGTTGGGTTTAAGAGTGAATTCATGGTTTAAAATCTATAAAAATAGATGAAATATCGGTTGGGCACAGTGGCTCACGCATATAATCCCAGCACTTCGGGAGGCTGAAGCGAGCAGATCGCTTGAGATCAGGAGTTTGAGACCAGCCTGGCCAACACTGAAAAACCCCATCTCTACTAAAAATACAAAAATTAGCCAGGTGTGGTGGTATGCACCTGTAGTCCCAGCTACTTGGGAGGCTGAGGCACGAGAATCACTTGAACCTGGGAGGCGGAGGTTGCAGTGGGCTGAGATCGTGCCACTGCACTCCAGCCTGGGCGAGTGAGATCCTGTCTCAAATAAAAATAGAGGAAATATAGACATAAGTATATAAATATACACATGTGTATGTGTCCAGATATGTGTGTTCCCTAGTCTGTCCACCAAAGTGGCCTTGGAGCAGTTACACTCCAGTAGTAATGAGCACACAAAGTACCCATATCTTGCGTTCCAAATTCTTCACTGTCTCAGTCTGCTTGGGCTGCATTACAAAATACCAAAGACTGGGCAGCTTAAATAACATAAATTTATCCTCACAGTTCTAGAAGCTTGGAAGTCCAAGATTAAAGTACCAGCCAGTTTGGTTTCTGGTGAGGGCTTTCTTCCTGGCTTGCAGATGGCCACCTTCTCGCCGTGTCCTCGTATGGCAGAGAGCACAAGCTCTCTGGTGTCCCTTTTCATAAGGGCACTAATCCCATCATGACGGTCCCATCCTCATTATCTCATCTAACCCTAGGTACTTCCCAAAGGCTGGATCGCCAAAGACCATCACATTGCTGGTCAAGGTTTCAACATATTAATTTGAGGGACACGAACATTCAGTCCATAACATCAACTAAAGGAACCCAGACTGATAAAATGGCTAAATTCAGGGCTGGGGCAGAGAAAATACACGAGCTTGGAACTTCTTGTGCCAGAGAGAAGAAAGTGCCCAAAGAATGATGAGGATGAATCACTGAAATGACACACAGATTAAAAGGGTTCCCACTGGATGAATTTGAGCATCAAAATAAGTAATAGTAATTATATATAATCCATCAGATGAAATAAACCATGAGCTCATGTGACTATATGAATACATACATAAACAAATTACAAGCATAATGAGGAATGTGATAATTATATGGCTTAAAAGTACCTCTCCAGGCCGGGTGCAGTGGCTCACGCCTGTAATCCCAGCACTTTGGGAGGCCAAGGCAGGTAGATTACTTGAGGTCAGGCATTTGAGACCAGCCTGGTCAACATGGTGAAACCCTGGCTCTACTAAAAATACAAAAATTAGCTGGGTGTGGTGGCACATGTCTATAATCTGTCACTGACTAGGTGTGTGGTTTTGCCAAGCAGGGGATAACAGTAGTACCTATATCAAAGGCTGTTATGAGGATTAAATGAGCTATCACATAATCACGCTTTTTTTTTTTTTTTTGAGACAGAGTCTTGCACTGTCGCCTGGGCTGGAGTGCAATGGCATGATCTCAGCCCACTGCAACCTCTGCCTCCCAGGTTCAAGCGATTCTCCTGCCTCAGCCTCCTGAGTAGCTGGGATTATGGGCTCCTGCCACCACCCCTGGCTAATTTTTTGTATTTTCAATAGAGATGGGGTTTCACTATGTTGGCCAGGATGGTCTCAAAAACCTGACCTTGTGATCCACCTACCTTGGCCTCCCAAAGTGCTGGGATTACAGGCATGAGCCACCGCACCAGCTTTTTTTTTTTTTTTTTTTTTTTGAGATGGAGTCTCACTGTCACCCAGGCTCCATCTCAGCTCAGTGCAACCTCCACCTCCTGGGTTCAAGCAATTCTCCTGCCTCAAGCAATTCTCCTGCCTCAGCCTCCCGAGTAGCTGAGATTACAGGTGCCCGCCACCACACCTGGCTAAGCTTTGTATTTTTAGTAGAGACAGGGTTTTGCTATGTTGGCCAGGCTGATTTCAAACTCTTGACCTCAAGTGATCTGCCTGCCTCAGCCTCCCAAAGTGCTGGGATTACAGGTATGAGCCACTGTGCCAGGCCTCAAACTCTTAGAATACTGCCTACTACATATTAAGTGCTCATTAAATCCTAGGTATAAGCCAGGGGTGTTGGCTCATGCTTGTAATGCTAGCACTTTGGGAGGCTGAGGCAGGAGGAACACTTGAGCCCAGGAGTTCCAGACCAGCCTGGGCAATATAGCAAGACCTCACCTCTGCTAAAAAAGATTACTGTGGCTGCAATGTGGCGAACAGACTGTAGATAGACAATAATACCTAAGATTTTATCTATTTTTTATTTCTTAATTTTTTTGAGACGAAGTCTTTCACCATTGCCCGGGCTGGAGTGCAGGGGCATGATCTCGGCTCACTGCAACCTCCGCCTCCCAGGTTCAAGCAATTCCCCTGCCTCAGCCTTCTGAGTAGCTGGGATTACAGGCACCTGCCACTACGCCCAGCTAATTTGTTGTATTTTTGGTACAGACAGGGTTTCACCATGTTGGCCAGGCTGGTCTCGAACTCCTGACCTTGTGATTCGCCCGCCTCAGCCTCCCAAAGTGCTGGGATTACAGGTGTGAGCCACCGCACCCGGCAAGATTTTATTTTTTAAAATTTGAGACAAGGTCTCAGTATGGTGCCCAGGCTGGTCTCAAACTCCTGAGCTCAAGTGATCCTCCTGTCTTGGTCTCCCAAAGTGCTAGGATTACAGGCATGAGCTAGTATGCCCAGTCCACAGTAACCTTTCAAAAAATGTAAAAATCACTCCTTGTTAAAACTGTTCTCTGCCTTCTTGTCTCACTTGGTGGGGGGGGAGGGGTTAGGGCGGGAAGGGGGAGAAAGCACTTTACCATTAATTTAGAAATTCCTGCTTGATCTGGCCCCTGTCTAGCACTTAGATCTTCTCTTCATTTCTTCCTCTCAAGCACAAAACTCCAGACCTCCTTAAGATCTTAAAATACCCTACTCAATTTGACTTACAGTTTTTGCACTAGCTGTTCATTCTGCCTGGAAAAATCTTCACAAAAAGACTTTTGCCATTCAGAAATTAAATTTCATCTCCTTAGAGTTAAGTTTTCTGACCACCACCCTAAATTGGCCACCCAGTTGCTTTTTGTTTTTCTTTCTTTTTAGACTGCTTTTGTAGAGACAGGACCTTCCTATATTGCCCAGGGTGATCTCCAACTTCTGGCCTCAAGGGATCTTCCCGCTTGGCCTCCCAAAGTGCTGGGATTACAGGTGTGAACACCACACCCACCCAGTTGTTCTATATAGCATTACATGTTCAGCATCACTAATCCAACCATCTGAAATTAAAATGCTCCAAAATCAAAACTTTGTGATCGTCAACATGATGCCACAGTGGAAAAGTCCACGCCTGACTGCATCTGAAAAGTTGTAGTCAAAATTTTGTTTGATACACACGATTTTTAAAATTGCATAAAATTACCCTGAGGCTATGTGTACAAGGTGTACACGAAACATAAATGAATTTCAAGTTTAGAAATTTGTCCCCCCTCGCCCCATACCCAAGATAAAGAGCCAAAATCTGAAACAGTTCTGGTCCTAAGCATTTGGGATGAGGGATACTCAACCTGTACTCAGTTTTCTACATGACACTACTTATGAATATTTTTAAAAAATTTCTTTATCCCTACTTGTTTTCTGTCTCCTCTACCAGAATATAATTTCCACGAGACCAGTACCTGACAAACACACGTGCTACATATTCAATCTTTACCGAATTAATTTAATATTTTCCAAGTTTTCTATAATTAACACTACTTCTATATTATTAATTTTATAGAGAATCCAAATAGCATTTTGTTAAGTAGACCATTAGTCGGTCCGAGTTAAAATTCTGCTACTACAGCAAACTGTATGTATGACTCAAGACAAGTTTCTTTTTTGTGAGACCGGAGTCTCGCGCAGTCGCCCAGGCTGTAGTGTAGTGGCGCCATCTCGGCTCACCGCAACCTCCGCCTCCTGGGTTCAAGCGATTCTTCTGCCTCAGCCTCCCGAGTAGCTGGGATTACAGGCGCGCGCCACCACGCCCGGCTAGTTTTTGCAGTTTTAGTAGGGCCGCGGTTTCACCATGTTGGCCAAGCTGGTCTCGAACTCCTGACCTCAAGTGATCCGCCTGCCTCGCTGCCGAAATTGCTGGGATTACGGGAGTTAGCCACTACGCCCGGCGGAGGCAAGTTTCTTCGTTCCTCACTTGTAAAACTGGAATACTGTCTATTTTCATAAGGTTAAATCATACAACACAGGTAAAAGCGTTTCAGCACTCAACGAAATTTTTCTAACATAACGAAAAACTCCTGGTTGCTCCTTGCCTTGCCCTTGGACTCAACGCTTCAAGGCCCGACCAATCCCTCCGAGAGCTCGGAGGGAGCCGCTCTAGCAACCTACCGCCACAGAGTCCAGGGGCAGCCGGGAAGGGGGCGAAACCCGGAGGCCAGAGCACGCACTTCCGCCCACGCCTTCCTCACAGCCAATCGCCCACTGGTGCCCCACCCCTTCCGTTCTGGGAAAACTCGAGCACACAGAAAGGCTTCCGGCGGGAGCTGTGCTGCTCCTTATCATGGTGAGTTGGCTGTTGGGCTGAGGGTTTCGGCTGTAGCTGATTCGGTTTATCTTATCTGGTCCCTAAGCGGCCTTGAAATCCCTCAGCCACCCGGAGGAGGGGTCATTGAAGTTGAAGTCGGGCCCCTTGGCTGGAGCGGCTGTCTCCCAAAATGTTCTCCTCAGAGTTCTGGTCCCCTTTGGTCCCTCACCTGTGCCGCAGGCGCACACGATCCAGGCCCCGCTGCAGGCCGAGCTTTCAGCTCCTGGCGAGTTTCTGACTTCCCTGTGCCTAGATTTCTTTAATGTAATAAAAGTCTTTGCCAGCGTCAACAACTAGACCACCAACAAAAGATCTGAAAAGAAGCCCACAGCAACAACTCTAATAGTGATTCTTAGAGGAGTGGCGATAACGCCAGCGGAAATAAAGAAGGTTATTAATAGGGTTTTAAGGCAGACGCCTCTCTCTGCAATTTGGCTTTACTAAATATTAAGTAGCCTGATTACGGCAGCAACTTTCATAAGCGGAGTAACCACAGAAAGTCACGGTGTTGGTAGGACGTCTTTTTTTTTTTTTTTTTTTTTTTTTTTTTTTTTTTTTTGAGACGGAGTCTCGCTCTGTCACCCAGACTGGAGTGCAGTGGCCAGATCTCAGCTCACTGCAACCTCTGCCTCCCGGGTTCAGGCCATTCTTCTGCCTCAGCCTTCCGAGTAGCTGGGACTACAGGCGCCCGCCACTGCGCCCGGCTAGTTTTTTGTAATTTTTAGTAGAGATGGGGTTTCACCGTGTTAGCCAGGATGGTCTTGATCTCCTGACCTCGTGATCCGCCCGTCTCGGCCTCCCAAAGTGCTGGGATTACAGGCTTGAGCCACCGCGCCCGGCCTTGGTAGGACGTCTTATTGCTGCTTTGTTTCTGCGTTTGTAGAAACTAGTGGAAGACCCAGTAGACGTAATGGCTGTTGGGATATGGTGTTTTCTCTCAAATTTGTTAGAATTGGTCATTGTTTACCTTTAGAGCTCAAATATATAGCTATGAACTTTATTTAAAAATAAGCAGTTGGTTGGGATTTCAAGTGTCAGATTGGTGTGTGCCTTTTGAAAATGCATTTATTAGAAAAATTCATGGAGTACTTACTGATAACCTACGTATGAAAGAGACCACGTTTCTGTGCCTAAGCTTTTGTCACTGTACTAAGTTTTTTACGTCAGTGGATATGGTAGGGAAAATGTCTTATTCACACTATGTTACGTAAATTTTCTGTAATCCTTTTGCACACAGAAAATGGGTAAAAGTTTACCCTTTTTGGCTAATGATCAAATAGCCTTCAGTTATGCTCTTTTTCAAAACATTCACCATTGTGTAGCTTGTAGCCAGAGTTATATTTCTAAAATTTGACCACATCACTCCCTTACTCAAATTTTCTTTTTTTTTTTTTTTTTGGTAGCACTCAAGATAAAGTCCTATTTAGCATGGCATGCGAAGCCACTCATTATCAAGATTCTTACTTTTACAGCCTCTTTTGTTGTTGTTGTTTTTGAGATGGAGTTTCGCTCTTGTTGACCAGGCTGGAGGGCAATGGCGCGATCTCGGCTTACCACAACCTCCGCCTTCCGGGTTCATGCGATTCTCGTGCCTCACCTTCCCGATTAGCTGGGATTACAGGAATGCACCACCACGCCTGGCTAATTTTGTATTTTTAGTAGAGATAGGGTTTCTCCTTGTTCAGGTTGGTCTCGAACTCCTGACCTCAGGTGATCCTCCTGCCTCTGCCTCCCAAAGTGGTGGAATTACAGTAGTGAGCCACCGTGCCTGGCCACAGGCTTTTTTTTTTTTTTTTTTTTTAATTGCATACACGTATGTAACATCCGTATTTCAGCCACAGTGAATAGCTTGCAAATCATGCTGTATGAACTGAGCCTTTGTACCAACTTTGCATATGTTCTTCCATCTGCCTGAATTGTTCCCTGTCCTCTACCAGCTGTCCTTATCAGAATAACCCTTATATATCCTTAACTATTTTTCATGAGCCTTTCCCCCATGTTCCAGTATACTGTTAGTTGCTTCTCCTTTGTGCTGTGGTGGTACCTTGTGCTTTTATACATACACACACACACCAGTTTTGTAACATAAAGCTGCACAAAACGAATACATACAATAGAAACTTGCCTATAATACTGATGATTTGAAGGGATTTGAAGGTAAAGGGACAAGAGACTTAAAATTCAGAGGTCTTTCAGGTTATACACCTTCATTAACTCACAGCCCTAATTTAATAAAGTAAAACTTGAATCTCTTGTGCTTTTTACTGCCAACATCTGTAATCCTTACAGACTGTGTTAAAATTGTGTATTTATTTGTTTTTCTCACTTTCTAGACTGTAAGCTCATTGAGAGCAGGACCTATGTGTTTCACTCTGGTATTCCCGGAGCTTTGTATAGTGCCTGGCCCAGAGGAAGTTGTCAATAAACATCTGTTTTATAAGACACTGAAAACTTATGGCACTGTATCCTCATGCTTGAAACATAAGTATTAGTCATGCAGGGAAACAGTATTTAAGGTTTATTTTAAAGGATATTGAGAAAAGGTTTTGTGTTTATTAAGAACATGCTGTGTGAAAGCAGTACTTTCTTAGAAAATACAAAGAAAAATACAAATAAAACATCTGTTTTATAAAGCACTGAAAACCTATGGCACTATATTTTTATGCTTGAAACATTAGTATTAGTATTAGTCATGCAGGGAAACTTTTTTAAGGTTTATTTTTTAAAATAAGTTATTTTAAAATAAAATATTGAGAAAAAGGTTTTGTGTTTATTAAGAATATGCTATGTGAAAACAGTGCTTTCTTAGAAAATATAAATAATATAAATATATAATATTAAAATATAAATATATAAAAACAAAATATAAAGAAAAATACCCCTTGTCATTAGTGAAGTTACTAAAAAATTATAAAGCAACACAACAAGTTGAAGGCTATACTTTGATTAATGCAAAATAAGTGGCATAAAAAAACACTACAGTTTGGAATAATCTAGGAAGACTTCATTTAAGAAGTGAAACATGAAACTAAGTACTTTGTGCCCCACTCTTAATACTCTTAATCTAGTACTTGTTTCTCATTATAATGGATAAGAGCTTGAGTTAGACAGATCTGGCTTTTTCACGCAAGAGCGGTGTGATGAGACAGAGTAGACCAGTTTAACTGAAGTTGAGGATTTCTATGTGGAGAAAGAGGTAAGACTGGAAAGAAACAGGCTAAGTCATTGAAAACCTGGAAATTCTGGTTGTAAAATTTGGAGTTTATTCTGGTAGCAATGGAGAGGCAATATAATTTTGGGAAGAGTGATATGAGCATTAGGATTTTTGTTTTATTTTCATTGTCAGGATGGCATCAGAAGTGGCCTTCTGCCTCTTAGAAACATTGTTGATTCTCTTAACCTGAAACTTAAAGTTGGCTAGGGTTAAACAGAAGATGTCCAAAAATAACAGTATTAAGGAGAATTTTTTTAAATCTTTGGAACCAAAATATCTCACACGTAATTCCTTAAGAATATATATACATATGTACATACACATGTATAATATTTATACATATGTGTGTTTATTTATTTATTTATTTATTTTGAGATGAGGTCTCGCTCTGTGGCCCAGGCTGGAGTAAAGTGTGATCCTGGCTCACTACAGCTTTGACTTCCTGGGCTCACGCAATCCTCCCACCTTGGCGTCCTGAGTAGCTGGGACTACAGACGTGTACCACCATGCCTGGCTAATTTTTTTCTTTTCAATTTTTTGTAGAGACAGGGTCTCAGTATGTTGCCTAGGCTGGTCTTGAACACATGGGCTCAAGTGATCCTCCTTACTCAGCCACCCAGAGTGGTGGAATTACAGGCATGAGCCACTATGGCCAGCCAAGAAAAAAATATTAATATTAACATTTATTAACATCTAAAGTGAAAATAGCATATTCTTTTAAAACTGGATTAGCTTAGCTGTAAGGTTATACACACACAGTGGTCTTTATTTGGATATAAAAATGATAACATTTTTCTGGTGCTTTATTTTTACTTTTTTCACCTTTCTATTATGAAAATTTTCATACATACACAGAAGTAGAGAGACCATAATAGGAGCCTCCTTGTACCTGTCACGTGGCAGCAACAATTATCAACACTCTGCTGTTGTTTTTCCTATGCCAAATATCTAGTGCTTGGCCTTTTTTCCTGCTTTTCCTGAGTCTCAGCATAGTGCAACTAATGATGCCTAAGCTTTGAAGAAATGAGTTATCCCTCCTTATAACCACTTAATTGCTCTCTAGATGCTATGTAGGAAAATCATGCTTGCATTGGATTTGAAAGTTTTTTACATTTATAATTTTTTTTTTTTTTTGAGACGGAATCTCACTCTGTCACCCAGGCTGGAGTGCAGTGGCACAATCTCAGCTCACTGCAAGCTACGCCTCGCCTCCCAGGTTCGCACCATTCTCCGGCCTCAGCCTCCTGAGTAGCTGGGACTACAGGTGCCCACCACCACGCCCGGCTAATTTTTGTATTTTTAGTAGAGACGGGGTTTCACCGTGTTGGCCAGGATGGTCTCGATCTTTGACCTCGTGATCCACCCGCCTCGGCCTCCCAAAGTGCTGGGATTACAGGCTTGAGCCACCACGCCCGGCCTACATTTATAATTTTTTAATACCTCAGTTTCACTGCTTTCTGGGGCTTCAGTGTTTGAGTCAAATTGACCAACTTTAGTGAGGTAGAAATGTAATAAGGTTGGTATAGTGATTGTGGCTTTTACCATCTAGGAAAGTATTTCATTAAAATTCATATCAAAAAATTTATGTTTGTGGCACTTAGCAATCAAATTACTGTGTATGAGCCATTTAAAATTGTGAAGGATTTTTTTCCCCCTGTAATGATACTTTCTTTTGGAATGACAAAATATTCTCTTTAAAAGTAGCTATATAGAGTTTTGCTTTTGGAAACCTATACCAGAAAAATTAATAGGGCCATGCCAAATTTTCAGCATAAAAAAAGGCTAAGTATTTTTTAATGATAACTGAAACAATTAGTAATCACAGGTCTTTTGGCACTATTCCCGTTCTTACCAGTAGACATCACAAATTCGATTCATTATAGCACACGCTTAAAGTACCGTTTTTTTGCCTTCTTCATACGTAAGTTTCTGCCTCATTATCAGTACTACATCATAGAAAAATGACGGGAATGGTTTTCACCAAATTTGGGACAGTCTGATTTTTAATACGGCAAACAGGATATTTACTCCTTCGCCGCAGGATGAGGCTGCAATAGAGTGAATATCCTGTTTGCTGTGTAGCCTATGTTTAAAATCAGACTGTCTTCCTCAAAAGCAGCTGGAACTGAGGTTCAAGAGATGGATGTGACTGTGTATAGGGAGAGGCATACCATTTTTATTTTTAAAGTATCAACAGAAATCATGATTTCACATTAACAGTACAAAGTCACAAATGTGAATAATGAGCAGGTATTGATTTGGCCAGCTTTATAAATGTGTAACTTTTAAAACTGGGTTATTTATCTTCTTAAAAATAATTTGTGGAAGCTCGTTGTGTATAGAGAAAATTGGCCTATTGTCTGTTGTGAATTACAATTTTTTTTCAGTTTGACCTGAAATCTTTTTTCCCCCTTTAGGGTATTACATTCGCCCATGAAATTTTATAGTAAAATCAATCAATTTTTTTTTCCTTTAGAACTTCTTGGTTTTTATGTCCTATTAAGAAAGGCTTCCCCCAAATCCCAGATTATAAAATAATACATCTAGGCCGGGCGCGGTGGCTCAAGCCTGTAATCCCAGCACTTTGGGAGGCCGAGACGGGTGGATCACGAGGTCAGGAGATCGAGACCATCCTGGCTAATACGGTGAAACCCCGTCTCTACTAAAAAATACAAAAAAACTAGCCGGGCGACGAGGCAGGCACCTGTAGTCCCAGCTACTCGGGAGGCTGAGCCAGGAGAATGGCGTGAACCCGGGAGGCGGAGCTTGCAGTGAGCTGAGATCAGGCCACTGCACTCCAGCCTGGGCGGCAGAGCAAGACTCCGTCTCAAAAAAAAAAAATAAATAAATAAAATAATAATACTAATAATAATACATCTAGGCTTTCTTCAATCAAGTACTCTATAATTCTGTATTTTAATTTTCAAAATAATAACATATTAGAGTAAGGAGTATGGTAAGGGTGAAACATTGCCTTGATCAAAATACCATTTATTGACTGGCTCATATTTTCTCCCACTGATATTGGATACTGCCTTTCTCATAAGTTAATTTCTCATATGTGTTTGAACTCTCCTTTCTGCTAAGGCTTTCCCATATGATTTCCTAAACTTGGGTGGTAAATCCCCTGTCTTCTCTCTCATTGGTGATCCCTGTCTTTACTATCCCCAAACTGTATACTAGCAGGGTCCAGGGAGACTAGCCAGGGTGTCAGATATTTTGACTGAATGCCTAAGAAAGAATCTCAGGGGTTTTACTGTAATAGTTGCCTGAATTTGCTTTCTTTTTGAGACAGTCTCATTCTGTCACCCAGGCTAGAGTGCAGTGGCGCGATCTTGGCTTACTGCAGACTCCACCTCCCAGGCTCAAGAGATTCTCATCCCTCAGCCTCCTGAGTAGCTGGTATTACAGGTGTGCACCACCACACCCAGCCAATTTTTATATTTTTAGTAGAGATGGGGTTTCGCCATGAACTCCTGGCCTCAAGTGATCCCTCTGCCTCAGCCTCCCAAAGTGCTGGGATAACAGGCATGAGCCCCAAGCACAGCCACATATATAGCTTTAATTAGGTGAATTTTCAGTAGAAATTTCCAGTAGAGCTGTTTGGCAAACTGTTTCTTTTTTGGTTCAAATTGCCTTATCCATTTAAAAATAGAGTGTGGTCTGGAGCTAAAAAGCCTGGATTTGAATTTCTGCTCAGCCATTTACTAGCCCTGTGACTTTGGATGACTTACTAAAAGTTGTCTCCACCCACATAGGTTTATTGTGAATATTCAATCCATAAATATACATAAAATATCTAGAATAAGTGCTTGGTGTATATTGAGTACTTAATAAATATTGGTTATTATTACCACTATCTCATACCATATCATAGGAACCACTATATCATATCATAGGAACTCTGAAGATGATTAAATATTTAAATGCTGATTTGTATATTGTTTGTTTGAAAGGGGACAATTCATCTCTTTCGAAAACCACAAAGATCCTTTTTTGGCAAGTTGTTACGGGAATTTAGACTTGTAGCAGCTGACCGAAGGGTAAGTTATTCCTTAACCCCAATTTTAATTATTGCACAAACAACATTATAACATTGAAGAAAGATAATTTTTAAGGCAAATAGAAATCACTCTTGATCCCACCACACTGTTTTCATTTTTCTATGTTGGAAAAGTGTTTTTTTAGTGTAAAATTGCAGTCATTTGGTGTTAAATTGTTTTGCTTTGGTAGGAAGCTTCTGTTAAAGTTTTGATTCTAATTCTGAACTGTTTTAAAGAAAAATGGTTTTGTGGTTGCTTTTGGTTATTAAGTTTTCAAAAAATTAAATGGATCCAGTCTAAAGCCGTGTTTTCTCTTTTATTTGTTTTTTTTTTTTGAGATGGAGTTTCACTCTTGTCGCCCAGGCTGGAGTGCAATGGCATGATCTGGGCTCACTGCAACCTCTGCCTCCTGGGTTCAAGCGATTCTCCTGCCTCAGCCTCCGGAGTAGCTGGGATTATAGGCATGGGCCACCACGCTCGGCTAATTTTTTGTATTTTTAGTAGAGATGGGGTTTCTCCATGTTGGTCAGGCTGATCTTGAACTCCTGACCTCAGGTGATCCACCCACCTCAACCTCCCAAAGTGCTGGGATTACAGGCCTGAGCCACCGCGCCTGGCCCATGTTTTCTCATTTTTAATGTAGAGCAAGAAAAATATGTCATGTTTTGAGACTGTAAATAAAAAGATGTAATTGCCATCCTTTTAGGCCGCCAATTTAAACCTTCTAGTTACTGTGTTTCATGCTTCTCATTGTTGTCTAAATGATAAATTCTCTTAGGGAACTGACTATCTCTATTTTGCTCACCTTTTTATAGAAGTACAATATAAGCATCCAGTAAATATTTGATGACTTTTAAGTAAAGCCAGCTTCAATGAAACAATAATAAACAGTACCAGTGGGCAGTCCAATTGAAACTCTGCCATATTTTCACTATTTTTCAAGTCCCTTATCTTAATTTGCTTCCTTATCCAGCTTAGATTCTATGCTCCATCATTATCATTTCCCTCCTTTTTGTTCTTTTTTTCTGAGATGGAATCTTGCTATATTATCCAGGCTGGTCTTGAACTCCTGGGCTCAAGGGATCCTCCTGCCTCAGCCTCCTGAGTAGCTGGGATTGCAGGTGTACACCACCACTCCCAGCTAGTATCATTTTCTTTTACATGCTCTCAACTCTTTTGTGCTCCCCTTCCCTGTGTCTTAATTCCTGGAAAATCCCCAATCTTCATTAAGTTCACTTTCTTTTCTTTTCTTTTCTTTTCTTTTCTTTTCTTTTCTTTTCTTTTCTTTTCTTTTCTGTTCTGTTCTGTTCTGTTCTTAGATGGAGTCTTGCTCTGCTGCCCAGGCTAGAGTGCAGTGGCATGAGCTCAGCTCACTGCAACCTCCACCTCCCGAGTTCAAGCGATTCTCCTGCCTCAGCCTCCCAAGTAGCTGGGATTACAGACACGTACCACCAGGCCGAGCTAATTTTTGTAGTTTTAGTAGAGATGGGGTTTCACCATGTTGGCCAGGATGATTTCGATCTCCTGACCTCATGATCCGCCCGCCTCGGCCTCCCAAGGTGCTGGGATTACATGCGTGAGCCACTGCGCCCAGCCAAGTTCACTTTCTTTCTACTCTGTACTTGCATCTAAGCAACTGAATGTAACCTGAGAGAAACAAAACCATGCAACTGGTCTCACTTTGAATTCATGATCAGACAGACCATTAGTGCTGCCTGTATTTCTTTCATTCTATATTTCCTTCGTTCATTCAATTTTCCAATTTCCTAGATGGCTATTTCATACCATGTTCTTTCATTTCTATCCTCAAGCTTCTAATACCATCTTCATCCTCACCCTAACCCAATGATCTTGCTTCCTGTTTCACCAAGGGAAAAGAAGTAATCAGAAGAAAACTTCTACATCCTGTCATTAGCACATCAGCCATCACTCTGCCTTCCCTCCTATTTCTCTGGACAAGCTTTCAGTTATCCTCTATAAAGCCAGTTCTTTCACTTGTTACCTGCTGAAAGATGATGTCCGTATAATTGTTCTGTTTCTTGCATCATTGTTTTTCTTGCATCATTCTCTTCTTTCTTGCATCGTAATTATATGTTATAAGTTCCACTCTCAGGGCTGCTTCATTTCTCAGCTTCCTTTTGTAGCAAACCTCCTTGAAAGAATTATCAGTGCACTATATTCACCTTCTCTTCTCCCCATCTCTATTAAACACGTACCAGTTTGGCACTGGTCCCCACTAATTTACGTAAACAGCTTTTACAAGGTAACCAAAAACCTCTGTGTTGCGAAAATCACGATCTTTCCTTATTTCTCATCTTACTTGATTGATGTTGAACAGCCAAGGTCAGTACTTTCTTTTTTTTTTTTTTGAGACAGTCTCGCTCTGTCGCCCAGACTGGAGTGCAGTGGCATAATCTCGTCTTACTGCAACCTCCGTTTCCCTGGTTCAAGCGATTCTCCTGTCTCAGCCTCCCAAGTAGCTGGGATTGCAGGCACCTGCCACCATGCCTGGCTGATTTTTTTATTTCAGTAGAGATGGGATTTCACCATGTTGACCAGGCTGGTCTTGAACTCCTGACCTTCACCCGCCTCGGCCTCCCAAAGTGCTGGGATTACAGGCGTGAGCCATTGCACCTGGACAAGATTAGTAACTTTTAGGAACATCATTATGCCCTTTATTCAGATTCACCAGTTGCTTACCTTTTACCCCATTTGCTTCATCATTGTCTCTATAATATGTACCTATGGAGACAAAATGCATATGTATATATATTTTTCTCAACTATTTGAGAATTTCTATGTCAGAATTTATTTCCTCTTGAACAACTCTCCTTCTGGAATTATTCCTTTAAATTTGTATACTATAACTTAGCTGATGACACTTTTGGTAGATGTGGAAAGTGTGACACAGACTTTTTGAAGGAAGTTACATTTATTCCTTTGAATATCAGAGTATAAATTATAGCAACTTGAGCAGACCCTGTGAAATTTATCACTTGTGTACACATAAGAGTGATTTTTATTTTCACAGTCCTGGAAGATACTGCTCTTTGGTGTAATAAACTTGATATGTACTGGCTTCCTGCTTATGTGGTGCAGTTCTACTAATAGTATAGGTATGTCACCTTTGTATTTTTATGGAGTTGTTATTTTCACTTTTGTTTTTCTCATTGGAAATAAAGGTATATCTTATATAGAATATATTCTGAAATGTATTTAACTCAAATGATTTAAATAAGGGAATATATTTAAAACTTCCTTGTAAACTATAAAACTTTGTTCATTTGTTAGCGTTGTATCTTTTTTTTTTTTTTTTTTACGTTTTTTTCCTTTTAAAATATATTTTAAAGTAGAAATGGGGTCTCACCATGTTGCCCAGGCTGGTCTCAAACTCCTGAGCTCAAACGATCTACCCACCTCGGCCTCCCAAAGTGCTGGGATTACAGGCGTAAGCCACAATGCCTGGCCATTTTCATTTTAAATAAGCTGTTATTAAAAAAAAAAAAAATCATTAAATCTATTTGGAGATTTGTTTTTGTTTGTTTGTTTGTTTGTTTGTTTTTGAGACGGAGTCTCACTCTGTTGCCAGGCTGGAGTGCAGTGCTGTAATCTTGGCTCACTGCATCCTCCGACTCCCTGGTTCAAGCGATTCTCCTGCCTCAGCCTCCCAGGTAGCTGGGATTACAGGCACACACCACCAGGCCCAGCTAATTTTTGTAGTTTTAGTAGAGATGGGGTTTCACCATGTTGGCCAGGATGGTTTCGATCTCCTGACCTCATGATCTGCCCTTCTCGGTGTTCCAAAGTGCTGGGATTAGAGGTGTGAGCCACCGCGCCCAGCTGGAGATTTGTTTTTAATGTAATAGATTAAAACTTTAGTTTATACAATTTATAAGTTAGATTTTTAGGTTTGTTGGCTTTTCCTTAAAAAGGGAGTTCTGTAATTTTTTCTTGTATCTTAATTTTTTGTGTTTTTTAATGCATTGTTCTTTTGTTCTGTTATTCAAACAATACATTTGAAATAGTGCTGAGATTACAGAAGCAGGCAGAAAAATGGTCACAGGGCTTTTTAACATTCATTGCTTCATTTTTCCTAATGGAGAAATCAGGTTGGGAGGTAAGCTTTTCTACCAACCAACTTTGGCTACATATATTGATCAAATTTACTAGATAACTGGCAATATATCAGGTTGGCCAGTGACTCAAAAGGTTTTTTGGTGATAGATACCCCTGGTAGAAATAATTTGGGTGACTTGCTGTATTTTTTTAGAGGGGTCAGTAATATTTTAATCATTTTTTTGGTTGTTTTGCAGCTTTAACTGCCTATACTTACCTGACCATTTTTGATCTTTTTAGGTAAGTTTTTAGGAAATCTTAATGTTTTGGAGCCAATAAGGAATTTGGTAGAAATGTGGTATAGCCATATAATTCAGCAATAAAAACAACAGCTACTGATATCGTATAAGAAAACAATAAAAACATTATACTGTGAAGACAATCATAAAGGACCACATATTGTATGATTTCATTTATATGAAATGTCCAGAACAGGCAAATCTATGGAGAGAAAAAGTAGATTATGAAGAAGTTTTCTTTGTTTAAAGGAAAGTAATCTAAATAAGTAAGATTATCAACATAGAACAAACACACAAACAACAATAGTTAGAGACATAACAATAATTAGAGGCTGGGTGGGGTGGCTCATGCCTGCAATTCCAGCACTTTGGGAGGCCAAGGCGGGTGGATCACTTGAGGTCAGGAGTTTACGACCAGCCTGGCCAGCATAGTGAAACCCTGTCTCTACTAAAAATACAAAATTAGCCAGGCATGGTGGCTTGTGCCTGTAGTCCCAGCTACTTGGGAGGGTGAGGCATAAGAATCGCTTGGACCCAGGAGGCAGAGGTTACAGTGAGCCGAGATTATGCCACCACACTCCAGCCTAGGCAACAAGGGTGAAACTCAGTCTCAAAAAACAAAAAACAAAACATTTATAAATGTGATTATATTAAAGTTAAAAACTCTAGGTAGTAAATGTCACCATAAACAGAGAATAACCTGAGAAGATATTTGCAATTCATACCTCAAAGGACTAATTTTGCTAATATTTGAAGGGCCCTACAATTTAATAAGACGAAGACCCAATAAAAGAAAAGGAAGAAAAAAATTTATAATACATACAGAGAGTTTACAGAACAGGAACTATAAATGACACTTATGAAAAGTTGCTCATCTTCACTAACAGTAAGAGAAATGCAAATTAAAATTACTCGAAGATGCTGTTTTGCCTGTCACGTTGGGAAAGATTAAAAAATTTGAGTATAGCTGTATTGTTGAGTGTGTTAGGGAAACACGTGCTCTTTTGTTTTTAAAAAGATGGCTTTATTCGGCTGGGCGCAGTGGCTCATGCCTGTAATCCCAGCACTTTGAGGAGCTGAGGAGGGCAGATCACAAAGTCAGGAGTTCGAGACCAGCCTGGTCAATATGGTGAAACCCCATCTCTACTAAAAATACAAAAATTAGCCAGGCATGGTGGTGGACATCTGTCGTCCCAGCTGCTTGGGAGGCTGAGGCAGGAGAATTGCTTGAACCTGGGAGGCAGAGGTTGCAGTGAGCTGAGATCGCGGCACTGCACTCCAGCCTGGACAACAGAGCGAGACCCCATCTCAAAAACCAAAACAACAACAACAACAAAAAACACCAGTTCACTGTAAATGTGAATGTTTGAATGTTTATTTTTGGATTCTCAGATCTGTCCCATTGATCTGTATGTCTGTCCTTTATGCCAGTACCATCAGTCTTGATTACTGCAGCTCTGTAGTAGGTTTTGAAATTGGAAAGTGTGAATATTCCAGCTTTGTTCTTTTTCAAGATTGTTTTGGCTAAACAGGCATTCTTTTTTCTCAGGCTGGAGTGTAGTGGGTTGACCTCGGCTCACTGCAGCCTCAGTCTTTACCTCCTGAGCTCAAATGATGCAACTCAGCCTCCTGAGTGGGTGGTACCACAGGCTTGTGCCACTACATCTGCCTAATTTTTTGATATTTTGTAGAAATGAGGTCTTCCTATGTTGCCCAGGCAGGTCTCAAATTTCTGGGCTGAAGTGATCCTCCTGCCGTTCCCTCTCAAAGTGTTGGGATCACAAGCGTGAACTACCTGTCCTGGCTGGAAACAGGCACTTTCATACATTGCTGATGGGAATATAAATTGGTGCAGCATCTCGAGGGCAGTTTGGCAATATCAATTAAATTTAGAAATGCCCATAACCGGCCGGGCGCGGTGGCTCACGCCTGTAATCCCAGCACTTTGGGAGGCCGAGGCGGGCGGATCACAAGGTCAGGAGATCGAGACCACAGTGAAACCCCGTCTCTACTAAAAATACAAAAAATTAGCCGGGCGCCGTGGCGGGCACCTGTAGTCCCAGCTACTCAGGAGGCTGAGGCAGGAGAATGGCGTGATCCCAGGAGGCAGAGCTTGCAGTGAGTCGAGATCACGCCACTGCACTCTAGCCAGGGGGACAGAGCGAGACTCCATCTCAAAAAAAAAAGAAATGCCCATAACCTTAAACATAGCAGTTCCTTTTCTAGTAATTTATGCTACAGACACATTCCTGTGGTTAAAAATGAGTTGCATATGAGGTTATTCAGTACAAAAGATTGGAAACAATCAGTATGTGAATGATGAAATAAATTATGGGGCATGTATACCCTATATTTTGGTACATATATATCATGGAATTCTCAAACTTGACCATACATCACAATTACTTGGAAGGTCTTGTTAAAATACATATTGCTCCATTTCCAGAGTTACTTATTCAGAAGGCCTAGGGTAGGACCCAAGAATTTGCATTTCTAGCAACAGATGAAACCGATCCTGCTGGGTATAGGGAACCCACTTATCTATGTAATTAAATATTATGTAGCCTTAAACAATAAAGCCAAAGCATTTTATGGTTTAGAGGTCCTAATGAGGGGAAAAAGCAAGATATACAACAATGTATATAGTATGCTGCAATTTGCATTAAAAAGGGGGAAAGAGTAAGAATACACGCATGTTTACACATCCACACACTACAGTCATTTGCTTGTATTTGCGTAAATATACATAGGAAGGATAAACAAGAAACTGATAGTAATAGGTGTCTTTAAGGAGGAAGACTCTGGCAGGGAGACATAATTTAAAATCTTCCCACTATATATCTCTTTTGTAAATTTTGAATTTTAATTGTATAAATAAAATGCCAATTTAAAAATAAATAAAAGCAGATTAAGTTTGTTACTGCCAAGAGTGGTGTCTCATGCCTGTAATCCCAGTGCTTTGGGAGGCTGAGGCAGGAGGACATTTGAGCCCAGGAGTTTGAGGCTGCAGAGAGCTATGATCTAAGCACTGTACTCCAGCCTCAGTGACAGAGATACGCCCTATAGACCAGGTACAGTGGCTCATGCCTGTAATCCCAGTACTTTGAGAAGCCAAGGTGAAAGGACTGCTTGAGCCCAGGAGTTCAAGATCAGCCTGGGCAATACAGTGAAACCTCATCTCTACAAAAAATTTTAAAAATTAGCCGAGTGTGGTGGTACACACCTGTAATCCCAGCTACTCACTGAATGGTAGGCATTAGGATCACTTGAGCCCAAAAGGTTAAGGCTGCAGTGAGCTATGATTGCACCATTGTACTCCAGTCTTGGGTCTTGGTGACAGACTGATACCTGTCTCAAAAAAAAAAGGATTTTATTTTATTTGTTTTTGAGACAGGGTCTCACCCTGTCACCCAGGCTGGAGTGCAGTGGCACGATCTTGGCTCACTGCATGCAGCCTCCGCCTCCCGGGCTCAAGCGATTCTCCTGTCTTAGCCTCCCGAGTAGCTGGGATTACAGGTGCCCACCACCATGCCCGGCTAATTTTTGTGTTTTTAGTAGAGATGGGGTTTCACCATGTTGGCCAGGCTGGTCTTGAACTCCTGACCTCAGGTGGTCCTCCCGCCTCAGCCTCCCTAAGTACTGGGATTACAGGCGTGAACCACCGCGCTCAGCCCATTCATACACTTTAAAAAGTTACTTTGGGGAATAATTACTAATGTTCCCAACCATATTTGATAATAATAAACTAATGGTAATAAAAATAGTAAAATTTTAAAACTAAAGTAATGATGTTTCCCTAATGTCTTAAGGTTCATAAGGAAAATCTTTTCATGTAATGTGAAGAAGTTTCTTTCTTTAGGGGCTCATAATCTGCCATATGAGTTAGCTATCGATATATAATGTTTCAGATGAAAGGTGTGATTTAGATTCATCTAGAGCTTCATTAATATCCAAACACAGAAGAAAGTGGTTATCTGATTTTAGACTATTGTTAATAAATGCTACTGTTTTACAAAGAGGTGTAGAAATATATTTTAATGGAGAACATTAATACCAAAGTGGTGTTATTAAACTATGGAAATTAAAATAATTTATGCATATAAATAAAATCAAACATATTGAATGATTTGTTAATAAATGGGTGCTGATTTTTAGATTTATGTAGTAATGGGAAGTAAGTTCAGTTAGTGTACCATATTTCATCAAACATTAGATGTCAACAGTTTTAAGACAAATACTTATTTTATGTGTCCCCAAGAAAAATGCTACTAATTCAGCTGTGATGTACTGTAAGTTGTAAGACTAACCCTGATTTGAGAAGTATTAAGATGTGAAAAAACATGTACTTCTTAAAAGTGATGAACTGTAGAAAAAGTTTCAGAGATTTTTATCCATTTTTAAGGGTAAAATTTTCAAAAGTTAATGTTTAGACACTGAATTTTTCAGATTTCTTATTAGTAACAAATATCATCTATAAAGTATTATTTACGAAGAAAAATTTTACGATTAATAATTGAAGCTTTGGCCGGGCAAGGTGGCTCACGCCTGTAATCCCAGCACCTTGGGAGGCCGACGCTGGCAGATTCCCTGAGCTCAGGAGTTGGAAACCACCCTGGGCAACGTGGTAAAAACCCATCTCTACTAAAATACCAGAAAATGAGGTGGGCATGGTGGTGCACTCTTGTAATCCCAGCTACTCAGGAAGCTGAGGTGGGAGAATTGCTTGAGCTTGGGAGGTAGAGGTTGCAGGAGCCAGGATTGTGCCACTGCATTCCAACTTGGGCGACAGAGTAAGACTCCACCTCAAAAAAAAACATAAATAAATAAATTAATGATTGAAGCTTCAATTGTATATTTTGTTTTTCTTTTCTTTTCTTTTCTTTTTTTTTTTTGAGACAGGGTATTGCTGTGTCACCCAGGCTGAGTACAGTGACATAGTCATGGCTCACTGCAGCTGCAATCTCCTGGGCTCAGGCGATCCTCCTACCTCAGCCTCTGGGGTACCTGAGACTACAGGTACTCACCACCACACCTGGCTAATTTTTGCATATTTTTGTGGTGACAGGGCATGACATGTTGCCTAGGCTGGTCTTGTACTCCTGGGCTGTCAAATAATCCACCTGCCCTGACCTCCCAGAGTGCTAGGATTACAGGCATGCGCCACCATGCCCAGCCTAATTGTATATTTCTGACTGCAGAAACTCATTTGGCTGCCTTTATCCAATGCAACTTGAAAAATCATCCATCCATTCAAAACCAACCTAGATGATTTGCTTAACTTCAATGTAAATACCATATTCTTGCTACTTACATGAATTGGAAGTGAGGTTAGCACACTATATGAACCCTGTCATGAGTGTGAAGTACTCTCAAGGAGTTAGCTAGAGCTCCTTTGATTGCAGCCATCAGACTTCCACTGAAGCTATACTGGGGGAGCAAAGGTGTAGGATACTTAATTCTACAGATTCAGGGGTGTTAATGGAATCTGAGGGCAGAGGTTTAGCTGGGCTCCACTGTAAGAATCAAACTTTTCTTCATCTGTCATCTCTGTTCCCTGTGTGTGGACATTGTTGAGCTATTTTCTTCCTGTAGGTCAGCATTCCCTACTCCCAAATCCAGGGATAGAAATATAAATACTGCTCCAAATTTTCAAATTTGCATTTCCATCATTCAATAAAGCAGCCAAATTAAGCCTGGAATGCCTTGGTTCCAGTTCCAAATCCTACTTCAAAATCCAGAGCAGCATTTTGACCCAGCTTAGGTTACATGCGTCAGGTGCCTGTCTATGGATGAGTCAGCTGTGGCCAGGGAGTAGGGTCATGTTAAGAACATACCAGTTCCCAGCCAGGCGCGGTGCCTCGCACCTGTAATCCCACTACTTTGGGAGGCCGAGGTGGGTGGATTACAAGGTCAGGAGTTCAAGACCAGCCTGGCCAACATGGTGAAACCCCATCTCTACTAAAAATACAAAAGTTAGTCAGGCATGGTGGTGCATGCCTGTAATCCCAGCTACTCAGGAGGCTGAGGCAGGAGAATCACTTGAACCCGGGAGGCGGAGATTGCAGTGAGCCGAGATCGCGCCATTGCACTCCAGCCTGGGCGATAGAGTGAGACTCCATCTAAAAAAAAGAACATATACCAGTTCCTGCTATAAGTTCATAGATGGAGGAAAAAAATGAAGGATAGTTAATAACTGAGAATTGAGAATGGTGAGCTAGGGAGAGAGACTCTTGGCTCCCTGCTTCATGGAACCTTTCATATTTCCATTTAGGGATTACAAAATACTTTGATGTCTTCAAGATCCATGAGATAGGAGTATATTATAAGGATGGCTTTTCGGCCAGGCGCAGTGGCTCACACCTGTAATCCTAGCACTTTAGGTGGCCAAGGTGGGTGGATCATTTGAGGCCAGGAGTTCGAGACCAGCCTGGCCAACATGGTGAAACCTCATCTCTCTACTAAAAAAAAATACAAAAATTAGCTGGGCATGGTCGTCCACGCCTGTAATCACAGCTACTTGGGAGGCTGAGGCAGGACAATCACTTGAACCTGGAAGGAAGAGGTTTCAGTAAGCTGAGATGGCACTACTGCACTCCAGCCTGGGAAACAGAGCAAGACTCTGTCTCAAAAAAAAAAAAAAAGAAATGCCTTTTATTAATCAGGTAACTAACATATTTAATTGGGTCTAACACAGATAGTTGTTACCTCAATTTCATATTGTAGTAACTTGTTTTAGAGGGAATCTCTCTACTACACTTGGAAAATGAACATAATTTTATCTCAGTCAAAATGTTGTCAAGGTATTATTAATATTTAGTTTAACTTTTAACAAAGATGAAGTGTATCAAAGTTAAAATTGTATGTGTCATTTTTTAGTATTTTCAGTTACAGAAACCATTTAGGGTGGATAACATTGTGTAGTAGAAGTATGAGTTTGGGTTCTACTTAACTGACTTGATGTATTATAACTTTATTCTGTTCCTTCACATGTTAAAATCTTAAAAGTATACCACATGTTCAGATACTCACTATGATTAGATGGTAAACTACTAGAATTAATTGTCTTAATAAATTATTAGAGTAATTTATTATTAATTTAGTCTGTGCAAACATGGATAACTTTCAGCCACTTAGGAATTCTGAAAACTTAATTTATCTTCACATGTTCTCTTCTAGTTCTAACACTAAATTTATTTTTCTTTTTACTTAGTTTAATGACATGTTTAATAAGTTACTGGGTAACAATGAGGAAACCTAGCCCTGTCTATTCATTTGGGTAAGTTCAAATTATTTTATTTTTTGTTAACTTATGACTACTAAGATATTATTTATAGTAGATAATAAAGAGTTAGCTAGAGTATTTCTGGAAAATAAATGCTGCGTACTTAGTGAAATGATGATCAGATAGTGAAAATAGATAGGCTGGGCACAGTGGCTTACACCTGTAATCCCAGCACTTTGGGAGGCTGAGGCATGCAGATCACCTGAGGTCAGGAGTTCGAGACCAGCCTGGCCAACATGGCAAACCCCTATCTCTACTAAAAATACAAAATTCATCCAGGTGTGGTGGCGTGCACCTGTACTTCCAGCTACTTGGGAGGCTGAGACAGGAGAATCGCTTGAACCCAGGAGGCGGAGGTTGCAGTGAGCCAAGATCGTGCCATTGCACTCCAGCCTGGATGACAGAGCAAGACTCCATCTCAAAAAAAACAAAAGAAAATAGAAAAGCATCTTCCAAGAAACATAAATATTTAAGGTATAAATCATATTAAAATAAAATGTTCACATTAGGTTTTTTACATTTTATAAAGCAAATGTTTAAAGTTCACATTAAGTTCTTTAATATTTTGGGAATTTCTTTTAGCTAGAGCAAGTACAAAGGATTTTCATGTTAGTGTATTTTCTAGATGTTAAATAAATGTGATATAGTTTAATATTAGGCAGTGGTAAAGATGGATTTTCATCTGAAACTGGATTTGTGATAGCAATGGATCAACAAATAATTTGAGATTTGTTTCCATAATTTTACTTTTTTTATTTTTTTATTTTATTTATTTATTTATTTATTTTTTTGAGACGGAGTCTCGCTCTGTTGCCCAGGCTGGAGTGCAGTGGCCGGATCTCAGCTCACTGCAAGCTCTGCTTCCTGGGTTCACGCCATTCCCCTGCCTCAGCCTCCTGAGTAGCTGGGACTACAGGCGCCCGCCACCTCGCCCGGCTAGTTTTTTGTATTTTTTAGTAGAGATGGGGTTTCACCGTGTTAGCCAGGATGGTCTCGATCTCCTAACCTTGTGATCCGCCCGTCTCGGCCTCCCAAAGTGCTGGGATTACAGGCTTGAGCCACCACGCCCGGCCTTGTTTCCATAATTTTAAAAATTACTGAGGCCAGGTGCGATGGCTCACGCCTGTAATCCTAGCACTTTGGTAGGCTGAGGCGCGAGGATTGCTTGAGTTAGAAGCCAGCCTGGGCAACATAGTGAGACTTGTCGCTACAAAAAAGTTTTTTAAATTATTGTACATGGTGGTATATACCTGTGGTCCTAGCTGCTTGGGAGGCTGAGGTGGGAGGATTGCTTAAGTCCAGGAGTTTGAGGCTGCAGTGAGCTATAATTTCATCACTGCATTACAGGTGGCAAGAGTAAGACCCTGTCTCAAAAAAAAAAAATACTGAAAGTTGAAAGGAAATAATCTTTTATATTAAAGGTTTAAAAATGTATTTAAACGTGAGTTCCTTTTAGATTCTAGGAAACAACTTGAAAGAATTTTACTTTTATTTTTACCTCAAGAGGCATATCAACCAAGGAATTTTACTTTAGTAAAAAAACTTTTGGACCAAACTTACTCTTCTTTTCCACCATAAACCATACCATTCATTTATTCTTTTGAATAAAATTAGGTTTTATTTACTTAAACAATGGGAAGAAGTAAATATAAAATTTTAATGCAAAATAAGGATTTTCATAAATCAAGTCATAAATCAAAATGAATTTTTTAAAAACATTTATTATTTTTAATTTTATTTCTTTTTGAGACAGAGTCTCATTCTGTCACCCAGGCTGGAGTGCAGTGGCGTGATCTGGGCTCACTGCAGGCTCTGCCTTCCAGGTTCCAGCGATTCTTCTGCCTCAGCCTCCCGAGCAGCTGGGACTACAGGCACCCGCCACTATGCCCGGCTAATTGTTTTTTGTATTTTTAGTAGAGACAGGGTTTCACTGTGTTAGGCAGGATGATCTCGATCTCCTGACCTCGTGATCCGCCTGCCTCGACCTCCCAAAGTGCTGGGATTACAGGCGTGAATAGATTCTTTTGGTATGGTGTGAAGCAGGAGTAAAGGCATATTCTGGAGTGCAATAGCGCAATTCGGCTCACTCCAACCTCCATCTCCCAGGTTCAAGCAATTCTCATGCCTCAGCCTCCCGGGCACCTGGGATTACAGGTGCACACCATCACGCCCAGTTAATTTTTTGTATTTTTAGTAGAGACGGGGTTTCGCCATGTTGGCCAGGCTGTCGCCCATGTTGGAGTACAGTGGCATTATCATAACTCATTGCAGCCTTCAACACCTGGGCTCAGGTGACTCTCCTGCCTCAGTCTCCTGAGTTGCTAGGACTACAGGCACATCCCACCATGCCTGGATGATTTTTAACATATTTTTGGAGTCAGGGATCTCACCATATTGCCCAGGCTGGTCTTGAACTGGCTTCAAGCGATCCTCCCACACCCCAAGTAACTGGAATTACAGGTATGGAGCCACCGTGCCCAGCTGTTACTATCTTTTTTATAAAGGCTATTCTGTGGTATGCAGTAGTATTTCATTGTGCTTTTAAGTTATTTTCCTTACGACTAATTGAGCACCTTTGCATATGTGGATTAACCATTCAGATCACCTCTTTTTTAAAATGCTTGTTAAAAATCTTTTAACCATTTTCCCTTTTTCTTTATTAATCTGTAACAGTTCTTAATATATAAGTATCTTCTCCTTCTCTTAGTTGCCCTTCTTCTTCTTAATGGTATCTTCTGATGAATAAAAGTTTTAATTTTAGGCCGGGCGCGATGGCGCACACATGTAATCCTAGCACTTTGGGAGGGTGAGGTGAGTGGATCATTTGAGGTCAGGGGTTTGAAACCAGCCTGGCCAACATGGTGAAACCCCATCTCTACTAAAAGTACTAAAATTAGCCACGCATGGTGGTGGGTGCCTGTAATCCCAGCTACTTGGGAGGCTGAGGCAGGAGAATCACTTGAGCCCGGGAAGCAGAGGTTGCAGTGAGCCGAGATCGCGTCATTGCACTCCAGCCTGGGCGACAAAGTGAGACTCCGTCTCAAAAAAAAAAAAAGTTCTAAATTAAATTTATTTTTTCGGGTTGGTCCTTTTGTGTATTTGTTAAGAAATCTTGGCATGCCCCCAGGTCATAAAGACACTTTGCCCTGTTATCACCTAGAAGCCTTACTGTTCAATTTTTCATATTTAATCCTACAATCCAGTTGGAATAGATTTTTTTGGTATGGTGTAAAGCAGGAGTAAAGGCATATTCTGGAGTGCAGTAGCACAGTTCGGCTCACTCCAACCTCCATCTCCCAGGTTCAAGCAATTCTCAGGCCTCAGCCTCCCAAGCACCTGGGATTACAGGCGCACACCACCACACCTAGTTAATTTTTTGTATTTTTAGTAGAGATGGGGTTTCGCCATGTTGGCCAGGCTGATCTTGAACTCCTGGCCTCAAGTGATGTGCCTGCCTCGGCCTCACAAAGTGCTGGGATTGCATGTGTGAGCCACCGCACCTGGCTCTTCTTTATTGCTTTTATGTGCCACCTTTTTCACAAATCATAACTATATATGTGTAGGCCTGTTTCTAGATTCTCTTTTCTGTACAATTTGGTGTATTTGTACTTGGATTAGTACTGTACTATGTTAATTATTACAGCTTTGAAATACCTGTTGATATCTGGTAGTATAAATCTTCCAGCTTCGTTCTTCTTCAAGATTATCTTTGCTTTCCTTCACGTTTTGCAGTTCCATATGCATTTTAATATCAGCTTCTCAAATTCCACAAATAACGTTGGTGCATTTGCATGCTGTTTTTTCCTGTTCCTTTTTATTTTTTCAGTAGCTGGAAAAAACACTTAATTTATATTCTATTATAACCTACTTTTTTCACTCACCTTTTTCCATGTCAATAAATACTTTTTTTGTTTAATAATATGTAGTGTTATATTGTTGATTCCAACATTTTTCCCTTACACATAACAATGTGATGTACAGCCTTAATTTTTTAAATTTTTTCTGTGCCTCCATGATTATTTTCTTGAAAAATTTTAAGCATTTATACTTACCATAAATATTGCATACCATTAGACCATGTGTTGCAGGAAAAGCTGAAACAACAGTTCCTGGCCTCTAGCTTATAGTCTAGGGATTATAAAATATGCTCATAATGTCACTGTAGTTATGTATAGAAATGAGAGACAGTATAATAAGTGGTTAAAATATGAACTCTAGAGTCAGAGTGTCTGAGTTTGAAAACCTTCTACTTGCTAGCTATATGACTCTAAACAGTTACTTTTCTTTTTTATGTCCTAAATTTCTTATCTGTTTGAAAAAAAAAAAATGAGCCAAGTGTGTAGTCCCAGCTACTCGGGAGGCTGAGCTCGGAGGATTACTTGAGCCTGGGAGTTCATGGTCCAGCCTGGGCAACATAGCGAGACCCCCATCTCTTAAAAAAAAAAGAAAAAAGTGGATAAAGTAATTCTAAAAAGGGGTTGGGAGGTTTAGATGAGGTAATATGTTAAGTACTCTGGTGTCTAATGCACAGTGGGTCAATTAAGTGTTATTATTATGATTGTGATTATTTCTAGAAAAATAAGGACTATAAATGGGTCCTGGTAATTGTCTTTTTTTTTTTTTTTTTAATAATTTTAAAGTATTTCTGGGAAGATAAAGCCTCTGGCATGGGCTGAAGTTGCTCTCTCTTCTGGGTCCTGGGAATTATACAAATAGGTACTCTTTGGAATCTGTGATTTTCATCGTTTATTATTCTTCTAGAAACCCTAATCTGCTCTAACAGTGTTTGGCTCATAGTAGACAGCACCTATGTGTATTAAGTGAGCAAATAAATGAATGTAAATGTGTTCTAGAGAGACTGGTTTGTGAATTGAAAGAATTGTGATGATCTAATTAATGTTTTGGTTTCAGGTTTGAAAGATTAGAAGTCCTGGCTGTATTTGCCTCCACAGTCTTGGCACAGTTGGGAGCTCTCTTTATATTAAAAGAAAGGTACATTTGTATATGATATTACTCTAAATCTCACCTATGACACCTGTGGGAACATGAAAGAAACCCGTCAGACACATTTGCTTTCAAGGGTATGAAAATTTAGATGAACAGGGCTGGAGTTTTGATAGTACAGTTTTTCTATGTTTCAGACATTTTCGTCTGTTTCACTTTTTTTACTTCCTTAATGCTACTAAATTGAATGAGAAGTGGTTGTGAATGAAACAGAGATTCAGTTAGGCATGTTTGATGCTTATTACAAACCCACTGAAATCAGCTTGGCAGAGAAAGATTGACATTACATATTAAGGATAATTTGTGAAAAAAGAAAACAACTAAAAGGGATAATTTGTGAGTCTCCTTGCCTCATCACTGCTAATAGTTAATAGTTATAATATTAAAAGATTTTGTGAACTTTAAGGTGGGTTAATGATATATTTAATAAAGCTTTTTAAATTTATAATTTATAGGACTTATTTAATACATTTTTATTTCTTTTAGTGCAGAACGCTTTTTGGAACAGCCCGAGATACACACGTGAGATTTTATTTTCGATATATAATTTACTATTGATTCTTAATTATTAATTGATGTATTATTAAACAGTTGGCCAATGTCAGAGTTCAGACTGTGGCAACATAAGTTTTTGCTGGTATTTCACAAACAAAATTCCCAAATGCCAAGACTCCATTTCTTTACTCTTAACAGTTCCCAAGTTCTAAATATTTTTATACTGCACAGGAAGGCCTTTCTATCTTGGCTTCAGGCTTCTCACTATTTCCAAACCTAGGAAGCACTAAGCCAGCTTCCCCTAGTCTTCTGTAATTTCAAATTTGACCATCAAAATCTTTTCATAGCACCTATAGAAAAGAGAATTGGACCAGGCTCAGGGGCTTACACCTGTAACCCCAGCACTTTGGGAGGCTAAGGCAGGAGGATCACTTGAGCCCAAGAGTTCAAGACCAACCTGGGCAACAGAGTGAGACCCTGTCTCCAAAAAGAAAGAAATGTATATATATGTTTCATATATATTGCATCTATGTGATTTTCACATATATATGAAAAGAGAATTGTATGTATCATACATATGAAAAAACAATTGTATTTCTCAACCGCATAGTTGCCAGCTATATGGACCTTATCTATTCTGATCAGTTTAGTTCCGAAAAGTCTGATTTGTCCAGCATATCATAAAACAAATACCATTAACATTTATACAAATTTATAACAGCGTTTACCTGTAGGAAGATACTGTTAATGCTAAAAGTCCTTTCTTATCCTTTGTAAGATGGAGCAACAGTAGATGGGACATGGGTGATGGGGCTAGAAACTAAGTTCAGGTTCTGTATCTGGAAACACCAAATCATTAAAGCAGACCACTTTACCTTCCCACCTCTTAGTCCCTCTACATATTGAAATTACCTACTGATAATACCAAGAACAAATTAAAGGTGAATGTTATCATTCTTTTTAGGGGAAGATTATTAGTTGGTACTTTTGTGGCTCTTTCTTTCAACCTGTTCACGATGCTTTCTATTCGGAATAAACCTTTTGCTTATGTCTCAGAAGGTATGTTTTTTATTTACTATTAATATAAAAATCCAACTAATCTCTTATAAAAACAAGTCTTTTGTTTGTTGCATTCACTCAAATCAATGAGGAAGTATATTCTGAAGAGAAGAGAGAACTAGCCCAAATGTTCTCAAGTCTTTTTTAAGTGGAAAATTATAAAACAAAATCTCATCAGTTCAAGCTTTAAAATAACAAATTATTTTGAAACAAGCAGGAGTGACCTGTAAATTAAATCATGTGATGATGAAAAATTACATTTACCAAATAATGTGAGATTTTAAATGTGTAATCTATCTAAGAAAAGTCTCATTGTAAGCATTTTAGAAGTCTCAGTATACTTAGAATAGTTGATATACTAATTGAAACTAGTTGTATTTTGTTAATAAAGTAAGTTCCCAGGAACTTCTCTTTGGCAATGGTGGATGGGCATACATATTTGCAAGTAGCCAAACTTTATTTCTTTTGAAATATTCTTTTATTTTGAAGTGTTTACAACTTCAGACTGATTTTTCACTTTTGCAGTCTAAATTATTGGCATTTTTCAATAATTTCAGTGTTTTGGAATCCCACTAACACACAAAAGAGTTAGCCACTAACAGATGGAGAAGTGAGGTAAAAACAGAAGTGGTATGTTTGCACAGACCCACACTTTGAAGTATAGAGAAGCACAGATAGGTGTGGATCTTTTTAGATCTCACTCTAGGACAGTCAAGAGAAGAAAGTTTTCTGAAATGCCCGTTCAAGTTTAAACAACTTCATGAATGTTATGAAGATAAGTTGTGTTTGTATGAGTTAAAGAATTACTGCATGAATTAGAAAAATAAATAATGTTACTTATGATCACCTGAATTTCTTGAAAAAAATTCATAATTTATAAAATACTATAACACTTTCTCTAGAAATTTTTAAGATGGTGCAAAGATTTGGAAACACTATTTCTCTGCAAAGATCAGGAAGACATAAGAAGGAAATAAGGCTACTGATAATCTTATGACCCACAGATAATATGTTAACATTTCTATGTTATTCCTGTCACTTTTTTGTATGTACACGTACATATAATTTTATGTGCTTACTTAGAATTATATATATTACAATTTTATGCCTGGCTTTTTTTTTTTTGAAACGGAGTCTCACTCACTTGCCCAGGCAGGAGTGCAGTGGCACAATCTTAGCTCACTGCAACCTCTGCCTCCTTGGTTCAAGGAGTTACAGGCATGTGCCACCATGCCTGGCTGATTTTTGTATTTTTAGCAGAGGCGGGGTTTCCTCATGTTGGCCAGGCAGGTCTCGAACTCCTGACCTCAGGTGATCTGTCCACCTTAGCCTCCCAAAGTGCCGGGATTACAGGTATGAACCACTGCATCCAGCCATGTCTGGCTTTTTTGTTAGCATTATGTCTTCAGTATTGCTTCTCATTAAATATTCTTTGAATGTAAATGATTTTTTAATGCTTACATAATATTCTGTTATGAATATTTTAAAATATTTTATACATTTCCAACTTTTCCTTTTATAAATAAGTATAATCAGCCTCTTTTTTTTTTTTTTTTTTGAGACGGAGTCTCGCTCTGTCGCTCAGGCTGGAGTGCAGTGGCCGGATCTCAGCTCACTGCAAGCTCCGTCCCCCGGGTTTACGCCATTCTCCTGCCTCAGCCTCCCGAGTAGCTGGGATTACAGGCGCCCGCCACCTCGCCTGGCTAGTTTTTTGTATTTTTTAGTAGAGACGGGGTTTCACCGTGTTAGCCAGGATGGTGTCGATCTCCTGACCTCGTGATCCACCCATCTCGGCCTCCCAAAGTGCTGGGATTACAGGCTTGAGCCACCGCACCCGGCCAGTCAGCCTCTTTAGATCAACTTTGTCTGCATTTTTTATTCCTTCTGTAGGATAAATTCCCTGAGAAGGAATTATTTACTGGATTAAAAATACAGTATTTTTTAAAGGCTTTGTTGTATATTGCCAAATTTATTTCCAGAAAAGTTATCTAGTTTATATCTTTATTAATTTTATTTTATTTTATTATTATTTTTCATAGAGACAAAATCTCCCTGTATTATCCAAGCTGGTCTCAAACTCCTGGGCTCAAGCAGTCCTCTCACATCAGCCTCCCAAAGTGCTGGGACTACAGGCGTGAGCCACTGCTCCCAGCCTACTCTATATTTTCATTAGCTGGAAATGAAGTTTCCCAGAAACATCAAGAGTTGTGACATTAGCTGGGCTTGGTAGCATGTGCCTGTAGTCCCAGCTACTCAGGGGACTGAGGTGGTTGTATTGCTTGAGCTCAGGAGTTTGAGTCCAGCCTGGGAAACATAGCAAGACTCTGGCTTTAAAAATAATGAAGGCCGGGCGTGGTGGCTCAAGCCTGTAATCCCAGCACTTGGGAGGCCGAGACGGGCGGATCACGAGGTCAGGAGATCGAGACCATCCTGGCTAACACGGTGAAACCCCGTCTCTACTAAAAAATACAAAAAACTAGCCAGGCGAGATGGCGGGCGCCTGTAGTCCCAGCTACTCAGGAGGCTGAGGCAGGAGAATGGCGTAAACCCGGGAGGCGGAGCTTGCAGTGAGCTGAGATCCGGCCACTGCACTCCAGCCTGGGCGACAGAGCGAGACTCCGTCTCAAAAAAAAAAAAAAAAAAAAAAAAAAAATAATGAAGGCTGGGTGTGGTGACTCACATCTGTAATCCCAGCAGTTTGGGAGACCAAAGCAGGCGGATCACAAGGTCAGTAGTTCGAGACCAGCCTGGCCAACATGGCAAAACCCTGTCTACTAAAAAATGATAAAAATTAGCTGGGCATGGTGGCAGGCACCTGTGATCCCAGGTACTTGGGAGGCTGAGGCAGGAGAATCCCTTGAACCTGGTAGGCGGAGGTTGCAGTGAGCCGAGATCACGTCATTGCACTCCTGCCTGGGGGACAAAAGTGAAACTCCATCTCAAAAAAAAAAAAAAAAGAAAGAAAAAAAAGATATGTGAAATTCCTTGAAATTTAAGTGGAAAATAATATTGAATACTTTCTATATGCCAAGCACTGCTAAATAGTTTACGTAGAATATCCCATTTAATTCTATCCATATGAAGTAAATACTTTTATTATGCCCATTTTACACTAAGGCACTGAGAGATTAAATTACTTACCCAGTGCTACACATCTAGTTACAGGCAGAGCTATGATTTAAAGCCAGATATTCTGACATCTTACTTAACTGCTCAACTGTTTTTCTTTTGCATAAGTCTTGCTGATCTTTTTTACATGATGGTACACATTTTAAAAATGGATATTTCTGTAGCACTCTGGGATAAATGGAAGAGGATTCTTGAGCCTAGACACAGGCTACTTGTCCAAGAATAGTAACTGACAGGTGTCTTTGTAGGTACCCAGGTCCTCACCTGGCTTTTTTGAGAGTTGAGGGAAGTAATTTGTACGTCATTTGAATATCCCTTATCTGAAATGCTTGGGGCCAGAAGTGTTTCACATTTTAGGTTGTCTTAGATTTTGGAGTCTTTGAATTATATGTATGGGTTGAGCATCCCAAACCTGAAAATTCAAAATTCATAATGCTCCTATGAGCATTTCCTTTGAGTATCATGTTGGTGCTCAAAGTTGTGGATTTTTGGTTTTCAGATTTGGGATACTCAGCCTATACCTATGGCCCATTCCCAGCACACTGGTTAGGAAGCTCTGCTTAAAAGTATAAAGAACCACCGGGCGCAGTGGCTCACACCTGTAATCCCAGCACTTTGGGAGGCTGAGGCAGGCGAATCACCTGAGGTCAGGAATTCAAGACCAGCCTGACCAACATAGTGAAACCCAGGTCCGGAGTTCAAGAGCAGCCTGACCAACATGGTGAAACCCCATCTCTACTAAAAATACAAAATTAGCCAGGTGTGGTGGCACGTGCCTGCAATCCCAGCCACATGGGAGGTTGAGGCAGGAGAATTGCTTGAACGCAGGAGAGGGAGGTTACAGTGAGCCGAGGTGGCACCCCTGCACTCCAGCCTGGACAAAAAGAGTGAAACTCCATCTTAAAATAAAAAGTATAAAGAATCTTTAATAGTAACAATGACATATCTAAGTTCACTAATTCCTTCAGGTCAACTGTATATTGTATAATAGTTGAAACTGCTTTTGACTTAGTGGCATAAGGGCATAAAAGAGGAAACATAGATTTGAGGAGTAGCATGTTCTTTTGTAATGTTATTCAGTCACTGCCAAATTTATTTTTTAAAATTAAAGAACTCAAATATTTCGGATAGTGGTTTATTTTCTTCTATATGGATAATTTAAGTATTTTCTTCTTAAAGCTGCTAGTACGAGCTGGCTTCAAGAGCATGTTGCAGATCTTAGTCGAAGGTAAGATGTTATGGAGTTTCATGATATGCATAATTTAAAGGAATACACAAGAAATGCATCTATCATGGGAACTTAAATTATTCATTGCTGAGGTTACTACATGAATCACACAGATCAGATTGTTATTCTCCCTTCACTTTTTAATTGACGATACAAAAGAGAACTTTATTTTTTTTATTTTATTTTATTTTTTTGAGATGGAGTCTCGCTCTGTCGCCCAGGCTGGAGTGCAGTGGCACAATCTCGGCTCACTGCAAGCTCCGCCACCTCCCGGGTTCACGCCATTCTCCTGCCTCAGCCTCCCTAGAAGCTGGGACTACAGGCGCCCGCCACCACGCCCGGCTAATTTTTTTTTTTTGTATTTTTAGTAGAGACAGGGTTTCACTGTGTTCGCCAGGATGGTCTTGATCTCCTGACCTCGTGATCCGCCCACCTCGGCCTCCCAAAGTGCTGGGATTACAGGCGTGAGCCACGGCGCCCGGCCAAGAGAACTTTATAAGTGAAAGGGCTTTGTTCACAAATCCTCTTTGCTTTCTTTAAGAAGTACACTATGTGGTACCAAAATACAAATTATCTTTACAAGGTTGTCACCAGTTTTATGTGAGTTCTGCTAATGGATACTCTTTCTGTTTGTTTTTTCTTAGCTTGTGTGGAATTATTCCAGGACTTAGCAGTATCTTCCTTCCCCGAATGAATCCATTTGTTTTGATTGATCTTGCTGGAGCATTTGCTCTTTGCATTACGTATATGCTCATTGAAATTAAGTGAGTATTTTTTATTGTTGTCAAGTATGTTTTGATTTCTGGGGCCTTAATTTTAAGGGCATCAGCAGGATGGATAGTGGTCAAGCTTCTAGCAGTTTTGCTTATGACCTGTGTAACTTAGATCACGTCTTTTCCTTAGGTGTCTTCATCTGAAAACTTAAGGGGCTTGGGTTCAATAAGTATTTCTTACCACCATATATAAAGCAGACTGGAAAACAATTTAAATTGCCTACTGCTGACCTGATGAGTAAAACAGAAAAGAGAACAGTAAGAAAGAGATCTGAACCACAGCTGCTATTGCTGAGAGAGGGAGGAGAAGAGGATGTAGGTGTGAAACAATTTTTTAAAAATAAAGCCTTTTAGGAAATAGGCTTTACAGCTGCTTTAAGCTTAACATGTTATGGCATATGATTCTTTGGCTACCCACCTTTTAAATATTAGTCTTTACTAGAATTTGTCCTTCTTCTTCTTGCTCTTTTGTGTATTTTCCTTTAAAATCACATGCAAGTATTTGTTTTTGTTTGCTACTTCTGTGGGATTTCTAGATTTTTATTTCTAGCCCACATCTCTACTGAATTACAAAAGACGTGTCTTCCTGACTTCTGTATGTGTCTGCTTTAACTGAACCTGTTTTCCCTTAACTCCGAAACTGTTTTTTCTTGTATCTCCCATCTCAGTGAATGGGAGATACAAGAAAAATACTGTCATTTATGCCAACGCATTCTTATTTTAAATTGCATTAAAATATACATAACATAGAGTTCTTTTTTTTCTGAGATGGAATTTCGCTTTTGGTGCCCAGGCTGGAGTGCATGATCTCGGCTCACTGTAACCTCCGCCTCCCGAGTTCAAGCAATTCTCCTGCCTCAGCCTCCCAAGTAGCTGGGATTACAGGCGCCTGGCATCAAACCCGGCTAATTTTGTATTTTTAATAGAGATGGGGTTTTGCCATGTTGGCCAGGCTAGTCTTGAACTCCTGACCTCAGGTGATCCACCTGCCATGGTGGCTCATGCCTGTAATCCCAACATAGAGTTTTTTATTTACATTGAGTGTACAATTTAGTGATGTTACCTGCAAACATTACCATCATCCATCTCCAGAACCTTTTTCCTCCTTCCTTCCTTAAACGCCATGCTCATTAAACAGCTTTCGTTTTCTTCCTCCTCATAGCCCCTGGAGACCACCATTCTACTTTCTGTCTCTAGGAATTTGACTTCTCTAAGTACTTCATAGAAATGAAATCATGTAATATTTGTTCTTTTGTGTCTGCTTATTTCACTTAGCATAATGTCCTCAAGGTTCATCTATGTTGTAATGTGTCAGAATTTCGTTCTTTTTTAACGCTAAATCACATTCCAGTGCATAATGGGTAAACAACGCATTTTGTTTACCCATTTATCTATCAATGGATATTTGAATTGGTTCCATTTCTTTCGCTATTGTGAATAATGCCACTGTGAACCCGAGTGTACAAATACCTGAGTCCTTCCTTTTAATTCTTGTGGGTATATACCCAGAAGTGAAATTACTGGGTCATATGATATGATAATTCTGTATTTATCTAATTTATTTAATTTTTTATTTTTGTGGGCACATAGTAGGTATATATATTTATGGGGTACATGAGTTATTTTGATACAGGCATACAGTGCATAATAATCACATCAGGATAAATGGGGTATCCATCACCTCAAGGATTTATTTTTTCTTTGTGTTATAATCTAATTATGCTTTTGTTTATTTTTAAATGTACAATAAATTATTGTTGACTGTAGTAACCCTGTTTTGCTATCAAATAGTAGATTTTATTTATTCTAACTATATTTTTATATCATTAACCATCCCCCCACATCCCCCTAATATTTTAGTTTTTTGAAGAACTCTAGTGCATCCTTAAATATCCACTTTTCCTCCCTCCTCCCCTCTCACCACTCCCCAAGCCATTTCTAATTCATCTTCAAGCCTTGTGTAATTGTTTATTAATATTTATTTATTTGGCTGGATGCAGTGGCTCACACCTGTAGTCCCAGCAGTTTGGGAAGCTGAGGCGGCCAGGTCACCTGAGGTCAGGAGTTCAAGACCAGCCTGGCCAACATGGCAAAACCCTGTCTCTGCTAAAAATGCAAAAATTAGCTGGGCATGGTGATGCACACCTGTAATCCCAACCACCTGGGAGGCTGAAGCAGGAGAATCGCTTGAACCCAGGAGGTGGAGGTTATATGTGAGACATACATGTATAATATATATCATGATATCATATATTATATATTATATATCATAATATATGATATGATATAATAATGATGTATAATATATGATATGATATAATTATAATATATTATATAATTATATCATAATTGTATCATGATATATATTATATTATCAACATATATATTATATATTATCACATATATAATATAATTATATTACACAGAGTCCTGTGTAATCAGTCCCCTACCAACCTTACTAACCATCTGTCTATTCCTGACCATTTGTGGTTTTATTGCTGGGTGATGGTTTTCATGCCCCTGCACATGCAGCTTTCACTTGCTCATCTTTGAAGTCTCTGCCCAAATATCACCTTCTCTTTTTATATTTGGCCTTTCTGGATTATCCCCACCCCAGTAAGCCTTGTCACTCAATCTTTGGTGCAGCCATGGTACACTGTAGGCATTTCTGCCTTAGTGCCTGAAGTGCTTCATTATGTTTTTCACATGTATATCTCCTATTATTTCTAGGGCAAGGATTGTGTCTCATTCACATTTCTATTCCCAGCATGTGGGAAAAAGTAGAAAAGAGCGCACAAGCAGATTTTAATTATTGGCATTTTGGTCTGTGTTGTTGGTAGAACTTCAGCCAGTTTGAATTGTTGATGTTGGCTACAGTGTTACCATAAAAAATTCCTGGAGAATCTTACCTGGTGAAATTCCTGGGGAATTTGAACTTTTATTGGAATAATTATCGCTCACTGGAAAATTGATATAATTACTGATATATTTCATTAGTCTTTCTGTATCAAAAATTACTAGTTGAGTGACACGCGGCCAAGGCCGAGCAGCCACCCTGCCCCTACTTCCTTTCACGTTTTCTTTTTTTTTTTTTTTTTTTTGAGACGGAGTCTCGCCCTGTCGCCCAGGCTGGAGTGCAGTGGCTGGATCTCAGCTCACTGCAAGCTCCGTCCCCCGGGTTTACGCCATTCTCCTGCCTCAGCCTCCCAAGTAGCTGGGACTACAGGCACCCGCCACCTCGCCCGGCTAGTTTTTTGTATTTTTTTTTTTTTTTTAGTAGAGATGGGGTTTCACCGTATTAGCCAGGATGGTCTCGATCTCCTGACCTCGTGATCCGTCCGTCTCGGCCTCCCAAAGTGCTGGGATTACAAGCTTGAGCCACCGCGCCTGGCCCCTTTCACGTTTTCTCTGCCTGTAGGTGGTTGTGGCCACTGTATCCGGAGGGAGGCAGCAGTGGCCAGTAATGCCTGGGAAACTCCTCTGGGGGTACATTTTGGAACTGGAAGCACCCTTGGAGGAGTCCGAGAGCCAGAAGAAGGAGGGGCAAAAGGGCGTTATGGATATCACAATTTCAGATAATGGATTATGGACCTGTACTTCCTTTATATGGTTGTTAAGAAGATTGAAACAAGATACTCTGAAAGCACATTACACAGTGCTGGAGTGACAGAAGGAAGTCAAGGCACCATTATGACTCAGATGAGAAATCAGGAACAAGAGAAAATGGTGTTACAGATTACCTGGATGCTCCCAAGATGAAAAAAAACTAAAATGAAAGAGAAGCTAAATGGTAATACTGAAGGAGGATTTAATAGACTTTCAGATAAATTCTTTAAATCTTGTAAGTCAGTAAGAAAAGATCTACCGAATGGAGATATTGATGAATGTGAAAAAAAAAGCAAGTATCATCCTTAGATAGTTCTACTCATAAATCAAGTGATAATAAACTAGAGGAGACCTTAACACGTGAGCAGAAAGAAGGAGCCTTCTCCAATTTTCGTATTTCTGAAGAGAATGTAAAACTTCTGAAAGGTCGAAGTTCTGAATAGGAAACATCTCTCTTTCCTATTCTAGTTAAGACCTTTGGTCCTGTATATGAAGGAAAAGATTTAATAGCTCAAGCACGGACGGGAACAGGAAAGAAAGACATTCTCTTTTGCCATCCCTTTGATTGAAAGACTCCAGAGAAATCAAGAAACAGTTTTTTGTTTGTTTGTTTGTTTGTTTTTTGAGATGGAGTCTTGCTCTGTTGCCCAGGCTGGAGTGCAGTGGCATGATCTGGGCTCACTGCAAGCTCCACCTTCCGGGTTCACACCATTCTCCTGCCTCAGCCTCCCGAGTAGCTGGGACGACAGGTGCCTGCCACTGCGCCCAACTAATTTTTTTTTGTATTTTTAGTAGAGACAGGGTTCCACCATGTTAGCCAGGATGGTCTCAATCTCCTGACCTCGTGATCCACCCACTTCGGCCTCCCAAAGTGCTGGGATTACAAGCCTGAGCCACTACGCCCAGCTCCGATTGGATCTTTCTAAACTGTTCCACGTTGTGCTTGATAAGTGGATCAAATGTCAGATTTAGGTTTTGCTGAACAAGTTGAAGATATTATTCATGAATCCTACAAAACTGATTCTGAAGACAATCCTCAGACTTTACTTTTTTCTGCAGCTTGCCGACAATGAGTATACGAAGTTGCAAAAAAATGCATGAAATCCAGATACGAACAGGTTGACCTTGTTAGAAAAATGACTCAAAAGGCTGCAGCTACTGTGGAACATTTAGCCATCCAGTGTCATTGCTCTCAGAGGCCAGCAGTTATTGGAGATGTCCTTCAAGTCTGCAGTGGGTCTGAAGGGAGGGCTATTATTTTCTTTGAGACCAAGAGGAATGTAACTGAAATGGCCATGAATCCACACATAAAACAGAATGCCCAATGTTTACATGGGGACGTTGCACAGTCACAAAGAGAAATTACACTAAAAGGCTTCAGAGAAGGTAGTTTTAAAGTTTTGGTGGCAACCAATGTGGCTGCCCGTGGTTTGAACTTTCCTGAAGTTGACCTGGTGATTCGAAGTTCTTCCCAGGATACTGAGTCCTATATCCATTGTTCTGGATGTACAGGTAGAGCTGGACAGACAGGGATTTGTATATGTTTTTATCAACCAAGAGAAAGAGGTCAACTAAGATATGTGGAACAAAAATCAGGAATTACTTTTAAATGTGTAGCTGTTCCTTCTACAATTTATTTAGTTAAATCTAAAAGCATGGACGCCATAAGCTCTCTGGCTTCCTTTTTTTATGCTGCTGTTGATTTTTTCCAGCCATCAGCTCAGGTACTGATAGAAGAGAAAGGGACAGTGAATGCATTGGCTGCAGCTTTGGCCCACATTTCTGGTGGGCCAAGATCTTTGAACCACAATCTTTGATCACCTCTGATAAGGGATTTGTGACCATGACTCTGGAAAGCCTAGAGGAAATACAAGATGTCAGCTGTGCTTGAAAAGAACTTAACAGAAAGCTGAGTAGTAATGCAGTGTCTCAGATTACCAGAATGTGCTTCCTGAAAGGAAATGTGGGTGTTTGCTTTGGTGTTCCTACAACTAAGTCAGAAAGGTTACAGGCAGAGTGGCATGATTCCGACTGGATACTCTCAGTGCCAGCCAAATTACCTGAAATTGAAGAATATTATGATGGAAACACATCCTCTAATTCCAGACAGAGGAGTTGCTGGTCAAGTGGCCAGTCGGGCTGGTCAAGTGGTCGATATGGCAGCCGGTCAGGTAGACAGAGTGGACAAAGGAGTCGCTTAGGAAGTCGACAAGGTGGTAAAAGACGAAGTGGGAATAGAAATCGATCAAGAAGTGGGAGCTACAAACAGAGTTTTCACTATTTGATGGTTAATCTACCAGTATGAGCTTGCCTGTTTCTGCCTAATCATGTACATTATCCACCAAAAATTAGGTCATCATAGTTGAGGTATGTGTCTACTATTTGCAAAGAAATTGGTCATATTTTTTTAAAAAGTATTTCACAAGAATGGTTGTAAACAAATCTACTTATCCAGTTATACCTTTGAATTAAAAACCCTCCTTTTATTGTCTCTTTAAAAAAAAAAGTTACCAGTTGAAGTTTTTTGTCTGTCTCAAGCAAAAAAAAAATATTTCAGCTCTTTCTAGTTGACAGGTAGTTTGACCAAAAAATGCATAATGGAGAAATGTCCACATTTTTTTCATCATACCTCTTCCTACTAATTAACATAATTATTAGTTATTTTTCCACTAAACTTTGACAGGAAAGAATTCTAAAAACTGGAGTTTTTGTCTTTGAAATGTTTCTTTGCGAGTAGTAGCCAATTGTGATAAAATTGTGTCCTGTTGCTCAGTCCTGTTGGTTTAGATAATTAATGTTCAGGAGATTTAGTTGTAATATGCTCAGTGAGATATAAATTTAAAACGTAAAATTGTTTTTTCCTTTTAGTAATTACTTTGCCGTAGACACTGCCTCTGCTATAGCCATTGCCTTGATGACATTTGGCACTATGTATCCCATGAGTGTGTACAGTGGGAAAGTCTTACTCCAGGTAAGGTTCTTCTTCCTATGTGCATGCTTAATGTTAGCCATGTTCTTCTACCAGATTAAAAAGTTGCATGTGTTGTTCTACCAGATTGTGAAATTTTTATTTTTTAGTTTAATTGAATTTATTATTATTTTTTTTTTAGAGACAGGGCCTCGCTCTGTCATCTAGACTGGAGTACACTGGTGGGATCTCGGCTCACTGCTGCCTTGACCTCCCAGGCTCAGAGGACCCTCCCACCTCAGTCTCCTGAGTAGCTAGGACTGCAGGCACACACCACCACACCCAGCTAATTTTTAAAAATTTTTGTAGGGATGGGCTCTCACTGTGTTGCCCAGGCTAATCTCAAACTCCTGGGCTCAAATGATCCTCTTGCCACGGCCTCCCAAAGTGTTGGGACTATAGGCGAGAGCCATTGTGCCCAGCCATATTTTTTAATTACAAAAAGTTTTTTGGCAGGGCGAGGTGGCTCACACCTATAATACCAGCACTTTGGAAGGCCAAGGTGGGCAGATCACAAGGTCAGGAGTTCGAGACCAGCCTGGCCAACATGGTGAAACCCTGTCTCTACTACAAAAATACAAAAATTAGCCAAGCATGGTGGTGTGCGCCTGTAATCCCAGCTACTCAGGAGGCTGAGGCAGGAGAATTGCTTGAACCCAGGAGGCAGAGGTTGCAGTGAGCTGACGTTGTACCACTGCACTCCAGCCTGGGCAACACAGCAAGACTCCATTTCAAAAAAACAAAACAAAATGTTTTGTTAATGCCCTCCCTTTAACAGTACAGATAGTGAAATTTTTAGTTACTAGAAGTTCCTGCTAGAAATGAAGTCAAACAATAATCTCTGAAATTCATATAGTAAGAACTTGATGAAAGTCCATTAGCCTGTAAAATAGGCACAAATCCTCCTGTATTTATAATGTGACAAAATCATAAATTTGAAATTATTATGTTTCAAGTGAAAACAATGTTACTTAAATTTTTTTTTTTTTTTTTTTGAGACGGAGTCTCTGTCTGTTGCACAGGCTGGAGTGCAGTGGTGCTAAACTCAGGTCACTGCAACCTCCACCTCCTGGGTTCAAGCGATTCTCCTCCCTCAGCGTGCCGAGTAGCTGGGACTACAGCTACGTGCCACCATGCATAGCTAGAATTTTTGTATTTTTAGTAGAGTTGGGGTTTCACTACACTGGCCAGGATGGTCTCAAATTCCTGACCTCAGGTGAGCCACCCACCTTGAACCTCCCAAAGTGCTGGGATTACAGGCATGAGCCACTGCGCCTGGCCTGAAATTTTTTTTTAGATATTTATTTTCCCTCAGTAATGTGCTCTGGCTTTTGTGTAATCTGGTTATGACTATTTTATTATTTCCTGCCACTGAGTTAGTGAGACTTTAAAATTTCAAACTTAAAATTTTAAATGACACATTGCTACTTACTGAAACGATAGGAACACCCTGAGTAGAAAGGCAGTTTCCCAGGGCTAGATGTGCATGTAAGCACTGTGGTTTCTTCTGTCATTCCCTTATGCCTTTTCCAAAACTTAAGGCAGTAGCTCCATCTCCAGAAACAATAAAAATAATAAGATAATAGTTGCATAGTGCTATGCCCTATACAAAATACTACCTTTCTAACCATTTCCCAAAGATTTTTTGTTGGTTGGTTGGTTAAGTGTTATTTATCTTTTTATCTTATCTTTAAGATAGAAAAACAGGTATGGGGCCGGGCGTGGTGGCTCAAGCCTGTAATCCCAGCACTTTGGGAGGCCGAGACGGGCGGATCATGAGGTCAGGAGATGGAGACCATCCTGGCTAACACGGTGAAACCCCGTCTCTACTAAAAAATACAAAAAGCTAGCCAGGCGAGGTGGCGGGCATCTGTAGTCCCAGCTACTCGGGAGGCTGAGGCAGGAGAATGGTGTAAACCCGGGAGGCGGAGCTTGCAGTGAGCTGAGATCCGGCCATTGCACTCCATCCCGAGCGACAGAGCGAGACTTCTTCTCAAAAAAAAAAAAAAAAAGAAAAAGAAAAACAGGTATGGGCCAGTGGATGATATTGTTCCACTAGTGGGGCCAGTTGAAACCTCTTTTCTCTAATGATAGGACACCTGTCAAAGCAAAGGCTAGCTTAAAATCCTTTTGGGGAGCGGGTTCAGGACCATTGTTGGCAAACTTTTTTCCTCCCCCTGTTATTCATATTTCATTATATTTTTCCCCAGACAACACCACCCCATGTTATTGGTCAGTTGGATAAACTCATCAGAGAGGTAAGATGGAATAGTAAATAAAATCATTTTATTTTATATCGGAGAATTGAAAAGGTGGATACTTCTAATACTTTATTCACCTCTACCTAGAATTTTATTTTGGGGAAGTTCATGTTCTTCACAGTAACATGCTAGGAGCCATAATATAGTGGCAAACAGAAAAATATGAAAAATTGTTCAATTTGGAAATCAAATTCACTTGAAGTAAATGTGGAAGGTAATGGCCTAATGACCAACTTATTATAAATGCTGTGATTTTTATTTATTTTATTTAGTTACTTAGTTATTTTTTTTGAGATGGAGTCTTGCTCTGTCGCCAGGCTGGAGTGCAGTGGCGCGATCTCAGCTCACTGCAAGCTTCGCCTCCCGGGCTCAAGCGATTCTCCTTCCTCAGCCTCCAGAGTAGCTGGGACTATCGGCACGTGCCACCATGCCCAGCTAACCCTTTTTTTTTTTGAAACAGAGTCTCGCTCTGAAACAGAGTCTCACTGTGTCACCCAGGCTGGAGTGCAGTGGTGCTGTCTTGGCTCACTGCAACCTCCGTCTCCCAGGTTCAAGTGATTCTCCTCCCTCAGCCTCGCGAGTTGCTGGGACTAGAGGTGCATACCACCACACCCAGCTAATTTTCGTATTTTTAATAGAGACAGGGTTTCACTATGTTGGCCAGGCTGATCTTGAACTCCTGACCTCGTGATCTGCCCACATCGGCCTCCCAAAGTGCTGGGATTACAGGCGTGGGCCACCGCACCTGGCCCGCCCAGGTAACTTTTGTATTTTTTTTTTTTTTTTTTTTGAGATGGAGTCTTGCTCTGTTGCCCAGGCTGGAGTGCAGTGGCACAATCTTGGCTCACTGCAACCTCCGCCTCCCGGGTTCAAGTGATTCTCCTATCTCAGCCTCCTGAGCAGCTGAGATTACAGGCGCCCACCACCATGCCCAGCTAATTTTTGTATTTTTAGTAGAGACAGGGTTTCACCATGTTGGCCAGGCTGGTCTGGAACTCCCGACCTTGTGATCCACCCACCTCAACCTCCCAAAGTGATGGGGTCACAGGCATGAGCCACAGCGCCTGGCCTAACTTTTGTATTTTTAGTAGAGATGGGGTTTAACCATGTTAGACAGGATGGTCTTGATCTCTTGACCTCATGATCCACCCACCTCAGCCTCCCAAAGTGCTGGGAATACAGGCGTGAGCCACCGTGTCCAGCCTGTTCTTTTTTTTTTTTTTTTTTTTTTTTGAGACTGAGTCTTGCTCTATCACCCAGGGTGGAATGCAGTGGCATGATCTCAGTTCACTGCAGCCTCCACCTCCTGGGTTCAAGTGATTCTCCTACTTCAACCTACTGAGTAGCTGGGATTACAGGCTCTCACCACCACGCCTGGCTAATTTCTGTATTTTTAGTAGAGATGAGGTTTTACCATGTTGGCCAGGCTGATCTCCAGCTCCTGACCTCAAGTGATCCACCCCTCTTGACCTCCCAAAATGCTGGGATTACAGGCGTGAGCCACCATGCCCAGCCTTTGGTTGTTTTTTAAAATATATATATAGAAAGAGATGGGGTCTCACTATGTTGCCCAGGCTCGTCTTGAACTCCTGCCCTCAAGCCATCCTCCCATCTTGGCCTTCCAAAGTGCTGGGATTACAGGCATGAGCCACTGTGCCCAGTCAAATGCTGTGATTTTTTTTTTTTTTTTTTTTAGGGGGTACAGAGTCTTGCTCTGTCGCCCAGTCTGGAGTGCAGTGCTGTGTTCTCTGCTCCCCACCAGCTAATTGTACTTTTTCAGTAGAGACAGGGTTTCACCATGTTGGCCTGGCTGGTCTTGAACTCCTGGCCTTAAGTGATCTGCCCACCTCAACCTCCCAAAGTGCTGGAATTACAGACATGAGCCACCATGCCCAGCCTAGACTTTCTTTTAAGTTGTTACACATTTCCACCTACTAACCAATGAAGAAATAAAATAATGAACTATTTTGATGTTGAAACTATTTTAAACCTTTGATTATCAGTGTCACAGAGGCCACTTTTACCAGTATAACTAGCTACTACTCTCAACTAGTGAAGCCTGGCCTTGGGTATGTGTCCTGTGCCACTGTACCAGTGGGCTACACACAATATATCTGGCCTTGGAATTTCTTCTAGACTCACATCCAAACAACATCCTGTGTTGTGCAGAGCTTTGTTATATGGGAATTCAGAGAAAGAAGTGATTGAGAAAACAAAAAAAAAATATGTAAAAAATCTAATACCACAAAGTGCTAGATATAATAAATATATTCCATATTGATAAAATGAAAAGAACCATACACTGTTACATAAATTGGTGGGGGTAAGGGTTTAAAACTGAGCAGTGGAGACCTGATTCTAAAAGAATTGGGGCAAACAAGAAACTAGGAAAGCAAGGTCTTGGGTCAGTATGGAACAAACAGGAATGGTGTCTTGAGTGGTCTAAGACTTCTCTTAGCTAATGAGTGTCCTTGTGCAGGATTTGGCTATGCCTGAGTCCATAATGTGACTAAACTGTGTTGGATATGTTAAGTACAGACAACTCTGATCACCTCTTTCTGTTTTTGGTTAGGTATCTACCTTGGATGGAGTTTTAGAAGTCCGAAATGAACATTTTTGGACCCTAGGTTTTGGCTCATTGGTATGTTCTTTTACATATGACTTTAGTTATAATTTAAAATATAGTCTTCCATTTTTAAAACTGAAGAAAAGTATTTCCTTAAAATTTTCTGGAGGCTTTGGATTCCTAGTTATGTTAAGCAGAGTCTAAAATGTACATGAATTCAGTTACCTAATTGAGGGATTTTTTGTTGTTTAGAGACAGGGTCTCACTCTGTTGCCCAGGCTGGTCTCGAACTCCTTGCCTCAAGCAGTCTTCCCGCCTTAACCTCCCAAAGTGTTGGGATTACAGACGTGTAATCTCAACAATAGAAGAATGTTTTTATTTTTTTTCCTTCAAACATGTTAATGGTAATAATACAAGAGTGTCCAGATAAGATAAAATTTGTAGTCAGTGTAATTCCCAAATAAGAAAATGTTTTAAAAAATTAGAAGTGCAATTGCTTTCTTTTTTAACTGCAGTTCTCATTTTGGAGAGTTTGCTGAATATTTTGAAGAACTACAATAACACAAAAATTTCATATTTTCTAATTCAGTTTAAACCTCCATACCAGGGAGATGTTTTTATGACACGGTTTTACTCGTATGTTAGGAATGATGAGGAAAATACAGAAAATGTAAAGCGCTGTAATCTTATCTAAAGAAAACTGCTGTTGATATTTTGGTGTTTACACATTTATTTTCCTTAGAAAATGAGATCATGGACTGGGCGCAACTCATGCCTATAATACCAGCACTTTGGGAGGCCAAGGTGGGCAGATCACCTGAGGTCGGGAGTTCGAGACCAGCTTGGCCAACATGGTGAAACCCTGTCTCTACTAAAAATACAAAACTAGCCGGGCATGGTGGTGTGGCACACGCCTGTAATTCCAGCTACTCAGGAGGCTGAGGCAGGAGAATCGCTTGAACTTGGGAGGCAGAGGTTGCAGGGAGCCAAGATCATGCCATTGCACTCCAGCCTGGGTTACAGAGTAAGACTCTGTCTCCAAAAAAAACAGGAAATGAGATCATGCTGTTTTATAATTAGCTCTTTTCATTTAATTAATTTATCATGAACAGTTTTCTATGTCATTAAATACTCTTCTACAGTATCATTTAAAAAAATAGGGTTTGATTTTTCTAATATAGCACAAATTTATAGATAAGCAGATCAAAGCTGGTCCAGCAGGTCAGTGATGTTACCTACTTTGCAGTCTTTAGTTTCAGGCTATGCTTTTGTAGTGGTAAAATGGTTTCTTCACCTTCACCTTCCCCAGCTCTTTCCCTCTCTCATATTTTGGATGTCTAAAATTTATTAGAAGAAAAACTTGAGACTGTAACATCCTCTCCCTCCTTACTGGGAAGGTGCCAAGTGACCAAAGTGTCAAGAGACCAAAGAATGACTTGGACAGGTCCAGCATGGCCAGTAGGTGAGTTTATTAGGACTTACCTACGGGGCACTCCTGGGAAGTAGCAGGACAGCTTTAGAGATCTACCCACCTCCCATTTCTAAGCTGCTTTTAAGCTAATTTTCTCTCTCTTTGCCTACTGTATGTATGTAATGAGACTGTTTTCCTCGGTAGGGTCTCAGATGCTCTCTCAAAGCTTTGGTTCTCAGGGTCGCTTGCTCCTCGACTGGGCACCATGGCTTTGGCTCACTGCCTGGCCTTCAGAGTTCAGGCAGCAGACATACACCCTCGAATTACCTGGTGGGGGACCCATCACACTATACTTCTCTAGTAAATTCTTTAGAAGGGGCCATTGGGAACAATATTCTCTAAATTCTTGAATGTTGAAAGCAGCTTGTGGACATTGTAATTAAAAATTAGTTTGTCTGGATATAAACTCTTCAGTACACATTTGCTTCAAGTTTCTTAAAAATACATTATCCCTTTTACTTCTGGCATGAAGCATTTCTGAGACAATGCCTAATAATAGTTTAATTTTTTTCCTTTTATATGTGACTTGATCTTTTTGCCTGGATGCCCAAAAGATTTTTTTTTAAGTTCAGTACCTTTACCAGACTACATCTTGGCATTGGTCATTCCGCATCAGTTATTTCAGGTATGCAGTGCACCCTTTCTTCTTCTTTTTTTTTTTTTTTTTGAGATGGAGTCTTGCTCTGTCGCCCAGGTGGGAGTGCCGTGGTGCAATCTCAGCTCACTGCAGCCTCTGCATCCTGGGTTCAAGTGATTCTCCTGCCTCAGCCTCCCAAGTAGCTGGAATTACAGGTGCACACCACCACGCCCAGCTAATTTTTGTTTTCTTTAGTAGAGATGGGGTTTTACCATGTTGGCCAAGGTGGTCTCAGACTCCTGACCTCAAGTGATCTGCCTGCCTTGGCCTCCCAAAGTGTTGGGATTACAGGCGTGAGTCACTGCGTTCGGCTCACAGTACACCCTTTCAATAATGCTGTTTCAAAAATAATTTTTTAAAACATTTAATTATAGTTCATAGTATTTGCTCTATTCTCTTTCTTTGGTTTTCTTTTGTGGAAACTTCTGTTATGTGCATGTTGAACATGTTGGATCTTTGCCTTTCTTATTGTTATTTTCTCTCAAATTCTTATATTCTCTTAATTTCCTTTTGATTTTTTTTTAACCTTTTATGTCTCTTAAAGTATACCTGTATGTTTCCTTGTTTGTATTTATTCTGGGTAAATCTTCATTTCTAAAGTGATCTTTTTTCTTGTATTATAATTGTCATCTCATTTCTAAGGTTTTCTAATTCTGATTTATGTTCTTGTTTTATATCTTTTGGCTGGTTTTTTAAAAGTAGGTTATAGTTTTTATCTGACGTAGTTTTATCTGTCTGGTGATCTTTTATAATCTGTTTTACAGTCTCTTTTTTTCTTATATAACTTTTTGTGGGATTTGACCCTCTCTCCTTTTCTGTTGCTCATTTTTATGTGAAGTTAGTTTTCCTGAACTTTAAAATTAGGAGTAGTTTAGGGTAGTGTGTACAGATTCATAGGTCTAGAGCTCCATCTTCTGATGATTTTGTAAAAGAAGAAAGTTTTTTATTCTGGCTCTGTTCCTCTCTGCCATTTTTACCTTTTTTGGTTTTTTTGAGACAGGGTCTCACTCTGTTGCCAGGCTGGAATGAGTGCAATGGCTTGATCTTGGCTCACTGCAACCTCCGCCTTCCCAGTAGCTGGGACTACAGATGCATGCCACCATACCCAGCTAATTTTTGAATTTTTTGGTAGAAACAGGGTTTCACTATGTTGGCCAGGCTGGTCTCAAACTTCTGACCTCAGGTGATCCACTTGTCCCGTGAGCCACTCTGCCCAGCCTTTTTTTTTTTTTTTTTTTTTTTCAAGAGACAGAGTCCTGCGCTGTCACCCAGGCTGGAGTGAGTGGTACAGATATAGCTTACTACAGTCTCAAATGTCTGGGCTCAAGTGATCCTCCTAACTCAACCTTCCCAGTAACTGGGATTACAGGTACACGCCACCATGCCCAGATGATCTTTTTAAATTTTTTTGTAGAAACTGAGTCTTGGTGTGTTGCCTAGGCTGGTCTTGAACTCTTGGCCTTAAGCACTCCTACTGCCTTGGCCTCCCAAAGTGTTGGGATTACAGGCACGAGCCGCTGTGCCTAGCCCTGCCTTCCATTTTTATCTGAACCTCTTCTATCCTTTGTCTCAACTATACTACTCAGTTTGGATTTTCTTGCTATTGTTTCTTTTTGATATGGGGCTTTTTTCTAGAGGGCAGCTTTGCCTGGTTACTTTCAAGGACTCATAGGACTCAGACTATTGCAGACCCAGTGTATCTGCCCACTGTTGAAATGTGCAAAACTCCTCCCAGTTTCAGCTGCTTTTCTCATATTGGCTGTCCTAGATTTCCATTAAGTCTTCTTAGCCGCTTTGGGGTTTTTAGGTCAGTCAGATGTGCTGTTGCTTCCTGCTGCACAGATTGTGTTACCTTGAAGGTCTCATAGCTTGTATTTGGGTTTTCATAGGGGTACTGGGTTACCTAGTTTTTTGTGGATATTGTCCATAGATTTTCAGTTTTGCTGTTTTACTTTCTTTGTTTTAATGGAAATATTTGAGGCAATTCAAAAACTGCCACCACCTTGCAAGAATCCAACGTAATTTTTAGTTTTCTTAGTTTTACATTATCTAAATATGCCATAATTTATTTCATAAGTCCCTTAGTGAATATTTAGATTATCTTCTATTTTTCCTATATTAACAGGTCTGGGATAAACTTTTTTTTTTTTTTTGAGACGTAGTCTCACACTGTTGCCTGGCCTGGAGTGCAATGGCGTGATCTTGGCTCACTGCAACCTCTGCCTCCCAAGTTCAAGCAATTCTCCTGCCTCAGCCTCCCAAGTAGATAAAAACTAGAAAGAAGCTATCTGTGAAACTGCTTTGTGATATGTAGATTCATCTCACAGAGTTAAAACCTGTTTATTGATTGAGCAGGTTGGAATCTCTCGTTTTGTAGAATCTGCAAAGGGACAGCTGGGATTACAGATATCCACCACCATGCCCCACGTCTGGCTAGTTTTTTGTATTTTTAGTAGAGACAGGGTTTCACTGTGATGGCCAGGCTGGTCCCAAACTCCTGACCTCGTGATCTGCCCGCCTCGGCCTCCCAAAGTGCTGGGATTACAGGCATGAGCCACCGTGCCCAGCCTGGGATAAACATTTTTATGGGATAATCTTTGTAAATATCCATGATTATTTCTTAAGATTAATTTTTAGAAGTTTTTATAAATCAGAAAATATTCACTTTTTTTATGGCTTTTGATGCAGATTCCCAAATTGCCTCCTAGAATGCCTTTTAGAACTACACACTTTGAGTCTTATAGTTCATTTTCAACCATTCTTTCCTTTATTTTATTTTTTTAGATTAATTTTTAAAAATATGGAATGCTTCATGAGTTTGCATGTCATCTTTGCACAGAGGCCATGCTAATCTTATCTGTATTGTTCCAATTTGAGTATGTGCTGCCAAAGTGACCACTTACCCATTCTTTTAATTGTATTAATGACGTTGGATGGCTTATAAACACAAAGAATATAGTCATCAACTCAGAACTTGGCATCTAGAAACCACACCTATGAAGTCCCTGGTTAAGAGCCAGGAATTTAGTAAAACAAACTTTTGAGCTACTAAAAGTTAATGTCACAAAAGCCATAGATTAATGCATGCACTGTGATTATAGGAGACTTTTCAAGTTCATACTCTGAAAATAGTTTCCTTATTTTAATTACTTTGATTTCCCTATCAGACTGAAAGAGGATATGGCATCTTTAATACTTATGTAGTGACAACTGTGAATGGTAGTGGCAAAGGAAAAGGGAAAAATCAAAGATGACTTGATTTCGAGACATGGCTTGTCTAAGCTAAAAGTAATAAACTAGAAGTCAAATTCAAGGAATATAGATATTTTCTCTGTCTCGTGATTACAGTAACTCTCTTACTATTTTTCTGTATTTAGTATTTCAAGTCATAGATTCAGATGCATTGTAATTAAACAATTTGGCTAATTTATTTGCAGTTTATGTTTTGTAAGAATTTTTTTCTTTTTTGAAAATCTGTGTTTATTTAGAAACCAAAATGGGGTGTCTGCTGGACATTTTATTTACTTTTATTTACTCTATTTTTTTGACACTGAGTCTGGCTCCGTTGCCCAGCCTGGAGTGTAGTGGCATGATCTTGGCTCACTGCAACCTCTGCCTCATGGGCTCAAGCCATCCTCACACCTCAGCCTCCCAGGTAGCTGTGACTGTAGGCATACACTATCACACCCGGCTAATTTTTGTATTTTTTGTAGAGATGGGGTTTTGCCATGTTGTCCAATCGGGTCTCAAACTCCTGAGCTCAAGCAATCCATCTGCCTCACCCTCCCAAAGTGCTGGGATTACAGGCATGAATTACCATGCCTGGCCATCTATGATATATATATATTTAAGTTTTGATTAGGCAAATAGTACCCAATTGTTAAGAAAATAAAAACTTCTAACTAAGTCATAAAAAAAGAGAGTAAATATCCTTAATAATCTTGCCATCTAGAGATAAATACTGTTATCCCTGATACTTGTGTCTGTCCTTCTGTTTCTTTAACTTTTATTTTTCTTTATTTATGTCTTATTTTATTTTTTATTTGTTGAGACAGGGTCTTGCTCTATCACCCAGGCTGGAGTGCAGGGGCACAGTCATGGCTCACTGCAGCCTCAACCCTCTAGGCTCAGGCAGTCTTTCTGCCTCAGCCTTCCTCGTAACTGGGACTGCATATGTGTGCCTGGCTAATTTATTTTTTATAACGATAGGGTCTTGCTATATGGTCCAGGCTGGTCTCGAACTCTTCCTTAAGCAATCCAACCTAGGTGCCCATCAATCTTAGGCGTTACTGGGCATCTAGGTTGATGCCATGCCTTTGCTATTGTGAATAGTGCTGTGATGAACATCCAAGTACATGTGTCTTTTTGGTAGAAAGATTTATTTTCTTTTGGATATATACCCAGTTATGGGATTGCTGGGTCAAATAGTAGTTCTGTTTTAAGTTCTTTGAGAAATCTTCAAACTGCTTTTTAGAGTGGCCGAACTGATTTACATCCCCACCAACAGTGTATAAACATTCCCTTTTCTCTGCAGCTTCACCAGCATCGGTTTTTTTTTTTTTTTTTTTTTTTTTAAATAATAACCATTCTGGCCCGGTGCGGTGGCTCATGCCTGTAATCCCAGCACTTTGGGAGGCTGAGGCGGGCAGATCACCTGAGGTCAGGAGTTCCAGACCAGCCTGGCCAGCATAGCGAAATCCTCTCTTGTACTAAAAATACAAAAATTAGCCAGGCATGGTGTTGTGGGCCTATAATCCCAGCTACTTGGGTGGCTGAGGCAGGAGAATTGCTTGAACCCAGGAGGTGGAGGTTGCTGTGAGCTGACATTGCGCCACTGCACTCCAGCCTGGGCAAGAGAGCAAGACTCTGTCTCAAAAGAACAAAAAATAATAGTAATAATAATAGCAATTCTGACTAGTGTGAGATGGTATCTCATTGTGGTTTTGATTTGCATTTCTCTGCTGATTAGTGATGATGAGCAATTTTTTCATGTTTCTTAGCCACTTGTATGACTTCTTTTGAGAAGTATCTGTTCATGTTTTTTTCCCATTTTTTAATGAGGTTATTTGTTTTTTGCTTGTTCAATTTTTAAGTTCTGTATAGATTCTGGTATCAGACCTTTGTCTGATGCATAGTTTGTGAATATTTTCTCCCATTCTATAGGTGTTTCTTGGTTGTCTTGCAGGTTTCTTATAGTTTGAGGTCTATTTTTTTTTAAACGAAGTCTAGCTCTATCGCCCAGGCTGGAGTGCAGTGGCGCGATCTCAGCTCACTGCAACCTCTGCCTACTGGGTTCAAGTGATTCTTCTGCTTCAGCCTCTCAAGAAGCTGAAACTACAGGTGTTTGCCACCATGCCCAGCTAATTTTTTTTTTTTTTTTCATTTTTGTAGAAACAGGGTTTTGCCATGTTGGTCAGGTTGCTCTTGAACTCCTGACCTCAGGTGATCTGCCTACCTTGGCCTCCTAAAGTGCTGGGATTAGAGACATGAGCCATAGCAGCTGGCCGAGGTCTTAAATTGAAATCTTTAATCCATCTTGAGTTAATCTTTTTATATGGTAAAAAGTTAAGGTCCAGCTTCATTCTGCATATGGCTAGCCAGCTATCCTGGTACCATTTATTAAATAGGTAGTCCTTTTGCCACTGCCTATTTTTGTTGACTTTGTCAAAGATCAGATGGCTGTAGGTATGTGGCTTTATTTCTGGGTTCTCTATTCTGTTCCATTGGTCTATGTGTTTGTCTTTTTACCAATACCATGCTGTTTTGGTTACTGTAGCCTTATAGTTTGAATTCAGGTAATGCAATGCTTCCGGCTTTGTTCTTTCTGCTTAGAATTGCTTTGGCTATTTGGGCTTTTTTTTGGTTCCATATGTATTTTAAAATAGTTTTTTCTAGTTATATGAAAAATGACATTGGTAGTTTGATAGTAATAGCATTGAATCCTAGATTGCTTTGGACAGTATGGCCATTTTAATGATACTGATCTTCCAATCCATGAGCATGGAATGTTGTTCCATTTGTTTGTGTCATCTGTGATTTCTTTGAACAGTGTTTCATAGTTCTCCTTGTAGAGATCTTTCACCTCCTTGGTTAGATGTATTTCTAGGTATTTTATTTCTTTTGTGGATATTGTAAATGGGATTGAATTCTTTTTTTTTTTTTTCTTCTTCTTGATACAAGGTCTCTGTCACCCAGGCTGGAGTGCAGTGGTGCAGCCACTGCAGCCTCAACCTCTCAGGTTCAATCAATTCTCCCACCTCAGGCTCCTGGCACTACAGATGTGTGCCACCACACCCAGCTAATTTTTTAAATTTTTTGTAGAGATGGGGTTTCACCATGTTTCTCTGGCTGGGGGAGTGTGTGTGTGTGTGTGTGTGTGTGTGTGATAACCAAAATAGGATCATTTGCTGTACCTACTATTGTATTATCTACTTTAAACACATAATTTATGGACTGCGTACGGTGGCTCATGCCTGTAATCCCAGCACTTTGGGAGGCTGAGGCAAGAGGATCACTTGAACCTAGGAGTTCGAGACCAGCTTGGGCAACACGGTGAGACCTCATCTCTACAAAGAAAACAAAAAAACAAAACCAAAAAAACCCATAATTTATGATAAACACTTTTTCAAGTTAACGAATATACTTCTTACTCCCATTGTAATGCCTGGTGCTCTCTCTCCCTTAGAAGCCTTGATATCATCTTTGATGAGTCAATCTCCCTCATCCTTTACTTCCAGCTGGGTATCAAGTCCTTTCATTTCTGCCCCTGGAATATGATATATCTGTCTGTCCCTCTCTGATCCCACTATTTTTGTACTGGCTCAGCTCTCCTCATTTGTTTTGTTTTGTTTTGTGTTTTGTTTTGTTTTTTTGAGACAGAGGCTTGTTCTGTCTCCCAGGCTGGAGTGCAGTGGCATGATCTGTGCTCCCTGCAATGTCTGCCTCCTGAGTTCAAGTGATTCTCCTGCCTCAGCCTCCTGAGTAGGTGGGATTACAGATGCATGCCACTGTGCCCAGCTAATTTTTGTATTTTTAGTAGAATCGGGGTCTCACCATGTTGGCCAGGCTGGTCTTGAACTCCTGACCTCAGGTGATCCGTCTGCCTTGGCCTCCCAAAGTGCTGGGATTACAAACATGAGCCACCATGCTTGGCAGCTCTCCTCATTTCTAATCTAGATTGTTGCAGTTTTTTTCCTACCTGATTACCAGTCATCTATACCTACAATTTTTCTAAACTCTGATTATTTATTTCTGTTAGGTTGCTGATGTTAAATCAAAATTCCTTATCATTTTAGAGTTCTCTGGTAGCCTCTTTTTAACCTTATTACCTACCTATCATTTTTCTTCCTTCCTTCTTCCTTTCTTCTCTTCCCAGGCTGGGAGTGCAATGGCGCAATCTTGGCTCACTGCAACCTCCGCCTCCCAGGTTCAAGCAATTCTCCTGCCTCAGCCCACCAAGTAGCTGGGATTATAAGCGCGTGCCACCATAGCCAACTAATTTTTGTATTTTTAGTAGAGACGGGGGTTTCACCATGTTGGTCAGGCTGGTCTCGAACTCCTGACCTCGGGTGATCCACCCACCTCACCCTCCCAAAGTGCTGGGATTACAAGCGTGAGCCACTGTGCCCAGCCCCTTCCTCTGTTTCTCCCTCTCTTCTTTCCTTCCTGTCTTCCTTCTCTCCATCTCTTCTGTCTCCCTCCTTCTCCTTCTGCCCCCTGAAATACTTGGACTTCTTTTTTTTCTTTTTCAAGATAGGATATCACTCTGTCACTCAGGCTGGAGTGGAGTGGTGCGATCTTGGCTCACTGCAACCTCAGCCTCCTGGGTTCAAGCAATTCTCCTGCCTCGGTCTCCCAAGTAGCTGGGATTACAGGCATATGCCACTATGCCTGGCTAATTTTTTGTATTTTTAGTGGAGACGGGGCTACACCATGTTGGCCAGGCTGGTCTCGAAATCCTGACCTCAGGTAATCCACCCGCCTCGGTCTCTCAAAGTGCTGGGATTACAGATGTGAGCCACTGTGCCCCACCAGGACTTCTTTATATATTCGTATTACTGCTTATTCTTACCAAGTATGCCATACATTTTCATTGCTTTTCCCTCAGTGTGGAATGCCTCTCTACTTTTTGAAATTCCATTTAATTACCAACCCTAGATTAAATGCCATCTTCTTTTGAAGTCCTCTTCAATTGAAATTAATACCTACCTTTTCGGCTCTTACAATTTATTTTTTGTATGCTTCATTTATATTCTTCCTTGTATTATAACATACCTATCTTATTCCTACATGGATTTTTCTTTATTTTAAAGATTCCCAAATTATTTAACTCATTGCAATGATAATCACCAGCAAGTAGTCTTTAAGAAATATTAACATTAAGCTTTTTCTTTCAAAGAAAATGCCAGGAACTTACCAAATCATAAATAAAATGTTTTATCTAATGAAATTTTCATTAGTATAATTCTAAGCAATCTCTTTCTTATGATTTTGCCCCTTTTAGGCTGGATCAGTGCATGTAAGAATTCGACGAGATGCTAATGAACAAATGGTTCTTGCTCATGTGACCAACAGGCTGTACACTCTAGTGTCTACTCTGACTGTTCAAATTTTCAAGGATGACTGGATTAGGCCTGCCTTATTGTCTGGGCCTGTGGCAGCCAATGTCCTAAACTTTTCAGATCATCACATAATCCCAATGCCTCTTTTAAAGGGTGCTGATGATTTGAACCCAGTTACATCAACTCCAGCTAAACCTAGTAGTCCACCTCCAGAATTTTCATTTAACACTCCTGGGAAAAATGTGAACCCAGTTATTCTTCTAAACACACAAACAAGGCCTTATGGTTTTGGTCTCAATCATGGACATACACCTTACAGCAACATGCTTAATCAAGGACTTGGAGTTCCAGGAATTGGAGCAACTCAAGGATTGAGGACTGGTTTTACAAATATACCAAGTAGATATGGAACTAATAATAGAATTGGACAACCAAGACCATGATGGACTCTAACTTATTTTTATGAGGGATATTGACTCCTTGGCTTCCAATTTATTTAGGAATCCAACTTTGCATTGACTGTTTAATCATTTACTCTAAATGTCAGATAATAGTAAGCTTGTTCACATTTCATGAAACCTATGAAATTATATTTTTGTAAAATGTATTTGTGACAGTGAAATCCTCGTAAATGTTAAAGGCTTTAAATAGGCTTCCTTTAGAAAATGTGTTTCTTTAAATTTGGATGTTGGTATCTTTGGTTTTGTAGTTGACTGCAGTGTGATGTGACCTTACCTTTATAAGAGCCACTTGATGGAGTGGATCTGTCACATTACTAAGATATGATATTTCTTTTTTTTTTCCGAGACGGAGTCTTGCTCTGCCACTGTGCCCGGCCAATACATTATTATTAACTTAAGGCTGTACTTTATTAAGGTTTCCTTAGTTTTTGTTTTGTTTTGTTTTTTGAGATGGAGTCTCATTCTGTCACCCAGGCTGGAATGCAGTGGTGTGATCTCGGCTCACTGCAACCTCTGCCTCCAGGGTTCAAGTGATTCTCCTGCTTCAGCCTCCTGAGTAGCTGGGATTACAGGCACCTGCCACCACGCCCAGCTAATTTTTGTATTTTTAGTAAAGATGGGGGATTTCACCATGTTGGCCAGGCTGGTCTCAAGCTCCCGACCTCACGATCCACCCACCTTAGCCTCCCAAAGTGCTGGGATTAGGTGTGAGCCACTGCGGCTGGCCGATACTTTCTTCAGTGAAATTTATAAACATGCTTCTTGACTAACACACATTTTGGGAAAGGAAAAAAATGTCTGTTCAAAAAGTAAAAGTCTCTTTTATAGCTTTTCCAAACTTAATTGCTACATTTTTCTTTGAGGTTCTCCTGAATTATGTCTTATACAAACTAAAAGCAAAAATTTTTAGCAGCAATTTTGGAATACATTCTATCTAGCACAATTTGAATTCTTAATTATCAAGATTTTTGTTAAAGTTTCTCTCCTTTAAAAATTTTAGTACATTTGTAAATAGTCCATGGTTCTAGGTGTTTTATTTTGATTAAGTGACTACCCAACTTTTGGTGATATGCAGTGAAAGAATCCCAATTTTCTATGTTACATTTAATCAAATACTGACATAATGAATTTATCTTTTCTGATACATTTTCATTCATTGGCGTCTTAATTTCTTATTTTATTAACAAAATATATCAAATATATTACCAAAACACATAGAGTTCCATACATAATATGGAATTTGATGTCTTTTCAAGTTGCACAAAGAATTTGAGCAAGTATAATTTTACCAAAGCATAATGGATTATAGCAATGCTGATAGTGCTGATTATAGAATACAGCATTGTTAGGTCGGCAGTGGGCAGTTTCTTTTTGTTTTACTTTGTCAAAAATGGGAAATTGTTAACTGTGATGAAGTGTGAGAAGTACATAGATTATGTTATTTTTTAGTTGTTTTCCAAATGCAGAGTTTAAGGACTTTCTAACATGGCTAGTATTACTTCCAAAAAGTACAACAAGAAGCAGTCACACATGACCTAGAAGGGTTTTTTATTGTTTTATTTTATTATGCATTCCTTAACAGTTTTTAAAAGGGATTTTGAGAATGGACTCAACTTTCCTGGAATCCAGTGCACCTGGAGATTTATGACTTTCCCAGCCATCAGCCAGCTATCTAGAAAAGATTTTTGTTTTTCTAGAATTTGCAACAGTTTCTTCAGTGAACTCATTCACTTTCAAATAGGAGCAGCACTTTGAAATCCTTTTTCTTCACTGTGGATTAAAAACATCCAAGAAGCCATCTCTGTCAAGCAGAATTGTCATCTGTGGTAATAAGTGACCATGTCCTAAATACCTTTTTCTTAGTGAGGAGTTGATCATTGTCTTTGACATCTGCAACCCTGTTCAGGCATGTGACCTGCTGAAGAAATACAGCCTATACTACCTTGACTACTGGGGAAATTGATACTTTGTAAAATGTAATAAGGCAACCTGTTCCCTGGCCTTTGTCTTACGTTTTCCAACTATTACTGTATCTGTTGTTGGTCTACTATTACAGGATGATTCTTCTTCCTTCGTTGATCTCAACTAAATGTGAATTAGGGTCATGCATGAAATCTGAACTGCCATGTCTTGAGTTAAGAGGTATGTGCTGCCACCCCATGCATGTCTTCCCCATCCCCATAGGATTTTAAAGTGTTCAGGTACCAAACACAGTTCTGTGTGAGGTTTTATGCCCACTTCCTCAACACCAATTCAGAGGCAACACCTGTGCATCTGTCCCACCAAAGGTGCTTTAATACCTACCTTCACTATTTGAGAAAGGACACTCACAGTTGCCTGTGAGTTATAAAATAATTGGCCCTACTTCCTGAATGTAAGATGTTACAGGGGACATTGGCCCATGCGTTATTATATAGAGAAGCCTTATTTGCCAAGCTCTGACTAACTTCTGGATATGAAAATAAGGAACTTGCCCAGCATAGGCATATAGGCAGCAGCCTTACTAGTAAATCTTGCCACAGAATCACTCGAAGCTAGACAGAGAAAGAAGTTCAATTTAAATATTTGTCCCATTGTTTGTGATTAAGATGTAAGCTCCATGGAATGTAATTAACCCTGCTTTACGAAGTCACCATATTTATAATGGGAAAAACACTGCCTAGGAGGCAAGAGATCTGAATTCCAGTTCTGATGCTGCCACTGTGTAAGGAAGTAGTTTTATAACCCATGGGCAAATCATCTGAGCTTTCTCATCTGTAAAGTTAGGGAGAGGAATTAATTAGTTGATCTGTAAACTATCAGCTTCAAAACATTGGCTAAATCTGTAGAATATGTGCCCAATTGCTAAACAGATGTTGTGCCCAGAATTTTATCTAGTGACTACCTCAACATACAGGCCAAGTGTTACCTACACCAACACCCAAGCCATTAATTTGAGGTGCCATGAGAATAGGTGAACCACAGCGTAACACCATTTAGGTTTTTGTGTTTTTTTCAGGCTTGCCTCTACTTAAATATATTTAGATTAGAGAGTTTTCTTAGACTTCTTTCTTTGCAAGGAAGGGTTATTTGCGAAAGTGTTGGAAAAAAGATTAGGGCTGGGTACCCTTAGTTTATATAGGGTACAAAAGTATGGGAAACATTTTCCCTTTCTTCTTTAATCTCTGAAGTCATGTTTGGAATTACATATAATGTAGCAGGTACTGGAGAGGACCTGAATTTCAGGCCTCTGATTTAGCTGTTTGTAAACTGCCAAGTTTTGCTTGACTGAAGAATGCTGATCTTTTTTGGGAGTCTGATCTCCTTCTAACATCAGAAAGTGCTTTTTACATTCCAGATTGTTTGAATTAAACTGTTTGAATTAAAGAACATATATGGAGTTTCCTCTCTGATTTTAAATAATCTTTGTTCCTTTATTCAGTAGCTATTTATTAATAATTTAATCATCTCATATTCAACAAATATTTATTGAGAATATTGTTGAGAATCGGTTACATGCCAGGCATTATAGTAAGTTAATATGCATTCAGTACACCAGTTGGTGTGACCCAGACCAAAGGTAACACAAAGATGAACAAGAGTTCCTTCAAGGAGCCAATAATCCTAGTAGGAGAGCTAAGACACAAAACTGTTGCATGTTTTTAATCATCAAATTAAACTTCTTTCCACTTCCTTATCTTCTTTGGCATCCTTTTGCAAGATTTTTTAACCACCAGGCTTAAAGTAATGAGGTCCCAGAGCACTTATTGGCTTCGAGTGCACTTTATTTAAGCAGTTACTAGTTTAAAAGCACCGTTAATAACACTGAGATCATCATCATCAAATTGCCACCCAACAAGCCTAGCTTCTTGCAGAAAAGTTAACTTGGATAACACATGGCTAAGTTTTCTGACTAATGCTGCATCGGGTAGAAATTCTTTAGTACTGAAGTCAAAAAACACTAATTGCTTAAGATTCTCAAATACACCCATGAAGGCAAGCCATCCATCACTGCTCACACAATTTCCTGCCAAATTTAACTGCTGGAAGTTTTTCAGAGGGTTCTTTCCAAAAAATCCACCTGGGTAAAGAAATAAGTATATTAGTTGGAAGAAAAAAATTTTTTTTTAAAAAAGAGAAATAGGTTCTACATTTATTTTACATACTTCTTTTTCCACTTTGAAATGGTCATGTTTGAACTAGTGCTTTGCCTCAGAAACAAATTATTAATATAATTCTCTATAGCTAGGGCAGTGATTGTGAATATGGTCTATTTACAAATTATATTTTTCCTAGAGTATAAAGGAATCTGATAAATAAGTGATTCATAGTGAGGTAGCAACAATATATAAAAGAATTACATTTTTTTCCCCTTTTCCTTATTCCTAGGAAATGGCAGTTTGCTTTAAAATTGATGTGTGAGGGCCGGGCGCGGTGGGTCAAGCCTGTAATCCCAGCACTTTGGGAGGCCGAGGCGGGCGGATCACGAGGTCAGGAGATCGAGACCATCCTGGCTAACAGGTGAAACCCCATCTCTACTAAAAAACACAAAAAACTAGCCGGGCGACATGGCGGGCGCCTGTAGTCCCAGCTACTCGGGAGGCTGAGGCAGGAGAATGGCGTAAAACCTGGGAGGCGGAGCTTGCAGTGAGCTGAGATCCGGCCACTGCATTCCAGCCTGGGTGGCAGAGCAAGACTCCGTCTCAAAAAAAAAAAAAAAAAAAATTGATGTGTAAGAGATGCAATTAAATATTCAGTACTTGTTTTCAAAACTGGAGTCAATCTTTGGCAATATTAGGTCGTTTCCTCTTCTGAAGCAGTAAACACTACCTAACTGTTGTTTCTTTGGGTATGTTCCTAACTGTAAACTTGAGTAAGTGAGCCTCCTTCAGTATCTAAAGATTTGGGTGTTTTTGTTTATATGTAAACCTCCCAAGCCTCTTCAGGAAGTTCCTCCATTCCTTACAGAATAGGGCACCTAAAGTATTTCCTACAGAGGGTAGGTGGATATTCTGTCTTTCTGATATAGAAAGAATGCATACACACACACACACACACACATATATCTCCTTTGTATGTATATGTGTGTGTGTATATACACATACATACAAATAATTTAGTTTCATTCTTTATCCCATGTTGCTAGTTTAGGTGGTACTGGAACTCAAGTGAGTCTTGCAATAAGAAAAATACCTTTCTTTCAGGTCATGTACCATCATGCAGATTGGCCAGTATACAACATTATGATTTCACAAAGCTAGCTCTGTTAATTATGCATATTAAATTATGCAAAGCGTTAGCCCTACCCACCTACCTGGCCTTCTCTGGATGACTAAGTTCACCTTGAAGTACAGAGTGGACAGTCAAGCAGACTGGACAGGGGAACTCTATTACTTACATGTTTATATTCCAGAGTATCACACACAAATTGCAGAAGATGTATGCCTGGCTTACCGATCTACATTACTCAGCTCCTCCAAGCTCATCTTAGTCTTAGTGTACCTCACCCAACTTTGGAGGGTTAATTTGTTGTGTCTTAAACTTTTTTCTTTGTGTTTCTTGGGAGATGTGTAATATTAGATAATGTTCCAGAAACTGACCCTTATGGAAATGAAGGTCCATGATTCACTTTGGATTCCAAGTAGAAAAAGAGGTTTTAAAAGTTCCTTTCCATTGTCTCAGTGAGAAGACCACTAAAGAGTTGAAGTTAAAGAAGGAAAGGTTCAGTGCCGTACAATCTTAAGGTTAGCAAGCAAAGACTAAAAGCTATCTGCTACCAGTAATGAGGGCTTAATGACAGAAATGGACAGTCTTGTCTGACCAGCTTATGTGAGTGAGGTCAACCTAGTTATGCACTGAAACTGTACGTTTACCCACTTTCAGTAAGTGTGTTTACCAGCTCCGTAGTGAGGAGATCTGTGAGTTTCGTGTCTGATGTCACTGCGTGGCCTTTTGTAGTTAGTTCAGTGCAATTAAGTACTTTCTAGTATGTGTCTTTAGTCAATGTCAGCCAATGTTTTCATCACCATCATAAGGTCTTGAGTTTTGAAAGCTCTTCAGGTTCTTCTTTACAGACACCTAAAATGATTGACACTGCCTGACCATGGTCAAGATGCTAGCGGCTAAAGTGGGCAAAGCCAGGTAAGGAGATGATTCACAGGGTTCTGCCTTCATGTCTCTTACCCATGGTCAGTGTCACTGACACCACCTTTGGGCCTTCTTTGCCGCTTTTATTTATTTGAAAAGTGAGACAGAGGCCTGGCGCAGTGGCTCACACATGTAATCCCAGCCCTTTGGGAGGCCAAGGTGGGCGGATCACCTGAGGTCAGGAGTTTGAGATCAGCCTGACCAACATGGAGAAACGCCGTCTCTACGAAAAATACAAAATTAGCCGGGCATGGTGGTGCATGACTGTAATCCCAGCTATTTGGGAGGCTGAAGCAGGAGAATCACTTGAACCCAGGAGGCGGAGGTTGCGGTGAGCAGAGATCACACAATTGCACTCCAGCCTGGGTAACGAGCGAAGCTCCATTTCAAAAAAGAAAAGAAAAGAAAAGTGAGACAGACTGCTAGTTGTTCCCAAAACTCTCTCTCCTTATTCCTTAGTTATAGGGTTTTATTTGGGCATATGGCTACTCGTATCCCAGCCTCCCTTGCTGTTAGGTGTGGCTAAATTTTTTCCAAGGAAGTATAGGCAGAAGTGATGTGTGCAACTTCCATGTCACTTTTCTGCTTTTCCCCTCTTCTGCTAGGTTGAAATGATCACAGAGCAGTGACCTAGCTATGGCCATAAAGCCAAAAATAACACTCTAAGGAATAGAGGAGTTATCTGGGCCTGAAAGACTGCACAGAGGAAAACCACCCCACCTGCCTGGACTGCTCATTTCTGGACTGTTACATGAGAGAGAATCAAGTTCTACCTTCCGTAAGCCATGGTATAGTGGGTCTCTGTTATCATAGCTTAGCCTGTGCCCAGCCCAAATACTACATAGGTCCTCGCTTTCCCCTCCTTCCTCCTCCTCTGTTCCTGGGAGGGTGGCTTTCTCCCTGCTCTCTCTTCCATCTCATCTTCATGTCCTTTCTGCCTTTGCCCCTCCTCCGTATGCTTCCCAGCATGGCATGCACTCAGTCCAAATGCTGGTTGCCAGTTGTGTGTCTATTTAAAGCTCCTTCCCCAAAGAGCTTTAAACAATATTTGTCATAAGCCAAGGGCATGCCTTTTGTTCATTTAATCTGCAGTGCTTATGTTATGAGGAGCAGAATAGATTCGAGAGAAACAGGATCCATGACATTTAGAGCCATAGGCTGTATGTGGGCTGTGGAGAGTGCAAATGGCTTGATTAGAATTCCAGGAGAAATCTCAAATGCCCTGGGTAGAAGGCTTCGGATTCTTGGGGGTTCCTGTATCCCAAACACAACTCTCATTTATATTGTCCTGTGGCTCACCTGAACCAGTACCAGAGCTCTCACTGTTTATTCATTCAGCAACATCTTTAGTGCTACTGTGTGCCGCGGATTATGCTGGGTGCTGAGGATATGTGCAAATGACAGACGTGGTCCCTGTCTCATTGGGCTTACAAAATAGCGTAAAGACATGCATTATCAAGTAATTAGATGGCTGGTGGTGCTGTGGTAGGTCAGGGTACCCTGGGAGCACACAAAAGCAATAGGCTTTCCCACTCCACTTTGTTCCCAGAACACTTGCAACTGGGCTTATATGCTCCAGGAGGAAGACTGGAGGATTCTTAGGAGAAATGGAACTGCTCCCCAGGAAAAGGCCCTACAAAGAAGGGGCCATTTTGCTTGCCCAATCACCCCCTAGTGAAGTTAGCCTGTCAAAAAATCACTGCCTCCCTTAGACACAGAACTCCCTATCAACTTGTGTCTCACTCTCAAATGTGAAGAGGACAGTACAGGATTACCAGACATTTGACAACAGCCTCCCACAAGGAAGACTGAGACTAAAAACCAAACAACTCCCAAAGAAATGAGGCACCATAGAAAACAAGAAAAATCAAACTGCAAAGACGTAAGCTTTTCAGAGATCGTAAGTTTTTCAGTAGACTGCATCTACTCAACAACAATAAGACGCTAAGAAAGAGCTTTTGGAAAATAAAATATGGTAGTGGGATCTATACAGCAGAATGATTGTGCCCAGAATTTGGGCGCTTCTAGAACATGAGTTTCTAGAACATGAATAGGGTCTGTGATGGCTCTTTTTTTTTTTTTTTTTTCTTTTTTTGAGACAGGTTCTGGCTCTGTCGCCCAGGCTGGAGTGCAGTGGCGCGATCTCAGCTCACAACAAACTCTGCCCCCCTGGCTCAAGTGATCCTCCCAACTCAGCCTCCCGTGTAGCTGGGATTATAAGTATGTGCACTATGCCCAGCTAATTTTGTATTTTTAGTAGAGACGGGGTTTCACCATGTTGGCCAGGCTGGTTTTGAACTCCTGACCTCAAGTGATTCACCCACCTTGGCCTCACAAAGTGCTGGGATTACAGGCATGAGCTCTCTTTTTGAGAACAGGCTGGATAGCAGAGTTCAGCTTCGAACATCCAAGTTGAAAGATGCCATTTAACAAAGGGTTTTGTTAGAGCAGGTGAAATTGGTCGGGAGTGGTGGCTCATGCCTGTAAGCCCAGCACTTTGGGAGGCCGAAACAGGCAGATCACTTGAGGTCAGGAGTTTGAGACCAGCCTGGCCAACATGATGAAGCCCCGTCTCTACTAAAAATACGAAAATTAGCTGATGTGGCAGCATGGACCCATAATCCCAGCTACTCAGGAGGCTGAGGCAGGAAAATCACTTGAGATTCGGAGAAGCAGATAGAGAACAGAGAATCCTGGGAAGCAGAGGTTGCAGTGAGCCAAGATCGCGCCACTGCACTCCAGCCTGGAACAAAACAAACAAAAAAGCAGGTGAAATAGATACCTGAGCTAGCAATGATTTTTATGTTGTAGTCTCAGATTGCTGATGGGTAAGAAACAAAATTTTGGGAGTCGAGCAAAACATGGCAAAGCTTGGAGATCACATGCAGTCTCTGAGGAAGAAGAGCAGATAGTCTAGACCAAGCTTTAAGGAAAACTAGGAACGTTTAATATCTGGGTAGAGGAATCGCCATTGAAAAGAAGACTGAGAAGTAGCCAAGGTGTCATGGAGGTCAAGAGAATGTTTTGAAAAGAAGTGAGTGCTCAGTGTCAACTCCTGCAGAGGAATCAAGTAAATTAAACACTTCTGAAAGTGTCTTGAAATTCAGCCACATTGGAGGGTTGTGGAGAGTCAGATGCAATGAGTAGGAAGTAGCAGATGGTTAGGAAGTGAAGATGTCATAAGGGTACATCAAATTTGTTTTAGAGCTTTTACCTTGAAGGAGAGGAGAGATAGAATGATAACCAAAGGAGGAAGATAGGACTCAGGGAGAATTTTATTTAAAATGGAAGAGATTTGAGCAACTTTAACAACTGACAGGAGAGGCCGGGCGCGGTGGCTCAAGCCTGTAATCCCAGCACTTTGGGAGGCCGAGACGGGCGGATCACGAGGTCAGGAGATCGAGACCATCCTGGCTAACACGGTGAAACCCCGTCTCTACTAAAAAATACAAAAAACTAGCCGGGCGAGGTGGCGGCCGCCTGTACTCCCAGCTACTTGGGAGGCTGAGGCAGGAGAATGGCGTGAACCCGGGAGGCGGAGCTTGCAGTGATCTGAGATCCGGCCACAGTACTCCAGCCCGGGCGACAGAACGAGACTCCGCCTCAAAAAAAAAAAAAAAAAAAAAAAAACTGACAGGAGAGAGCCAGTAACAAGAGGCATAATCAATAAAATGATGTCCCTGAACCGGAGTGAGGGCGAGGCTGGCATCTCAAGCACTGCTAAAGAGACTGTGCTTAGGTAGGAAAAGAGAAACCTACTATCAGCTCCACAGGAGGAGAGAAGAAATAACAATCACATCGTCTGTGAAATAGGAGACGCTGAGTACTGATTGAGGAGAAAAAAGTGTGAAATAGTTTACAAAGAGTGTTGAATACAGAAACGCAGTAAGATTGCCAGTAAATATTGACAGAGATTGTGTTTATTCGTTGTTTTTTGTTTGTTTGTTTCAAGACAGAGTTTCACTCTGTATCCTAGGCCGGAGTACAGTGGTGCGATCTCGGCTCACTGAAACCTCCGCCTCCCAGTTTCAAGCAATTCTCCTGCCTCAGCCTCCCGAGTATCTGGGATTACACGCATATGCCACCACGCTCAGCTAATTTTTGTATTTTTAGTAGAGACAGGGTTTCACCATGTGGGCCAGGCTGGTCTCGAACTCCTGACCTTGTGATCCACCCGCCTTGACCTCCCAAGGTCTCCCAAGTTTGGTATTCGGAATACCAAACTGCTGGTATTCCTTCCCTCCTTCCTTCCTTCCTTCCTTCCTTCCCTTCCTTCCCTTCCTTTCCCTTCCCTTCCCTTCCTTCTTTCCTCCCTCCCTCCCTTTCTTTCTTTTTTTTGAGACTGGGTGTCACTCTGTCACCCAAGCTGCAATGCAGTGGCATGATCACAGCGTACTGCAACCTCAACTTCCTGAGCTCAACTACCAGCATATGAAGAGTCCAATGTCTCCATATGCTTGCCAACAACACTTGTTATTGTATATCTTTTAATAAAAAATAACCATCCCTAGTAGATCTCAGGTGGTATCTCATTGTACTTTTGGTTTACATTATTACCCTAATGATATTGATTATGTTTTCTGGTATTTATTTTGCAATTTAAATATCTTCCTTGGTGAAACGTCTGTTCAGATTCTTGCCCGTTTTACAAATTGGGTTATTTGTATTTTTATCAGTGAGTTGTAAGAGTTTTTTGTTTTGTTTTCTGTGGTTTTTTTTTGAGACGAAGTCTCGCTCTGTCACCCAGGCTGAAGTGCAGTGGCACGATCTCGGCTCACTGCAACCTCCGCCTCCTAGATTCAAGCCATTCTCCTGCCTCAGCCTCCTGAGTAGCTGGGATTACAGGCATGTGCCACTACGCCCGGCTAATTTTTTTTGTATTTTTTGTAGAGATGGGGTTTCACCACATTGGCCAGGCTGGTCTCGAACTCCTGACCTTGTGATCCACCCGCCTTGACCTCCCAAAGTGTTGGTATTACAGGCATGAGCCACAGCACCCGGCCATAAGAGTTTTTTATATATTCAAGATGGAAGTCTTTTATGAGATAATGTGATTGGCAAATTTTTTTTCACATTCTGTAGGTTGTATTTTCTCTTTCTCTCTCTCTCTCTCTTTCTTTTTTTTTTTTTTTTTTTTTTTTTTTTTTTTTTTTTTTGAGACTGGGTGTCACTGTCACCCAAGCTGCAATGCAGTGGCATGATCACAGCTCACTGCAGCCTCAACTTCCTGAGCTCAAGCCATCCTCCCACCTCAGCCTCCCAGGTAGCTGGGACTGCAGGCGTACATTGCCACACCAAGTTAATTTTTTGGAGATTGAGTTTTGCCATGTTGCTCAGACTGGGCTCAGACTCCTGGGCTCAAGCAATCTGCCCACTTTGTCCTCCCAGAGTGCTGGGAGTACAGGCGTGAGCCACCGCACCCAGCCAGATTTCCTTAGTTTTGACCAAATGTCTTTTTTTCTGTTGCAGGAACTCATCGAGGTTAACACATTACATTTCATTGTCATGTCTCTTTAGGTTCCTCATGCTTACGACAATTTCTCACAATCACCTCGGTTTTGATTTCCTTGACAGTTTCAAGGAATACTGGTCAGTTTTTTGTAGAAGTCCCTCAGTTAGGATTGTTTGATGCTTTTATCATCATTAGATGGGGGATATGGATCTTTGGGGAGGAAGATCATAGAGGTAAAGTACTATTTTTGTCATGTCATATCTAGGTACATACTATCAACATGAATTACCACTGTTAATGTTGACCTTGTTCACCTGACCGAGGCAGTGTCAACAGCTTTCTCCACTGTGAAGTTACTCTTTTTTGCTGCCTTTTGCTGCATGCCACAAATTTTGATATACAGCATTTCTTACCATTCACTTCTAAATATTTTCGTTGAAATTTGCCAGCATGAACTTGTATTTATCTTCCAAAGTTTGCAGTTTTTCCCCTGCATCCTGAGTGTAGTTACGAAATTCTAAAAAGGGAAATTTAAGGACAACCCAGGCCTGGAGTTTTGTCAGGAAAGTACACCCCATCTACTGTATTTCATTTCATACCTCACATTCCACATCTCATGTTCTCCCTGCATCTCGTTAGGTAGTCTTTCTTTAATTAGACTCTATCTCTCATTATACTCTTCATTTCACCATTGCATCTATCACACATCCATCACTCAAAGTCATTGCCTGAACTGACTCATGCTACTGTGGGCCATGAGAATTTCAGCTGTTAAAGACAAGAATATTTGCAGGGCTGGAAGATGGAGTTGAAACTAGGTAGGAAGGCAAGTCAAAATAGAAAGGGCCTGAAAAATAGGTAGAAGGTAGTGGGATCGACAGACTGGAAGTCCCAGTGAAGTAAAAGAACTGGTGATTAGGAGTAGATAGAAATACAGGAGGTTGTGGTTTGAGAATGGGATATCTGCATTTATTATTTTGCAGGTAGAACAATTTTAAGTGGCTTATCATAATCTAGTCATTGCATGCTCATAGAATGAATGGATGAAGGAGAATGGAAGGTAAGGTCGTTGAAGAGGAAGGTCCATTAGCAGAGCATAATAGCCTCTAGTCCCAGCTACTAGGGTGACTGAGGAAGGAGGATCCTTTGAGCCCAGAAGTTCAAGGCTAGTGAGCTGTGATCACATCTCTGCACTCCAGCCTGGGCAACAGGGAGATGCTGTCTCGAAAGAAAGAGAGAAAGGGGGGGGAGGGAGGGAAGGAGGGAACATACTGCTTTCACTGTATCCCATAGGTTTTGGTATGTTGTGTTTCCATTTTCATTTGTCTCAAGAAATTTTAATTGTAGAGATGACATGTTAGCATATTGCCCAGGCTGGTTTCAAACTTCTGGGCTCAAGCAGTCCTCCCACCTTGGCCTCTCAAAGTGCTGGGATTATAGTCATTAGCCACCACACCCAGCCTATTTCAAGAAATTTTTCAATTTCCTTCTGAATTTCTTCATTGGCACACTTGTCATTCCAGAGCATACTGTTTAATTTCCATATGTTTATATAGTTTCCAAAGTTCCTCTGGTTATTGATTTCTAGTTTTATTCTATTATGGTAAAAGAAGATACTTGAATCAGATTTCAATTTGTGGCGATTTTTTAAGACTTATTTTGTGGCCTAACATGTGGTCTATCCTTGAGAAGAATCCATGTGCTAAGGAGAAGAATGTGTATTCTGCAGCTGTTGGAAGAAATGCTGTATAAATATCTCATAGGTCCATTTGGTGTATAGTGCAGATTAAGTCTGATGTTTCTTTGTTGATTCTCTGTCTGGGAGATCTGTCCAATGCTGTAAATGGGGCGTTGAGTCTCCAGCTATTGTTGTATTGAGTTGTATCCCTCTCTCTTTAGCTCTAACAATATTTGCTTTATATATGTAGGTTCTCCAGTGTTGGGGGCATATATATGTGTGTATGTGTATGTGTGTGTGTGTGTATATATATAGTCTGTGTATATATATATGTGTGTGTGTATATATATGTGTGGGTGTGTATATGTGTGTGTGTGTATATAATGATTATATCTTCTTACTGAATTGCCTTTTTTTTTTAAGAGACAGGGTCTTACTCTGTCACCCAGGCTGGAGTGCAGTGGCACGAGCATAGTTCACAACAACCTTAACCTCCTGGGCTTAAGGGATTGTCTCCCTCCTCAGTCTGCTAAATTGCTAGGACTACAGGCATGTGCCAACACTCCCAGCTAATTTTTTTTGTTTGTTTTGAGACAGAGTCGCGCTCTGTCGACCAGGCTGGAGTGCAGTGGCGCCATCTCGGCTCACTGCAAGCTCCGCCTCCTGGGTTCAGGCCATTCCCCTGCCTCAGCCTCCGGAGTAGCTGGGCGCCTGACACCATGCCCGGCTAATTTTGTGTATATTTAGTAGAGACGGGGTTTCACCGTGTTAGCCAGGATGGTCCTAATCTCCTGACCTTGTGATCCGCCCGCTCCCAAAGTGCTGGGATTACAGGCTTGAGCCCCTGCGCCCGGCCTAATTTTTTTAAAAAGTATTTTGGATAGACGGGGTCTGCCTGTGTTGCTCAGGCTGCTCTTGAGCCCCTGGCCGCAAGCAGTCCTCCCACCCCAGCCTCCCAAAGCACAGGGATTACAGGTGTAAGCTACTATGCCCGGTTCACAAATTCTTTTTTTAAAAAAACTGAGGGCCTGGTGAGGCTCTTGCCTGTAATCCCAGCACTTTGGGAGGCCAAGGCTGGTGGATCACTTGAGGTCAGGAGTTTGAGACCAGCCTGGCCATCATGGCAAAAGCCCATCTCTACTAAAAATACAACAATCAGCCGGGTGGTGGAGCGTGCCTGTAATCCCAGCTACTAGGCTGAGGCTGAGGCAGGAGAATCACTTGAACCGGGAAGGCAGAGCTTGCAGTGAGCCAAGATCAAGCCACTGCACTCCAGCCTGGGAGACAGAGCGAGACTCTGTCTCAACAAATAAATAAAAATAAAGTCAAATTACAAATTATCGCCTAGCTCAGTTTTTATTTCATTAAGCACACCATCTCCTTCTCTGGTCTCAATGGCCAGCCTTGGGAGTGGACAAAGTAGGCAGCTACCTAAAGATTTAAAGGATGCTAAAAAACCTCAACCTAAAAACGCCTCCCCAACATGAATTCTGAATCTATATATTCTCCAAGGGCCTCTTGGAAAAGACACATCCTTTTCAACTCACTTAAGGTATGAGGTTACCTAAGAGAGATTATTTATCAGCTAGCTAATTAGTCTGTCACAGAAGCCACCTGACTCTAATATAACCTAAAATAGAGGAAGGGCCTGACGGAATGACACCAGAACGTTGTGAGTTAATTCGTACCTAAGTCCTTAGGCTGCCTGAGGGTTTGCCTTCCTAATGGTGCTTCAAGTTCTGGATCTTTCCTTCCTTTAATTCCTAACTTCACTTCCAACCCATTAACTCAAGAACTTTTTAAGGGCCAAATCCATTTATCTTGGCTCTGTATGTGTGTACCTACCTAAAATTCTAATCTCTGTATCTGTGAGTCTCCAGTTTTTCAACCCAAGCTTGACGAGTTGTGGGACCTCCTCCAAACGTTTCAACAGGCTGGTCAGGCTGCCTTGCACATCACAGCCCCAGGGCAGCATCAGTGCAGTGAGCTGTTCTAGCACGTTCAGCCTGTCAACTGGAAGAAACAAAGAGCAGTTCAGGGACTGGATGATCTCAAAACTGAGGAAGAACGAAGGGATGTTGGGGAAGGAATGATCGTTATGTTTGGTGGCTCTGCAGCCTACTCAATCTGCAATGAGAATCTACTTAACTTTTGGTTATTTTTATGGAAAGTGTTCAAGCATATACAAACATTATGCAGAAGAATATAATTGAAACTATATATACTAATAAGTCACCTTTCAAAAACATTAAATCATGGGCAATCTTGCTTAATCCTGACCTAATTCCCCCGGTATTATTCTAAAGCAAATCATGGACAGTATAAATCAGTTCTTTCCTTTTTTTTTCTTTTACTATAATGACATATCACTGTCACACCTAAAAATCCATATCACCAATTCCTTAAGCAAATTTGTCTTGCACATCAACTACTCTGACAGTTGCCTCCTCAAAGGAGGAAAGAAGGTGGGATCCTGCCTCAAAGTGCAGTGAGCATATGTAAACTGGTGACTTAAAAGACATGGGCCTGTGTTTCTTAAGGGCAGTTTCAGAAAGGCCTAAATGATTTTCCTAAGGAGGGTGCATCTAGTAAGGCACACATGGGTATAAAAGACCTCAGGGCCCAGGCTATGTATTTCGACTACCCAGTACACATATTCAAGCATCTGATTTTGGCTGAATTGTCATTCTTACTCAGTTCATGTAGAGCTTCATTTCCATCTTTTTCCAGGCAATTTTCTGATAAATCAAGAATGCTCAGTTTGACCAAATTGTGAAGATTCTGAGCTGGGAAAAAAAGTAATCCAAAATAAAAAAGTTTTCAGGTAAATATAAATGTATTTTGAAGTATCCTTAGAATAATTCTGAGTTCTTATCTTTTCTGCTAATGGTAATGCAAATCATAACTTGCCTTGGTTATTTTAATTATTTCCAAAGGCACTGGCATAGGCATAACCCCCAAATCCCATGTTTATGACCAAATGGGCAAATAGTCATTGGTCCTAGGTTCTGATTAATAAATTCCAGGTCACATAGAGCCTAAAGCAGCATGGGATGTAGTTGTTATGTCATCATGGAAAAATCTCTAAGCCTCAATGTCTTCCTCTATAGAATGAGGTAGTTGGACCAGATAAAATGTAAAGTTGCTTCAATTATAAAATGTCCTTAATCATGCAGGAGAAATAGGAACAACAAAAACAAAAATGAAATGAGCTGGTTTTGTGTACCTCAACTTAGATGATTTTATTGACATAATTGCTGTGATGTTAATAATAATAACCTAGTAAAAAAAAAAAAAAGATGAGGAAAAAGAAAACAAATAGCAAAATGGCAGATTCAAATTTATCCATATCAACAATTACGTTAAATCTTAATGGACTAAACACTCCAATTAAAAGGCAGAGATAATCAAATAATCAGAACTTTTTTTTAAAGCAAGACCCAGTTTTATGCTATGTACAAAAGATGTATTTGAATAACAAAGACATAAATATGTTGAGGTAATGGAAAACTATTTTGTATGCAAACATGAATTATATAATGGTACCAGTCTAGCTAAGAATTGCTTAGTTCTTTTCTTCACATATTATCACTCTTGCTTAATCTAGGTGAAGTTTTTTCTATCAGGGCTATAAAAATCTCCTTTTTAAAAAAATCAGACAAGTTTTTCATGAATATGTACTCTTGTTATAATATTGGCTATTATTATTTTTAATCAATCATATGAGCCCTTTTCTTAAAGTATCTTCTGGGTTGTGTGCTCTACAATAAAAAACCTGCTGAACTTCTCTTTAAAAGAGTACATTTGCAATTTCCAGTTCTAAGCCTGTCTCTGCCCAGCAGTAAGCAGAGAAATAAAGGCACGTGCTCATTGTGCTCATGTTCCCAGTACTTATCTAGCCTTTTTCAACTGTGGGTTTCTCTAGCTGTAACTTTATATTAGTATACAAATGGCTTCCTTAGTTATCTTTAGAGACTCCCAGAAGTTATATAGTTTAACTTTAAAAAGATTATACCACTCTTTTCCAAAATCTAAATTTTAAAATATGTCTGAATTACACATGTATAGTTTATCCAGAAATATGCAGTAAGTTTCCCCATACTTGATATGCATCCCTTTGGGAACTCAGAAGACTCAATTGTCACATTAATGCACATTAACTTCATCTTAACAGGGCAATGGGTAGGAATTAGAGGCCTGAGATCATTTCAGAAAATCTTTATCTCTCACTTCTCAATCATTTATCCATTCATTTAAATGTTTACTAGGCAGTAAATTATATGACAGGTTGTGTGGCAAGTTTCAAGCACCTATTTCTTATTTTCTTCCTTTTCACTTTCTCTAAAAGTTACATCTTCAGTTGTTCTGAAATTCTCCCCTATTATCCATCAATAGTTGATTTTAATTCCAATATGGAGAAAAATCATTAAAAACAATCTGCTTATTATCCAGAAGTTTTTATTATCTTTTCCAGTTTTCCTTAAATTAAGTTTCCATTTGAGACATTTAGTGTGAATTAGTATAATAGTATCACATGTTCTGTTATACTGTCCTCATTCAGTTAATGGAAGCAACAGTTACCTAGGATTTTCACTGCATTTGCAGACAAGCAGCAGGAGACTAATTGAATTTCTTCAAGGTCACAGGGTTCACTTGACAGAGACTTGACTATGTAATCCATTCCCTCTCCAATGTCAGACAAGTGGGTCAAACGAAATAAACACATCTTCTTCAGATTTTTCAGGCCTTCAGCTGAAAAAAGAGAAAGGAATGCATTAGGATACCAAGTTAATTCGATTTAAGCATAGATTAGTGAACTGAAAAGAAAGCAAAGAATAATTGTGCGGAGACCTTCCCATGTTCTTCCTGCAGCAACCTTAAGCTACAAAGAGTCAGAGAGAGCTGTTCTTTCACCTCTCACTTTCCAGTCTCTTGGACCACACAAAAATCACGTATATGGAGGTTATTCTCTTAGTAGCATGAGAAACACTATCGTAAATTTGTAGTCTTTTTAATGGGCATCAATGTATACTCTTACAATAATTCTTTAGATGGATGAAGTCTTCTAGAGCACTCTCCTTTCAATCTTCTCAAAAATCTTAAACAGCGGGGGGCTGAGTTCAGGGGGGTAGCATGGGGACTTGGTCCTTGGAGTGCTTCTAGTGCAACTGTTCACAGCCTCAAAAGACTTGCCTGGGACTCATGATATGGGGCCTGCCTGATGCTTTAGAATGAAGACCACAAGTCCCGCCTGATGCTTTAGAATGAAGACCATATCCACTGCAGCGTATTTAACCAGAAGAAAGATTTACCTTATATCAACAGTACAATTGGAAACATTCTGAAATGTCCCCCATTCTTAGGTCTAAAGCTAACGTGCAGTTTAGGATTGGTTAGGCCTTACTTTGTGTCATTAAAATATTGCCTTATCTTGATGGTACTGCAGCCTACAGGAAAGAAATACATGATTTTAATGGCCAGGCACGGTGGCTCACACCTGTAATCCCAGCACTATGAGAGGTAGTGGTGGGCAGATCACCTGAGGTCAGGAGTTCAAGACCAGCCTGGCCAACATGGCAGAACCCCATCTCTACTAAAAATACAAAAATTAACTGGGTGTGATGGTGCACACCTGTAATCCCAGCTACTTGGGAGGTTGAGGCATTAGAATCACTTGAACCCAGGAGGCAGAGGTTGCAATAAGCTGCGATCTTGCTACTGCACTCCAGCCTGGGAAACAGAGCGAGACTCCGCCTCAAAAAAAAAAGAAAGAAAAGAAATACATGATTCTAATAATATCAGTCTTGCAGAGCTTTCGGGAAGGTTGCAGATAATGTATGTAACATATTTAATGTGGCACATAGTAAGTGCTCAATAAATGTTCATTGTTGTCATGGGAGTACACACAGGTTGGAGGTTGTGAGCATGAGCTTTGCAGTCAGTTGCTAGATCCCCTATTTAATAATTATAAACTTGGGCAAGTTATTTAATCTTTTAGCTTAAGCTTTAAGGATCATTATATCTATGTACTAGGACTGTTGTGGGGATTCAGTGGAATGAAGTATATAAAACTGCCTAGGCTAGTGTCTAATCTATAGCACAGTAACTCTTTAATAAAGAGTAAATTATTACTAATATACTTAGACTGGTTTAGTCAAGTTCATATTTTGATTCATTAATAGCAGAAGCAGGCTATCCTAGAGAGGTACTTTTTGACCTCTTTCTACCAGTTGGTAATATCTTGAGCAAGTCAATAAGCTATTTTAGGTTCCAGTGGAGTTTTCTGTGAAATGAATGAGTTGGATTAGATGCTCTCAATCCTCTTCCAGCTCTGATTTTCTGTGTAATTTATATACATGCAATAAATGTTTATTGAACACTGAATTAATTTGATTATTCTCACATAGGCCATATAAGGAAAAGAAGTCAGCCATGTTTTGCTTTTGTTTTTGTTTTTGTTTCGAGATGGAGTCTCTCTCTGTCGTCCAGGCTGGAGTGCAGTGGAGCAATCTCGGCTCACTGCAACCTCCTCCTCCTCGGTTCAAGTGATTCTCCTGCCTCAGCCTCCCAAGTAGCTGGGATTACAGATGCATACCACCATGCCCAGCTAATTTTCGTATTTTTAGTAGATATGGGGTTTCACCATGTTGGCCAGGCTGGTCTTGAACTCCTGAAGTCAGGTGATCCACCCGCCTTGGCCTCCCAGAGTGCTGGAATTACAGGCGTGATCCACTGTGCCCAGGTTCAGCCATGTTTTGATTATAGGATAGAGTTGTCTTTCAGCAGGAAGCAGAAGTAAGAAAGAACAAGGTGAAGGGAAGAGAGGAGCCTTTTAGTGAGGACTCAAGTAGGGAAAAAAAGAGCCAAAAAAAAAAAAAAAAAAAAATCGAACACACGAGAAAACAGAGACATTCAAGGAAAGCAGCTTTAACAGGAATCCTCCCTGGCCTGGAGGGCCTGGTTCCCTGTGGTAAGCCATGTGTTCTGCTTGTGTTCCTGAAGTTTCCTTTTCCTTTTCATTTTTTTGATTGGGGAAACACAACCTCCAGTGTAGAATGAAAGCATGCTTCCCCCAAAGTTTTCTTGATTCACATTGTTTCCTGTGTCCTATTTCATTTATGAAATTTTACTTAATTATGAAATCATAGTATAAACTTTAAAATATTGTTTCTATGCAATTATGAAACCATACTATAAACTTTTTTTTGTTGTTGTTGTTGAGACGGAGTCTCGCTCTATCACCCAGGCTGGAGTGCAGTGGCCGGATCTCAGCTCACTGCAAGCTCAGCCTCCCGGGTTCCCGCCATTCTCCTGCCTCAGCCTCCTGAGTAGCTGGGACTACAGGCGCCCGCCACCTCGCCCGGCTAGATTTTTGTATTTTTTTAGTAGAGACGGGGTTTCACCATGTTAGCCAGGATGGTCTCGATCTCGTGACCTCGTGATCCGCCCGTCTCGGCCTCCCAAAGTGCTGGGATTACAGGCTTGAGCCACCGCGCCCGGCCCATACTATAAACTTTAAAATATTGTTTCTATGCATTAATTAAAAACATAGCCGGCCGGGCGCGGTGGCTCCAGCCTGTAATCCCAGCACTTTGGGAGGCCGAGACGGGCGGATCACGAGGTGAGGAGATCGAGACCATCCTGGCTAACCCGGTGAAACCCCGTCTCTACTAAAAAATAAAAACAATTAGCCGGGAGAGGTGGCAGGCGCCTGTAGTCCCAGCTACTCGGGAGGCTGAGGCAGGAGAATGGCGTGAACCCGGGAGGCGGAGCTTGCAGTGAGCTGAGATCCGGCCACTGCACTCCAGCCCGGGCGACAGAGCGAGACTCCGTCTCAAAACACCAAAAAAAAAAAAAAAAAAACATAGCCAATGAGCCAGGGAGAGGGAAATTAAAAACACGTCATGGGCTCTCTTCCCAAAAGGGTTACCATCTAGTGTTGTACAATTTGAATAAAATGAGATAAAACGATTGTAATGGCAGTAGGGAAAATGTCTAGGGAAACCAATGTAGCCGTAAGTACATAAAAACATCCTTGCCTTGTGCAGACACAGCCAGTGTCAGAGCCTGAAGTTAACTCCTCTTATTATCAGACTCACATTAATACACATATGAGAACAGAAATCTGACCTAGTTTTGTAGCATCTTCTTCATTCATCTTAATGTTATCCATTATGAGCTTTGTAAGGTTCTTCAAATTACCTAATCTGTCAGTCAGACCACCTGTCAAAAGAAAGAAGATTAGACTCTGTTCAGTGGATATTTGCTATTTACTATGTCATTTACTATTACTGTCATTTTTGTTACCAATCAAACGATTGTAATGATCACCACGAGCCAAAAAATGCTCATGAAATAGACATAAAAATATACTTTTTATAAGAGATGGGCATTGTACTTCACTGTAAGCATGTTCTCCAAATAATTTCCCAGATAACAGGGAAATTTCTAAACACTTGAAAATTAACACACTTTTAAATAATTATGCATTAAAGAAGAAGTCTCAAGGAAAATTTGACAATATTTTGAAAAATATTTTTAAAAATAACAAAACTTCAAAATCTGCAGCCCTCCACTCACAAAGGGGTGAAAAGAAAAAAAAAATCTTCAGCTAACACGGTGCTTACAGGGACATTTACAATATTGCACACTTATATTAGAAATGAGGAAAGGTCTCAAATCAACAACCGAGGCATACTACTTAAGAAATTACAGGCCGGTGCAGTGGCTCACGCCTGTAATTTCAGCACTTTGGGAGGTCGAGGCAGGCGAATCACGAGGTCAGGAGATGGAGACCATCCTGGCTAACACAATGAAACCCCGTCTCTACTAAAAATACAAAAAATTAGCTGGGCGTGGTGGTGGGCGCCTGTAGTCCCAGCTACTCGGGAGGCTGAGGCAGAAGAATGGCATGAACCTGGGAGTAAGAGCTTGCAGTGAGCCGAGATCGCACCACTGCGCTACAGCCTGGGCTACAGAGCAAGACTCTGTCTCAAAAAAAAAAGAAATTACAGAAAAGAGAGCAAAATAAAGGAAAGAAGAAAGAAACTAATAAAGATAAGGGTGAAAATCAAAATTATTACATCTTTATTATAAAAATTAAAAACAGAGACAAGACTTACTGTGTTGCCCAGGCTGGTCTCGGACTCCTGAGCACAACTGATCCTTTGGCCTCAGCCTCCCAAAGTGCTAGGATTACAGGCGTGAGCCACCATGCCCAGCCCAGAAATCAAAATTATAAATGTAAACAATAGAAAAAAAGCAATGAAGCTAAAAGTTGGATCTTTGAAAAGATCAGTAAAATTAGAAAATTTCTACCAAGATTGACAAAGAAAAAGAAGACACAGATTACCAATATCAGAAACAAAAAAGGGGATATCACTACACACACTGCAGATATTAAAAGGACAATTAGAGAATAATATAAACAAATCTACACACATAAATTTGACAACATATATGAAATTGCCCAAGTTTTTGAAAACCGCAAACTACCAATAGTCATGAGATATGGAATAGGTAACCGGAATAGCCTTATAGCTATTAAAGAAATTGAATTTATAATCTAAAATTTCCCAAAAAAAGAAACCTGAAGCCACAGATATGTTCACTTGCAAATTCTGCCACACATTTATTTTCATTTTTTTCCTTCTTCAACTGCCTTCATATCTACCACACATGTAAAGAAGAAATAATATCAATTCTACACAATCACTTCCAGAAAATAGAAATATAAAGAACAATTCCCAACTTATTTTATGAAGCCATCATTAACTGGATATGAAAAGCAGACAAAGATGTAGATGAAAAAATTTTAGGCCAGGCACAGTGGCTCACTCCTATAATCCCCGTGCTTTGGGGGCAAAGGTAGGAGGATCACCTGAGGCCAGGAGTTCGAGACCAGCCTGGGCAATATATCCAGACCCTATCCCTACAAAATATTTTTTAATATTTTTACCCAGGTGTGGTGGCAGGTGTGAGTAGTCCTGGCTACTCAGGAGACTGAGGCAAGAGAATTGCTTGAGCCCAGGAGTTCAAGATTGCAATGAACTGTGATCACACCACTGTACTCCAGCCTTGGTGACAGAATGAGACACTGTCTTTAACGAAAGAAAGAAAGTGAGAGAGACAGAATAGAGAGAGAAAGGAGGGAGGCAAGGAGGGAAAAGAAAAGAAAATTGAGGCTGGGCGAGGTGGCTCAAGCTTGTAATCCCAGCAGTTTGGGAGGGCGAGGCAGGCGAATCATGAGGTCAGGAGTTTGAGACCAGCCTGGTCAACATGGTGAAACCCCATCTCTACTAAAAATACAAAAAATTAGCTGGGCGTAGTGGCGGGCTTCTGTAATCCCAGCTACTCTGGAGGCTGAGGCAGGAGAATCGCTTGAACCCAGGAGACAGAGGTTGCAGTGAGCTGAGATCACGCCACTGCACTCCAGCCCTGGTGACAGAGTGAGACCCCATCTCGAAAAGAAAGAAAGAAAGAAAATTAAACTTTAGACCAATATCATTCATGAATATAGAATCAAAAATCTTCAACAAAATAGCAAATGGAATTCAGTCATGCATAAAAGAATATTATAGCAGGCATGGTGGCTCACGCCTGTAATCCCAGCACTTTGGGAGGGCAAGGCAGGCAAATCACGAGGTCAGGAGTTTGAGACCAGCCTGGCCAACATGGGGAAACCCCCATCACTACTAAAAATACAAAAAATTAGCTGGACCTAATGGCAGGCTCCTGTAATCCCAGCTACTCTGGAGGCTGAGGCAGGAGAATCACTTGAACCCAGGAGACGGAGGTTGCAGTGATCTGAGATCACGCTACTGCACTCCAGCCCTGGTGACAGAGTGAGACCCTGTCTCGAAAAGAAAGAAAGAAAGGAAATTAAACTTTAGACCAATATAATTCATGAATATAGAATCAAAAATCTTCAACAAAATAGCAAATGGAATTCAGTCATGCATAAAAGAATATTACAGCAGGTGTGGTGGCTCACACCTGTAATCCCAGCACTTTGGGAGGCCGAGTCAGGTGGATCATGAGGTCAGGAGTTCGAGACCAGCCTGGCCAACATGGTGAAACCCCATCTCTACTAAAAATACAAAAATTAGCTGGGCATGGTGGCATGTGCCTGTAGTCTCAGCTACTTGGGAGGCTGAGGGAGAAGAATCACTTGAACCTGGGAGACGGAGGTTGCAGTGAGCCAAGATCGTACCACTGCACTCAGCCTGGTGACAAAGCAAGATTACGTCTCAAAAAAAAAAAAAATTATTACACCATCTCCAAATGGGTTTCATATAGGGAATGCAGGATGCTCAATATTTGGAAATCAATCCATATAATTCATTATATTGGCAGTCTAAAAGAAAAACTACATGATCCCATAAATTGATGCAGAAAACACATGTAACATAATCCAACATCCAGGCTGGGTGGCTCACACATGTAATCCCAATACTTTGGGAGGCCCAGGTGGGAAAATCTCTTGAGCACAGGAGTCCGAGACCAGACTGGGCAATATAGTGAGTACTCATCTCTACAAAGAATTTAAAAATTAACCAGATGTGATAGTGCACACTTGTGGTCCCAGCTAGTCAGGAGGCTGAGGTGGGCAGATCTGTTGAGCCCAGGAAGTCAAGGCTACAGTGAGCTATGATCATGCCCCTGCACACCAGCCTGGGTGACAGAACAAGACCCTGCCTCAAAACTAATTTAAAAATAATTTTATAAAAACAATCCAACGTCCATTCATGTAAAATGACATGATCATATAAATGGATACAGAAAACACCTTTAACACAATCCATCATCTATTCATGACAAAAAAAAAATTCTCAGCAACTTGATAAAAGACATCTACAAGAAAACTACATTTAACATTATACTTAACAGTGAAAGTCTGAATGCTTTCTCCCTAAGGTCAGGAACAAGGCAAGATGTTCATTCATATCACCCCTGTTCAACATTGTACTACAAGTCCTAGTCAGTGAAATAAAGCAAAAAATAAAAATAAAATAAAATAAAAGGAATACAGATTGGAAGGGAAGAATTTAAAATCATTCTTTTCGAAGATAACATGATTGTCTACAATAAAAATGTCAAGGAATCTACAACAGCCTCTCCTGCAAACCCCACAAAAAAAAAATCCTTCTAAAACTGGCTGGGTGCAGTGGCTCATACCTATAATCCTAGCAGTTTTCGAGGCTGAGGGGGAGGATCACTTGAGCACAGGAGTTCAAGACTGGCCTCAGCAACAGAGAGGCCTTGTCTCTACAAAAAAGAAGGAGGGCCGGGCACAGTGGCTCACACCTGTAATCCCAGCACTTTGGGAAGCCGAGGCGGGTGGATCACCTGAGGCTGGGAGTTTGAAACCAGCCTGGCCAACATGGTGAAACCCCATCTGTACTAAAAATACAAAAATTAGCCAGGTGTGGTGGCAGGCGCCTGTAATCCCAGCTACTTGGGATTCTGAGGCAGGAGACTTGCTTGAATCCAGGAGGCAGAGGTTGCAATGAGCCAAGATTGTGCCACTGCACTCCAGCCTGGGTGACAGAGTGAGACCCTGTCCCAAAAAAATAGTAATAGTTAAATAAAGTAAATAATTTTTTAAATGGCAAACATTACAAAATAATTCTAAACACCATGTAGGCCAAATTCAGCACACAGGTGATCACTTTACAAGATCAGTATAAAAGAAGAGTTGTCATGAGTAGATGGTGAGCTTCCTGACACAGAAGGTAGTCTAATAAAGTCTTAGTGACATCCAAAATCTTACAGGAGGGATTCCCACATTAAGGAGGAGGTTTCAAAGACTATCTGTACAAAAAATTCTGGAATCTCAAAATGACAGAACATTTCTCTGCAGGGTGACAAGCAAGGCAGAGCTAGGTGGGAAATTGCTTGTGTCTGAAACTAACCCCAGACTGCTACACTTAAGTAGAACAAGGTTCCTGCTTCCCATAGCTTCACACCACATAGCATTCCTGCTCTGGGCAACCAGGCTGGTCTACACAGGTAGGGCAGGCATTCTCTTTTAGTGTTATTCAGAATTTGGGGAAGTATCCCCTTTACCCAGAAAGATTGCCCTCACATATCTGTGTCTGAAGTCTAAAATCTGGAATTTCATCATGTTAGGCAGTATTCCCCAAATCTTCTATCATTCATTCTTTTTTTTCTTTTCTTTTTGGAGATAGGGTCTTGCTCTGTTGCCCAGGCACTGGTATGATCATACCTTGCTGCGGCCTGAAAATTCCTGGGTTCAAGTGATCCTCCCACCTCAGCGTCTCGAGTATCTGGGATTACAGGCATGCACCATCACGCCCAGATGATTAATTTTTGGTAGAGACAGGGTCTTCCTATTGTGCCCAGACTGATCTCAAGTAATCCTCTGCCTTGGCCTCCCAAAGTGTTGGAATTACTGGTGTGAGTCTGGCCTGGCCCCAACTAAGTAAACAATAGTTAGGGTGGGAATGGGGCTGGGTATCTTCTACAATTTCCCAGATGAGAATCTTGTAACACAATTAGCTACTAACTCCTGCAGGTGATTAATTTACAGACTGGATTTCCTCCAAGACTTGAAGTAGGGCAGGGTGTCACTTGGCAGGGGAGGACTGGGTATTGGGTAAAGATGGGGGTGCTCGCAGAAGGATTTGCTGAAGACAAGCTTAACCTGTATATATATATATATATATTTTTTTTTTTTTTTCTTTTCTTTTCATTTTTTGAGACAGAGTTTCACTCTTGTTGCCCAGGCTGGAGTGCAATGGCATGATCTTGGCTCACCGCAACCTCCACCCCCCGGGTTCAAGTGATTCTCTTGCCTCAGCCTCCCAAGTAGGTGGGATTACAGGCATGTGCCACCACACCCAGCTAATTTTGTATTTTTAGTAGAGATGGGGTTTCTCCATGTTGGTCAGACTGGTCTCAAACTCCCGACTTCAGGGGATCCACCTGCCTCAGCCTCCCAATATATTTTTAATAAAAATATTTTTACTATATTCATATTTTTAATAAAAATATTTCTAATATATTCATATTTTTAATACAAATATTTTAAAGATATTTAAATACATACATATATGTATATATGTAGGTATGTGTATATATATATCTTTCCAATCAGACTACAGCTCTGGGAATCTTCCCTATGGCTCCCAATCTGACAACTTTCCCCCAGCATGGACCTCTCTCCACCGCCCTTCTACCTTCCTTTCAAGTCCTGACGCCTAGCAGAAACTACTAGAAAATTTAAAACAAAACTAATAAAAATGAAATCATGTATTTTGCAGCAACATTGATGGAAACGGAGGCCACTATCTTAAGTGAAATAACTCAGAAATGGAAAGTCAGATACCATATGTACTCACAAGTGGGAGCTAAATAATGTGTACACGTGGAGATAGAAAGCGGAATAGACATGGAGACTTGGAAAGGTGGGAGGGTGAGAGGGAGGCAAGGGATGAGAAATGATAATGGTGGTTACACTCAAAGCTCAGATTTCACCACCACGAAATATATCAATGTAAAAAAACCGCACTTGAACCCCCATATCTATAAAAATAAATAATAGATAAATAAAGCAAAACTATATATCTAACATTTTCACAGTATTCCTGGCTATTATTTCCAGCCAGGCTTGATTATAGCTGTAAACTAAACATCCTAAGCCCCCCGCCCCACACCAACTGAATGCATCCCCTCTGGGCTAAGGGGACCCCAGAAAAAAACTTAAACGAAGGACCTGGCCATGACAGGATGGGAGGTCAAACACACATCATCATACTCCCTCTCTTTTATGGTTTGAACACAACTCATCAGCATTACTGTTAACATAGAGATCATAAGACTAACAGAACAGACTTTTTATGGCAATAAAATACCAAGTTATAAACAGGACATAAGACCATGTCAGGCAAAGGCTAAGTCATGCAGCTCTACACTTAAAGAATAAACTGTCCTAGGCTGGGCGTCGTGGCTCATGCCTGTAATCCCAGCAGTTTGGAAGGTGGTGGCAGTAGAATTGCTTGAGCCCAGCAGTTCAAGACCAGCCTGGGCAACGTAGTGAGACCTCGTCTTTCCAAAAAAAAACAAACAATGAGGATCGACTGAGCCCAGGAGGTTGAGGCTGCAATGAACTGTGATCGTACCACTGCACTCCCACCTGGGTGACAGAGCAAGACCCTATCTCGAAAAAAAAAAAAAAAAAATTTAAGAATAAACTGTGCCGTAACCGCCACAGATTTTTCTTCTTTGGTAGTTAAACAAGCATTGGTCTCAAGATAAGCAATACTGATAGTTGTGAATATTAAACAATTCGCAACTCATCCAGCTCACAAATGCTAACAATCCCTGTTCCACCTGCCATAACTACAGCTTTGATTGGAGAAGAGAGTGATTTCAGTAACTTTCTCCTGATCAGAGGACCACCAACCACAGACTGGTTCTGGCTGGTTTACAGAGATTGCGTACCTGCTTACCTTTGTGTTCTGAAAAGAACCTCTGAAGTATAGGCCTATTGTAATACATTTAAATCATTTAAAGGGATGTACAATCTTTTGGTTTCCCTGGGCCACACTGGAAGAAGAATTGTATTGGGCTACACATAAAATACACTAACGCTAATGATAGCTGATGAACTAGGAAAAAAAAAAAAAAATTTGCAAAAAAACCAACTCATAATGTTTTTAAAAAGTTTATGAATGGGCTGGGCGCGGTGACTCAAGCCTGTAATCCCAGCACTTTGGGAGGCCGAGATGGGCAGATCACGAGGTCAGGAGATCGAGACCATCCTGGCTAACATGGTGAAACCTCGTCTCTACTAAAAAATACAAAAAACTAGCTGGGCGAGGTGGCAGGCGCCTGTAGTCCCAGCTACTCGGGAGGCTGAGGCAGGAGAATGGTGTAAACCTGGAAGGCGGAGCTTGCAGTGAGCTGAGATCCAGCCACTGCACTCCAGCCTGTGCGACAGAGCGAGACTCTGTCTCAAAAAAAAAAAAAAAAAGTTTATGAATTTGTTCTGGGCCACATTCAAACCCGTCTTGGGCCACGTGCAGCCCACGGGCTGCAGGTTGGATAAGCTTGATTTAAATACTAAATCTCCACCCCAAAGTGAACTTGGGTTGTATGTTACATGCATGTTTATTCAATAGGCATGCGTCAAGACCACCTTCAGGAATAGTCATAGCTCCTCCTGTAATCTGTTGAATATGTATGTTTAGCCAACCCATTCAACATAAAGCGTCTACCCCAACCCCTCCTTCGAGGTGCCTGTCTCTGGTCTTGGTTAGAGGCACGTTTCCCAGCCTGCGGGATGGCCACCTTGCAGGCTGTAACCCTTTAGAAGAAATCAAGTCTCTTCTCTCCTTTTCCAAATTTATACACTGTTATTTTTTTTTAAGTGAACATAGCACAAACCACTGATATTTATAATACCCGGCAGCCGTTGATTCTGTAGGTTGTGAATACTCAAGGTTTTCAGGTTTGTTACAGACGTGATATGCTGCTCATCTTCTATGGTGAGGGGACTGGCTTCCAGCATGAGAGAATAAATGTTCTTACAGGTACTCAGGACCAAACTGAGGCTTCCAGCCACACCAGCACATCTCTTTATTTGCAGTCTGAGGCATGTGGCAGAGCTGAATATTTTTCCCAGATACTTGATATCTTTCTTATTCAACTTGCTGAAATCCCGGAGTGTGACCTCCAGAGTCCTGAATTCCTGCTTCCAGTTGAAGAACAAAGATACAGCCCTGCTGGGAATGTAGGTTTCTGGGGCCTCTTCCGTGTGGATTGTGCCTGTGTCTTCTGCAGCCTTGTCCCATGAAGCCATAGCTCCCCCATAGAAGTCCAGTTTAATGAAGTCCAGAGCGCTTGCACAATTGGGCAAGTGTTCAAAGAAGTCAAATAAGTAATCAGGGATGTTCCCTGAGTTGATATATAAGCTTTTACCTTGAAAGAAAGCTTCAAATTCTTGGCTCAGGGCTGACTTGGATGAACTCTCATGATATAAATGGATGCCACACTCTACAAAGGAATTGATGTTTATGGCTTTCAGAATTTCTTGCTCAGTGGTGTTTTTCACACTTTGCAAAGATTCCTGTCTCCAGAGAGGCCTCTTGGTGATGGAAAGCCCGAGAAGGCAGCCATGTTGATACACTGCTGTGAGGTGCTTCATAACAGCCCTGGTGGCTTCCACAGATGATCCACAGGTGTACCGGAGCAGGCTGCTATACGTGGATGTAATGTCTGAAATGGAAACCATTTTCTGCAAGTAACTATTCCCCTTGGTCACCTCCTCTGGCTCACGAGACGTCAATAAACTGCTGAGTCTTCGTCCTGCTGTGTACTCCTGGAATGACTTGTGAAAGAATTTATACTTTGGCTTGAACCTTTGAGCCGTATATTTACAGAGGAGCCCAGTTGTCAGCAGGACTTCCTCATTCATGCTGGACACATCCTCCAGTTTGAAATCAAACTTGTGGGAGAACACACCCTCCAGAGCTAGGTCTCCACAGTGGTCCAGGCTCCGAATGAAGTCACTTGCAGTCACACCTTTATGTTTGTGTTTGTTTTTCTGTATCAACAGATCATAGAAGGTATGGAACAGCGTTGTTTGTGTGTGAGACTGGAACTCACTTTCACCCATCTGAATCGCACAAGTGATGACCACAAAGAGAGGGGTCTTCATGAGATTCCTCAAGCACCTGGATTTCTGAATTTGGAGCAACAAGCCTTCAGCAAGCTCCTCGATCAGCACTTCTCGGATGAGAGCCTGCGCACTGTCTTCTGTCATATCTCCCACCTCAGCAATCAGGGCACCAAACTGCCGTATGTGCCTCAGGCACTCAGTGGTGGTGGTCACGACGACCATGTTCTTGAAGCGGTGGTTTTCCTTTATCAGGGCTTCGATTTCTGGGCAGTTCTGGGGCTTGAATTCATTGTAGCCATCAAGAAGAAAAAGAACCCTCTGCCGTAGCTTCAGCAGCATGGCCATGAATGTCTGCTTCCTGATTGTGGCTGCTATATCCAAGACCTGATCACAGAGGGTTTCAAAAAGCCCGCCCTGGGCCCTGCTGAGACGGACAAAGAAGACGAATTTGAACTTGGTCAGAGCCTCGCACTTTCTGGAGCCCCAGAGCATGGCAATTCGCTGCAGCAGAGTGGACTTCCCTTTGCCAGATTCCCCTTCAATGATGCAGGGGCTCTGAAGAGCCTGCAGGAGGCCGTTCAGGGTCAGCTGCTCCACGCGGTGATGGTGTTGGTCCTTCCTCCACAGGACAGGTTCTATGAAGGTGCTTTTCAGGCTAAAAATAATGTCAATATCTTCACCAAGGGGATAGAAGTTCAGAAAAGATGGGGTATGGTACCAGTCCTTTAAATCCTGAGCCAAATCGTCCAAGTCTCCTTCTGATGTCTGATGGAAAAGACCTATTAGAGAAGAGGTGATGTTAAAGAGGACCCAATTCTATGTCTCCTCAAAACCTAGAGTTCAGGAGGATGAACGAGGGGGTGAGGCTGAGAATCTGCCATCGGTGAATGTAATGTCCTTTCCCAGTTCTGAGCTGGCACAAAGGGTTCTGTCTGCTGCCCCTTTCCCCGGCATCCTTTACCCCACTCCCCTTTTTGCTTTCTGTTTCCTCCTTTCCACAACCAAATCTTATAGCAGCTGGTTGGAAAAGGGAGGAGCTTGTGTATGGGTTAAGGAAAGTAAAGAATTTGGCGGAGAAAGATGGTTAGGGGTAACTGTCAGCACATTAGGCCTTCACTCTAAGTAAAATCTGTCATGACCTTATTTACTAATTTAAATGAATTCATATTTCATGAAAAATAGAATCTTGCCCTTGTGTCAGTCAGGCTGTCTTTACCAGGAGGCCTGGACATGGAGTAGGTAGTCAGCTGGGCCTCTCTCCCATAGGTAGATCTCATCCAAGCAGGGAATGCTGAGAACCACCGCTGCATTGGCAGCTTAACTAGTACACTCATTGTCCTGTTTTATCTTGCGGTGACACTATACTCAATCATTTATTCCCTGGCCCTGGGGTTGTTTGGCTTCACCATCAATTGATCTACTATGAATTTTTCCTAAAATCATCTAAGCTTTTCCTTAGCAGGAATCAAAGGCCACTGCCAGGTGATATGAAGAGGAGGAAGAGCAGAGGCTCTGCCATGGGGATGGTGGATCTTTGTTATGGTCTATTCTATTTGCAGAAACAGATGCAAAACTAAATGATACTTACTTTGTCCATTCAAGTCCTGAAATAGAGGATAGTTCCACTCCTCAAGGGATTTAAGAAAGAGGTTACAGGCCTCTGAACCCTTTTTCAAAATCAAGTGAATGATCCCTCTCGCAGCATCCTGCTCCACCTTCTCGCAGCAAATGTTGTTTACTTCTCCGTAATTCAGAACATTCCATGCAAATAGGTCATCTGTAATTTGCTTTACAACAGTCATTCCCATTCTTTGAATAAGGGCTCGGCTATTGTCCTTTATGAAATTCACTGAGGAGATGGGGAGAAATATACATATTTATTTGATTATATACAATGTGCATGTCAGCATCTGTCTCCAGAGCATTAGGGCCATGCATTTTTTTCCTGTGGGCATTTCCTGAGTTATGGAGATGCCAAATGCTTGAATTCCAGGCCTTTAAGAAATGCTCTGCAAAGCAGTTCTAACCCCAGAGTCATTGATGAGCAAGATGGTTTTGCTTTGGTGATGAAGTAAGGTGAGTTATCTTGTCCCTCCGATATAAAACAGTCCCCATCGAGGTCGTAGTGCTAAGACCATTGGCTTTAGAATAACAGCACTGGCCTAGGATCTGCCACTAGCTACCATCTCTGTGACTTTGGCAAGTCACTAAGCCTCTTTGAGTCTATTTCAATTTTGTGCTGCTGACTGGGCACGGTGGCTGACGCCTATAATTCTAGTACTTTGGGAGGCCGAGGCGGGTGGATCACCAGAGGTCGGGAGTTTGAGACCAGCCTGACCACATGGAGAAACCCTGTCTCTACTAAAAATGCAAAATTAGCCAGGTGTGGTGGTGCATGCCTGTAGTCTCAGCTACTCGGGAGGCTGAGGCAGGAGAATCGCTTGAACCTGGGAGGTGGAGGTTGCAGTGAGCCGAGATTGCACCATTGCACTCCAGCCTGGGCAACAAGAGCAAAACTCCATCTGAAAAACAACAACAAAAATTATGTGCTGCTAAATGGTTTCACAAACTGGCCCTCTAGGAGTAAAGGCCCTAATTTGTAGCATTCACCAATACCCATGGTATAAATATTCCTACCATGGCCTATTTCAAGCTAACAGTGTATGTCAGCTGGCTAACAAAATCCTGAAAATTCGATAATCAGGTTTCACATCACAGTAAGAACCAGCTCCAGCACACCGGAGATTCCTCATCCGTACAGTGGTGTGGAGAACAGTATTTATTTAACTTAGGAAGTTGTTACAAGAATTCATGTGTAGTATCTCGTACAAAGTTATAACTCAATATATGATAGCTACTATTTTTAGCCTTTATTCAGGTGTCACCCTACAAAGGAAGAGCACATTTTATCTCTCACAGACTTTGGTCTTTTCTGAAGAGTATCACATCAAAACATTGATTTTTATCCAATGTAAGCTCTCTCGCCTGGTCTTGAGGATAGCTGTGTCCTTTTTGTGTCTGACTCTGCAATGTCTAATTCTGAAAGGCAGACCACACTGTACCCAGGCACTGTGCTCTTGCTATGTTTGTGACAGCTTGGAGAAATGTCTTCCTGGTTTTTAACTCTCAGACACCGTCTGCACTAGATTTCTTCCTGGGCTAGGCTGCTTCTGGTTTTTTGTTTTGTTTTGTTTTTGTTTTTTTGACGAAGTTTCGCTCTTGTTGCCCAGGCTGGAGTGCAATGGTGCGATCTTAGCTCACTACAACCTCCGCCTCCTGGGTTCAAGTGATTCTCCTGCCACAGTCTCCCAAGTAGCTAGGATTACAGGCATGCGCCACCATGCCCAGCTAATTTTGTATTTTTAGTAGAGATGAGATTTCTCTATGTTGGTCAGGCTGGTCTGGAACTCCCAGCCTCAGATGATCCGCCCGCCTGAGCCTCCCAAAGTGTTGGGATTACAGGCATGAGCCACCACGCCTGGCCGCTCCTGGCTTTCAAACCTGTGTTGACTGATCAGAGAGGGAATGCGCTTCTCTCAAAGACCCCAGAACCTCTCTGGCCTGAAATGCACCATCAGTCACTCCAAGCACCAGGACCCCATCCCAGCTGTCCTTTCTCACCATTGCAGAGCTCTACTGCTGACCTCAGCTGGAACATTCCCTGTCTACATGTCCTGCAAGACAGTCCCATCTCTTTCCTTCTGGGGTCTCATCTGTTCTCTATCTTCTACATCATCCCTATGGATGTAACCTCTAAGTCTGTGTCCCGTCGTGATCTCCAGTTTAGAGCTAAATAAATACAGCCTCAGCTGGGTGCGGTGACTCATGCATGTAATCCCAGCACTTTGGAAGGTTGAGGTGGGCGGATTATCTGAGGTCGGGAGTTCAAGACTAGCCTGACCAACATGGAGAAACCCTGTCTCTACTAAAAATACAAAATTAGCCAGGCATGGTGGCGCATGCCTATAATCCCAGCTACTTGGGAGGCTGAGGCAGGCGAATCGCTTGAACCTGGGAGGTGGAGGTTGCGGTGAGCCGAGATCGCGCCACTGCAGTCCAGCCTGGGCAACAAGAGCAAAACTCCATCTTGAAAAAAAAAAGAAAAGAAAGAAATAAAGCCTCAGAAAGGCTTAGAGACCCACACACACAAGTTCACAGCCTAGCCTTCCTAAGACTACACTTCTTCACCTATAAAATGAAGACGTGTTATTTAAGACTCTATTTAAAAGACTCATTATATTGAGTAAGTCACATAACTCTCATACACAAAAATGTCTCAAAATTGGAAAAGTGGCTGGGCGTGGTAGCTCACGCCTGTAATCCCAGCACTTTGGGAGGCCAAGGCAGGTGGATCACAAGGTCAGGAGATTGAGACCAGCCTGGCTAATATGGTGAGACCTCGCCCTTACTAAAAATACAAAAAATTAGCTGGGCATGGTAGCATGCGCCTGTGGTCCCAGCTACTCAGGAGGCTGAGGCAGGAGCATTGCTTGAACCTAGGAGGTGGAGGTTGCAGTGAGCCGAGATCACACCACTGCACTCCAGCCTGGGCTACAGAGCGAGAGTCCGTCTCACAAAAAAATTAAAAAATATATATCTCTCTCTATATATAAAATAGGAAGGTATTATTGTACTATGTTATATATCCTTGTATGTAGACCATCATACTCCTTCCTTATCAAGTAATTAGGTGGAAAAAATGCTGCTCATTTATTCATTCATTATTCATTCTTTTCAGAATATCTCTTTGTCTAGACCAATGCCTTTCAATAGAACGTTCTGTGATAATGAACATGTTCTATATCCACATTATGCAATATGTTAGTCATTAGTCACATCTGACTACTGAGTACTTGAAATCTGGCTACAGTGACTGTGCAACTGAAGTTTAAATTTTATTTTATTTTATTTAAATTCACCTTTAAATAGCTACAGGGGGCTAGTGGCTACTACTAATATACTAGACAGCGCAGGTCTACACCCAGTCGTTGAAGTGGAAAGAGCTACATTTTGGTTGCCACTTAGATCTACACCATGTTTCTTCACAACGAGCTTGATGTGTGTAGCTCTCTGCTGTCTGCTGAACAGGTGATAAGAACACTTTAAAACATACACCTGGTCACTCTTTGTGTAAGTCCTATCCTGTCTGTGGTTCTGTCTTTTATCACAGGTTACCATATTTGCAACTGAATTCCTAAAACAACAGAAGATTATTTATCGGTAATTCCACATATGACTGGTCAGAGGAAGCCATGAATTGATTTACCATTCAACATCACCAGTATTTGGTAGCAGACTGGATAACCAGGCAGATGTTATTTCTCATATACTTACTTGTTCTAAATGAAAGCTTCCCACCTTTCTATAACTCAATAGAAAATATTTCCAAATGGACAGGTCAAAGGTGATCCCAATATTGTCCTCTTTTTTCTATAAAACTACTCTTCATTCTGTAAAACAAAACAGAACCAGGGACTATCAGGCAGAGGGGCTGGTGCAATTAACTGAGTAATGCCCTGCTTTTCATTGATAAGAAAATGGTGACTCAAACCAGATAAAAACTTGCTCAAAGCCACTGGCTATTCATGGCCAAGCCCTAAAGAGAAACCAGGCATCTGGACTCCTGGCCTAGAGCTCTAAACTGTGTTCAACTGGAACTTTGTCCTTTTCTTCAAAGTTTCTTCTCGTTTCTGCTGTTCAGAGCCAAGAAGGCAACTTGGAATTAAATGTCAAAAGACGGTATAAGTGTCAACATGAATGGTGCAGAGGGTACGTTCTCTCTGTTCTCTCCGGTATTTCCAAGAAAGAGTATATGGACTGCAATCATCCAGGGAGGAAGTTTTCATGGAGGAGACAGCACATGAAGCTGGTCTTAAAGGATAAGTAGGGCCGGGCACTGTGGGAGGTCAAGGCAGGCGGATCACCTGAGGTAAGGAGTTCGAGACCAGCCTGACCAGCGTGGTGAATCCCCATCTCTACTAAAAATACAAAAGTTAGCTGGGCCTGGTGGCACACGCCTGTAATCCCAGCTATTCAGGAGGCTGAGGCAGGAGAATCACTTAAGCCCTGGAGACGGAAGTTGCAGTTAGCTGAGATGGTGCCACTGCACTCCAGCCTGGCAGACGGAGCGAGATTGTGCCTCAAAAAGGAAAAAACAGACTGTGCCTCAAAACGGAAAAAAAAAAAAAAGGATAAGTAGGATGAGGCGAGGTAGTTGGATTGCGGTGGAGGTGGAGGTGAGGATGTAAAACGCCTTGCAGGTGAGAGGGTGAGATCGGGGAGTATGGAAAGGGGAAAAGTTCTCTTGTCTCCTTCGCAGGGCGTGCGATGGGGGTGTGGCTCGCTTCTTCAGTGCCCGCTGCTCAGACCTCTAGGGGAGCATACAGACGGGCAGGCTGTGGGGTTCCAGTCCCACGGCAGTGTCCAGTGGTGAATGTTTACATCTCCTGAAGCCCCAGTGGGTGTTTGTTACAGGGTGCTCTTTCGGTTTAGCTGTCTGTAGGCGGCTTGTATTAGCTCAATTAGACCCCTGCCTTATTGCAAGAACAGAGGGTTTTCTGTATTCCGGGGTTCTTGCCTTGGGGTTCTTGTCTTGATGTACCGGAGGAATTGGATTACACGTGGTCTTGGAAAAAGAGTGCAAGATTTTATTGACTGGAAGAAGCTCTCAGCAGATGGGGTAGCCAGAAGGGAGATGGTTTTTCCCTGGAGTCAGACCGCCACCGACTCTTCTCCAACACTCCCGGCCAAACTCCGCGTCGTTCCTCTGGTGGATGCCTCCTGCTGGCCTGCCGGTGTCTGTTGTGAGCTCTTCCGCCAGCATTCGCCCTTCAATGTCCTCTCGACGTCCAGCTGCTTGTATCTTCTTCCACCGATGTGTTCCTCTCGACGTCCAGCTGCTTGTGTAACTGCCTGCTAGGGTCTCTGGGATTTTTATACGCATAGGATGACGGTGTGGCAGGTCAGGGTGGTCTTGGGAAATGCAACATTTGGGCGCCAAAGCAGGAGTGCCTGTCCTCACCTAGGTCCGTGGGCACATGCCTGGGGGTGGAGCCCTTGCCAGGGAGCCGCCCTTCTGGGACCCGCCCTTCTCTTCCCTGCACTTCCCTGACCCCCTTCCCTATCAGTATGAGTAATTCAGGAGACAGAAAAAAGGAGTTATGCTTCCAGGGTACAAAGGGGAAAAGCTATGGAAAGCCTTGTATGCCAAGATGAGGCATTTGTTCTTTATCCTATGAGCAACTGGGAGAGATTATGGTATGAGGAGCATGTTTAAAGTGATGTTTTAAGAAACGGATTTCATCTTCCTGGTATGGTCCTGTCATTTCATCCTCCTAGATGGTTTGAAAAGCAACTTCCTTTCTCCCTTTCCCCTCCACACACTCTGAGAAGCAGGGGCCCAGAAGCCTCTGAGACTGCTCTGTGTGCATTCCTAAACCAAGTTAGATGATCTACCCCGGCTCCTCATACACATATACACGACCCCCTGCGTCAGGATGAAGATGCAAAGTCTGGATTAAAGGCATCGTGAGAGGGCAGACAGGAAGTGAGGAAGAGAACTAGAATCACTGGGTGGGGAGAAACAAAATGGGAGCTATGTGAGTGGGATTGGGGTATGTGAATGGAGTTGGCTTGGGAACTCATGTGAATGGAATTGGCATGGGAACTCATGTTATCCTAACATTAAAACTCTTTTTTTGAGACAGGGTCTCACTCTGTCACCCGGGCTGGAGTGCAGTGGCCTGATCATGGCTCACGGCATCCTTAACCTGCTGGGCTCAGGTGATCCTCCCACTTCAGCCTCCTGAGTAACTGGGACCACAGGTGTGTGCTACTATGCCTGGCTCATTTTTTTTCTTTCTCTTTTTTTGAGACAGGGTTTTGCCGTGTTGCCCAGGCTGGTCTCAAACTCCTGGGCTAAAGAGATCTGCCTGCCTCAGTCTCCCAAAATGCTGGGGTCACAAGCGTGAACCACCGCGTCTGGTCATTACCCTAACATTTTATTATGAACATTTTCACACATAGAGAAAATCCATCCCTCTACTCATTTATCAATCTATGTAAGTCGCAGATGTTAGCACATTTCTATGTCCATATAATTTACTAGAATTCAATACTGGTTTATTATTCTTTATTATTTATTATTCTTTCTTAGGAAAAATTCACCTACAGTGAAAGCACAGATCTTAACTGTACCCTTTGATGAGCTGAAAAATGCTTCTACTTCAAACACCTATCAAGACAGAAAACACTGACCTCTCCTTGGAAAGTATCCCATGCTCCTTCCCAGTCAAATTCCATCTCTACCGTACCCTCACAGGCAGTCTCTATTCTGATTTTTTTAAACCATAAATTAGTTTAGCCTGTTGAAGAACTTCACATAAACGGAATCATATAGCATGTGCTACTCCTTTCATTCCACACAATGTCTGTGTAAGTCATTCATGCTGTTGCTTGTAGTATAAGTAGTTTATAACATTTCATTGCTTAGTAGTACTCTACTGTATAAAATACTACAATTTATTGGCCGGGCGCGATGGTTCACTTTGGGAGGCCTAGGCGGGTGGATTACGAGGTCAAGAGATTGAGACCATCCTGGCTAACATGGTGAAACCCCGTCTTTACTAAAAACTACAAAAATTAGCCGGGTGCGGTGGGGGGCGCCTGTAATGCCAGGTACTCAGGAGTCTGAGGCAGGAGACTTGCTTGAACCCAGGAGGCAGAGCTCACTGAGCAAAGATGGTGCAAGCTCTCTCTGCAGGAGAGAGAGCTATTCTCTTTTCTCTTTCTTTCCCCTATTAAACCTCCACTTTCTTTCTTTCTTTTTTTTCTTTTTTGAGGCGGAGCCTTGCTCTGTAGGCAGACTGGAGCGCAGTGGTGCAACCTCAGCTCACTGCAACCTCTGCCACCTGGGTTCAAGCGATTCTCTTGTCTAAGCCTCCCGAATAGCTGGGATTACAAGTGCATGCCTCCTTACCCAGTTAATTTTTGTATATTTAGTAGCGACTGGGTTTCATCATGTTGGCCAGAATGGTCTCTATCTCCTGACCTCATGATCCGCCCCCATCGGCCTCCCAAAGTGCTGGGATTACAGGTGTGAGCCACTGTGCCGGGCCTAAACCTCCACTCTCAAACTCTCTTTTTGTGTGTCTATGTCCTCGATTCACTTGGCGTGAGACAACGAACATCGGGTATTTACCCCAGACAATGATGCTGCTTCAAAAGCATATCTGTTTTCAGAAAATAAAATTTCCCTTTTATGTTAAAACTAATTCATTAACAATATAAAAATATTGTCATTGAAATTGGAGCAGCCAGGTGCCGTGGCTCTCGCCTGTAATCCCAGCACTTTGGGAGGCCAAGGCAGGTGGATCATGAGGTCAAGAGATTGAGACCATCCTGGCCAACATGGTGAAACCCTGTCTCTACTAAAAATACAAAAATTAGCCAGGCGTGGTGGCGGGCCCCTGTACTCCCAGCTATTCGGGAGGCTGAAGCAAGAGAATCACTTGAACCCAGGAGGTGGAGGTTGCAGTGAGCCGAGATCGCGCCACTGCACTCCATCTGGTGATAGAGGGAGACTCTGTCTCAAAAAAAAAAAAAAAAGAAAGAAAGAAAGAAAAGAAATTGGGGCAGCTCAGGAGCATAAGCAAGGGCACATTTTGGTGTCAGGATTGCGTTCAAACGACAGCTCTACCACTGACACGCGAAGAGTCCTCAAACAAGGCGGAGTGACTGGCACACAAGAGGGACTCAGTGAATAGCAGCAACTAGAGATTCTTCTCTCCCTTTCTACTTCCCCAAAAAGGGGTGGGTTTGGGAAGAATCAGACCATCCCTGACTGGGTCAAAGTTTAAGTGAGAGTAGAAAAAGAGGAAGAAGATAGAGGAAGGAGCTAAGAAGTATAAAGTTTTTAATTGCTCTCAAGAACAAAATCAACCCATACAGTGAAGCTCATGTAATTTTTCTCAGTTACCCACTGGCATACAGAACAGGGCTGTGGACCGGGCGTGGGGGTTCATGCTTGTAATCCCAGCACTTTGGGAGGCCAAGGAGGGCAGATCACCTGAAGTCAGGAGTTTGAGACCAGCCTGGCCAACATGGTGAAACCCCATCTCTGCTAAAAATACAAGAAATTAGCCAGGCGTGGAGGTACACACCTGTAATCGCAGCTGCTGGGAGGCTGGGACAGGAGAGTTGCTTGAACCCAGGAGGTGGAGGTTTCAGTGATCCAAAGTAGCACCATTGTACTCCAGCCTGGGTGACAGAGAGAGACTCCGTCTCAGAAAAAAAAAAAAAAAAGAATAGGACTGCGACCTGTGTACTCCCCTGGAATGTAGCTATGGCCTTGCAACCCCTCCCCACAAGCTGTCCAGTGAATAACTGAATTGGGTGGAAGAAGTCCTTTTCCCACATTTGTACATTGGAAAATAATATATATAATATATATAACATATATATATATACACACACACAGAGAAAGAGAGAGAGAAAGAGAGAGAGAGGAGAGAGAAAGAGAGAGAGAGGAGGGAGAAAGATGGAGTCTCACTCTGTCTCCCAAGCTGGAGTGCAGTGGCACGATCTCGGCTCACTACAACCTCCACCTCCCAGGTTCAAGTGGTTCTCCTGCCTCAGCCTCCGGAGTAGCTGGGACTACAGGCACATGCCAGTATGGCTGGCTAATTTTTCATATTTTAGTAGAGACGGAGTTTCACCATGTTGCCCAGGCTGGTCGTGAACTGAGCTCAGGCAATCTGCCCGCCTCGGCCACCCAAAGTCCTGGGATTACAGGCATGAGCCACTGTGCCTGGCTGGAAAATAGCATTTAGAACTAATTCTAAAATGGGCAATTTCTCACAAATGGTTACATGAGCTCCTCAGAGAACTGAAGTTTCTCTAGACCAATATAACCCACGTCTATGGGGACATTCCCACACCTTACGGATAAAATAAGGGAAAGAGTACATATAATTAGGAGCAGACAGGAAGCACACGGAAATGGAAAATGTGTGTGCTTTGGCATTGCAGATCTGAATTCAAATCCTCACTCTGCAGCTTATGAGGTAAGTATCCCTAGACATGTTACTTAGTCTTTCCAAATCTTGCTTTAATATCCACCTCCTTGGACTGTTGTGAAGATTAAACCTGAAAGTAGTTGTGACAAAGGTGGTCAGTGGGTGTTATCTGTCTTCCTTTCTAGTGAAAAGGCTCTAGACTAGAATGTTCTCAGGTCTTTAATAGGCTTCAGCAATCTCACATGTTAATAATATGTTATTAACTGAACTGGGCTTCCACCAAATCCATATGTTGAAGCCCTGAACTTCAGAGTGTGACTGTATTTGGAGACAGGGCCTTTAAAGAGGTCATTAAGCTGAAAAGAGGCTGTGATGAGAAGAGGAAATTGGGACACACAAAGGGAGATGCCAGAATGTGCATACAGAGAGAAAAGGCCAAGGAGAGAGGTGTGGGGAGAAGCTAACCCTGCTGACACCTTGATCTTGGACTTCCAGCCTCCAGAACTGTGGGAATATAAATTTCTGTTGTTTAAGCCATGCAGTCTGTGGTATTATAAACAAATTAATACGACTAGTATTATAGAAGTGTGTGAACTGTTAAGAAGTGTGCTAACTGGTTCTATCCTAGTTTTGTAGACAATTAGCAGTGTGATGTAGGGCAGGACGTTTAACTCCTCTCTACCACATTTTCCACCTCTCAAAGCCAGGCTGCAAGGATCAACTGAGATAATGTATGTAAAGACCCTATCACGAAATAGGTGTCCCGTAAATGGTGATTTCTTTCACTTCTGTCTCCAAATATCAGGTTTCTCATCAGTAACTCGGGAGATTGGATGGACTAAGTAGTCTACCCGGTTCCTTTCAGCTTTGATCATCTGTGATTCTAACAACAGTCTTAGCAACAAGAGTGAGTTTCCTGGCCGGGCGCGGTGGCTCACACGTGTAATCCCAGCACTTTGGAGGCCAAAGTGGGCAGATCACGAGATCAGGAGTTTGAGACCAGCCTGGCCAACATGACGAAACCCTGTCTCTGCTAAAAATACAAAAATTAGCCAGGGCGCGGTGATGGGTGCCTATAATCCCAGCTACTCGGGAGGCTGAGGCAGGAGAATTGCTTGAACCCAGGAGGCAGAGGTTGTAGTGAGCTGAGATCACGCCACTGCACTCCAGCCTGGGTGACAGAGCAAGACTCTCTCTCAAAAACAAAACAAAATAAAAGGGTGAGTTTCCTTTCTGTAATGCCAAAAAGTGTTTTCAAAGTCCTTTCCATCTCACAGTAGTCCAAGGGGTACATGTATCCCTTGAACCTGATGAAGCCCCAGCAGACCCAATTAACCACCCCTAAAGGTTTCTCGGCAGGAAATCCAGCCAGTCATGCAAACCACACTCGTCAATATTAAGGCTTTTGTACATCCCAGACACAAGCTTTAAATGAATGTAAACCCAGGTTTTAATATTTGGGTCCCAGACCTTAAAAATCCCTTTCTCTCTACCCACAGTACCTGGCTGAGCAATCCAATTGCCCTCTTCTTGGGGGAACCAAGACACGTTTTTAAAATAAAGTTTCCTTGTATTTGCTTTCCGTTTCAGTGAGGTCTCGAGTTCTTGTAGACCAGATGCCTTCTTGTTCTGTGAGAGGAGAGTGCACAGAGAGGGGAACTGCTGAGCAGTTCCTTTTTTTTTTTCAAAGCACAATAAGAGTGGTTTGAACACAAGTACTACCAGTTCAGAAAGGGAAGACGGGTGTAGCCGGGAAGAGGTAGGACTTCAGAGTTAAGGATGCAAGAGCTAGAAATTCTCTCAAGAAAGGAATTGCCCATTTGTTTCCTGTTTGTTCACAACACAGGAATTCTATTGCTGTTCAGCTATTTATTCTATGCCTTAAAATGAAACAAATTCTTTTGAACATCCAACATGTATTTTTTTCTTTTTCTTTCTTTCTTTTTCTTTTTTTTTTTTTTTTTTGAGTCAGAGTCTTGTTCTGTCACCCAGGCTGGAGTGCAGTGGCACGATCTCAGCTCACTGCAACCTCTGCCTCCCAGGTTCAAGCGTTCCTCCTGCCTCAGTCCTCCCAGTAGCTAAGACTACAGGCATGCACCACCACGCCCGGCTAATTTTTGTATTTTTAGTAGAGACAGGATTTCACCATGTTGTCCAGGCTGGTCTCGAATTCCTGAACTCAGGTAATCTGCCCGCCTCGGCCTCCCAAAGTGCTGGGATTACAGGCGTGAGCCACCTCAACCAGTCCCAACATGTATTTTTAATGCTCAACCATGGGAGATAGAGCGGTAAATGGAATGAGCCAGCTTAGTTGGCTAAAGCATATTGCTACTGCAGTCAAGGTCATACTTACCCCTGTACCTTGAAGCCCAGAGGACTTCCAGCAGATATGTACTCTCAGTCAGCAGGGTACTGGGCAAGGTCACACAGGGCAAATGGATCACCAGTTTTGGTCCACTCCACCGATGATGCACGGGGACACCCTCTGGAGTATAAACAGCCAGGGGCTCACAAGGGCACACTCACATTGAACACTTGCGTTCACAGACTCCAGGAGGCCAGCTTGTACTCAGCTGAGGAATGAAGAAATCTCTCTGCGCTTCTCTTGAGGATGACATTCTTGCATACTCTTTCCTCTGTCTTTATGTTACGTAACTTCTTATTTCAAAAAGAGCATTCTGACAGTAGCCTATCTGCCATAGAGGGATATCAAAGTTTCCCCTCAAATAAATGTCTATATCCTGGGTTTTCTAAGGGGGCATCAGTGTCAGTGTTTCCTAACTTGTGAGGCGGACTTCTCTGAAGTGAGATTGAGGGCTACCCTACCAGCTAGATTTTTAAATTGTAATGAAGCCTACATATATACATATGTTCAAGAGAAAAAACTGCAAAGACAGCCACCAAAATAGTCATGGTGCTTATTGCTGGGGAATACAATTATAGGCAATTTTATATTTCCTTCTTTGGCTTATCTGTATATTCTAATTTTATTTATTTATTTATTTTTGCTTATTTATTTATTTTTTGAGACAGAGCCTCACTCTGTTGCCCAGGCTGGAGTGCAGTGGCACGATTTTGGTTCACTGCAAGTTCTGCCTCCTGGGTTCACGCCATTCTCCTGCCTCAGCCTCCTGAGTAGCTGGGACTACAGGTGCCCACCACTGTGCCCAGCTAATTTTTGCATTTTTTAGTAGAGACAGGGTTTCACCGTGGTCTCGATCTCCTGACTTCATGATCCGCTCACCTCAGCCTCCCAAAGTACTGGGATTACAGATGTGAGCCACCACCCCCAGCCTATTTATTTATTTTTTTGAGACAGAGTCTCGTTCTTTTGCCCAGGCGGGAGTGGAGTGCATTGGCTCAATCTTGGCTCACTGCAACCTCCGTCTCCCAGGCTCAAGCAATTCTTGTGCCTCAGCCTCTCAAGTAGCTGGGATTTCAGGTGTGGGCCACCACCATGGCTAATGTTTTGTATTTTTAGTAGAGACAGGGTTTTGCTATGTTGACCAGGCTGGTCTTGAACTCTTGGTCTCCAGTGATCCGCCTGTGTTGGCCTCCTAAAGTATTGGGATTACAGGCCGGAGCCACCATGCCCAACCTGCATATTCTAATTCTCTATAGCAAACACCTATTACTTTTGTACTAATAAATGATGTAATATAGAATAAAAAGGGAAAATATAGAAATATGGTTGTAGTAGGCTGAATAATGGCTACCCAAATATCCCAGGTCCTAATCCCTGGGACCTGTAAATATTGCATCTTTTCAGATGTGATCCATTTAAGGCTCTGAAGATGGGGAGAGAATTCTGGATGATCCAGTTGGGCCCTTAATAATGGTCCTTGTTAGAGACAGCCAGAGGGAGATTTGAAACTGATAGAAGAGGAGAAGGCAGTAAGACCATGAATGGAGAGATTCGAGTAATATGGCTATGAGTCAAAAGATGCCAGTGGCCACCTGCAGCTGAAAGAGGCATAAATGGATTCTCCCCTAAAGCTCCCAGAAGGAGTGTGGCCCTGCTGACACCTTGATTTCAGTCCCATGATGCTGATGTTGGACTTCTGGTCCTCAGAACTGTGAGAGAATAAGTTTCTGTTGTTTTAAACCACCCAGTTTGTGATATTTTGTTACAGCAACCACAGTAGACTAATACAGTAGTATTTCATAGTAAAATAAGCAAAATTATATCCATATTCATTCAAGTACATCTTCTGGACTGCCTCATCAGTTTCCTTTGTGAGTGGATTTGCATTCAGGTGTTTTCAGGGCATTTCAAATAGGTAATCAACTAGTAACTTTGGCATCCTACGTTTCAAAAGCTATGTCCCCTGCCCTTATGCTCTTCCTCCCAGTCTCTCCCAACCCTTATTATCCTGGGAGTGTAGTAAAGTGGAAATGCCCAGAGCTCTGGAGCCAAAGAGACCTGAGTTCAAGTCTGGGTTCCTCCCTGTGATTAATACAAGTCACTTCAGCTTCTTAGCGGTGCAATGATGGTTCCCCAACTTGCCCCAGGGTTGTTGTGAATATCAGCTGAGATGCCATCTGTGAAGTACCACATGGCACTAACTATTCTGTGACTTTAAACATCTGTAGATACTCATGTTTTTCACTCCCAGTTTAATGCGGAGGGAAGGAAAAAGTCACGATACTTTTCTTTCTAGAGGCCTGTAACTCATAACTCCAAAAATAATTATTCTGGAATTCTGTTAGTCTTCTTCTGCTTACATATTTAGTGGCAGGGAAGTCACTGGGCCAAACCAGGCTGGCAGCTTCCTAATATGCCTTAATAAAGAGGGGTCGATTTTTTTTTTTTTGAAACAGAGTCTCGCTCTGTTGCCCAGGCTGGAGAGCAGTGGACGCGATCTCGGCTCACTGCAACCTCCACCTCCTGGGTTCAAGCGATTCTCCTGCCTCAGTCTCCCAAGTAGCTGGGATTACAGGCATGCACCACTATGCATGACTTTTTTTTTTTTTTGAGACAGTTTCACTCTCGTCGCCCAGGCTGGAGTGCAATGGCGTGATCTTGGCTCACTGCAGCCTCCGCCTCCCGGATTCACGCCATTCTCCTGCTTCAGCCTCCCAAGTAGCTGTGCTTACAGACGTTCAACACCACGCCTGGCTAATTTTTGTATTTTTAGTAGAGACGGGGTTTCACCATCTTGGCCAGGCTGGTCTCAAACTCCTGACCTCAGGTGATCTGCCCACCTCGGGCTCCCAAAGTGCTGGGATTACAGGTGTGAGCCACAGTGCCTGGCCAGGAGGGTTAAATCTTCTTGACTACTTCCTTTAGGAAATAGAAGCACATTGTACCTATTATCCTCTGCCATATCTATATTTATATTATGTATAATATATTATTATAATTTATATATAAGTATACATTATACATGATATTATATATACATATATGTAAATATATCATATAAATATAAGTTATATATAAATATGTATTTATATATTATATATACATATTTATATACAATATATACATATTTATATACAATGTTATATAAATACATATATTTATATAAGTATATAAATACAAATATTTATAAGTATATAAATATATATAATTCCCCATCCTCACCCCTTAAAATTGGACTAAAAATTTTACTCTATGTAAAAGAGGCTTTGGTAGAATAAACTAAATGCTGGAGGACAGATTGACTTCCAAGGAGTCTGAAATCCTGTTCTAAAATTAACATTTGAAACAACTAGAGATATTTGGCAAGAAGAAGAAATAATTTCAAGGAGGTTTGATAACTGTGTTCACATATTTGCGGAGGCATGGCACAGGGAAGAGGGAACATGTTTCAGATGCCTGCGACAAATGAATATCATGCACAAGGAGTCAATTAATGATAAAATTACTTCTTTGTTTTTTTTTTTTTTTTTTTTTGAGATGGAGTCTCGCTCTGTCACCCAGGCTGGAGTGCAGTGGCGCAATCTCAGCTCGCTGCAAGCTCCGCCTCCCTGGTTCATGCCATTCTCCTGCCTCAGCCTCCCGGGTAGCTGGGACTACAGGCGCCGCCACCTCGCCCGGCTAGTTTTTTGTAGTTTTTAGTAGAGACGGGGTTTCACCGTGTTAACCAGGATGGTCTCGATCTCCTGACCTTGTGATCCGCCCGTCTCGGCCTCCCAAAGTGCTGGGATTACAGGCTTGAGCCACCGCGCCCGGCCTGGGGATTGCTGTTCTACACCATTAGAAACTCATTCAACTGCTTTTACCTTTTTAGAATACTTTTTTTTTTTGAGACAAGGTCTCACTGTGTCATCCACGCTGCAGTGCAGTGGCATGATCTTGGCTCACTGCAGCCTTGACCTCCTGGGCTCAAGTGATATTTCCACCTCAGCCTTCCAAGTAGCTGAGGCTACAGGCACTTACCACCACGCCTAGCAAAATGTTTTTTTTTTTTATTTTGGTAGAGACGGGGTTTTGCCATGTTGCCCAGGCTGGTCTCAAACTCCTGGACACAAGCCATCCTACTACCCTGGCCTCCCATAGTGCTAGTATTACAGGTGCGAGCCACCATGCCTGGCCTAGAACACTTTTTATTCACAAAGGTAATAGATGTTAAATTCAAAAACTTTGAAAATACAAAAAAGACAAAAATAACCCACAATCCCGCCACCCCAAATAATCACTAATGAGTCTGAAGAGGTATCTCATTGCGGTTATGAGTTACATTTCCCTTGTGACTAATGATGCTGTGCACCTTTGATGTGCTTATTGGCGAAATGAATACCTTCTTTGTGAAGCATCTGTTCAAATCTTTTGCTCATGTTTTAATGACATTGAGTTATAAGGATTCTTGAAGTATTCTGGAGACACATCATTTATCAGATGTCTGGATTGTGACTATTATCTTCCAGCTTGTGATGTACCTTTTCATTGACTTAACAATGTCTTTCAAAGAGCAGAACTTTAAATTTTTGAGGAAATTCTATTCATATATATATATATACATAGAGAGAGAGAGACAGAGAGAGAGAGACAGAGAGAGGCAGAGTCTGGCTTTGTTGCCCAGGCTGGAGTGAAATGGCATGATCTTGGCTCACTGCAACCTCTGCCTCCCAGCTTCAAGTGATTCTCCTGGCTCAGTCTCTCAAGTAGCTGGGATTACAGGCATACACCAACACACCAGCTAACTTTTTGTATTTTTAGTAGAGATGGGGTTTCACCATATTGGCCAGGCTGGTCTTGAACTCCTGACCTCAAGTGATTCACCCGCTTTGGCCTCCCAAAGTGCTGGGATTACAGGCGTGAGCCACTGAGCCCAGCCTCACCATTTTTTTTTAAGTGATTTGTGCCTTTTGTGTCCCATTTAAGACCTTCGTTATCCCAATGTGGCAAAGATTCCATCTGCAATCTTAATTCCCCTTTGCCATGTAACACACATATTCATAGTGCTATGGTCTGCATGTTTATGTCCCTACAAAATTCGTATGTTGAGATCCTCACCCCCAAAATATTAGGAGGTAAGGCCTTTGGCAGGTGATTAGGTTATGGGTGAGAAGCCTTTATAAATGGGCTTAGCGCTCTTATAAAAGAGGCCCAACGTGTAACCCATAAATATATACACCAACTGTGTACCCATCAAAATTAAAAATTAGGCCACTCAAGAGGCTGAGGCAGGAGGATTGCTTGAGCCAAGGAGTTTGAGGATATAGCGAGCTATGATTGTGCCACTGCACTCCAGTCTGACCAACAGAGCGAGGTACCTGACTGGAAAAAAAAAAAAGAAAAAAAAGGCCCGAGAGAGCCCCTCATCCCTTCCACCACGTGAGGCTATAGTGACAAGATGGCCAACTATGAACCAGGAAATGAGTCACCAAATTTGCCAGCACCTTGGTCTTAGACGTCGAGCCTTCATAACTGTGAGAAATAAATTTGTTGCTTATAAGCCATCCAGTCTATGGTATTTTGTTAACAGCCCAAACAGACTAAGACACATGGATTCTGGATTTTACGATGCAGACATCTCTGGCGGGCCATTATTCTGCTTATCACATATACCCTTTATTAGAATGAGGAACTTGTGTTCCTAATTTGCTGAGTGTTTTTGTCATGACACATATTGTTTACTATGTGCCAACCAATCTAAGGGTTTTACACATGTCATTTAACTCGCATCTATGAGATAATTATCACCCTTACTTTACAGAGGAGTAACTTAGGCTTAAAGAAATTAACTTGCCTAGAGTAATATAACAAAGTGGAAAAAGAAGATTTGAACAGAAATATGTTAAAACCACAGTTCAAATTTTTAGTAACTGTCATTAAAATATATTGCAGATTGGATGTTATTCACTTTCTGCATAAGGTCATTCACTTGTTTTTTTTTAACAGCTTTGTTGAGATATAACTCATATACCTTACAACTCACCCATTTAAAGTGTACAACTCAGTGGCTTATAGTATATTCACAGTGTTGTGCATCCATCACCATGATCAATTTTAGAACACGGGCTGAGCACGATGGCCCACTCCTATAATCCCAACATTTTGGGAGGCTGAGGTCGGGGGATTGCTTTAGCCCAGGAGTTCGAGATCAGCCAGGGCAATGTGGCAAAACCCCATCTCTACAAAAAATACAAAAAAATTAGCCAGTCATAATAGGACATGCTTGTAAGTCCCAGCTATTTGGGAGCCTGAGGTGGGAGGATCACCTGAGCCCTTGGAGGTTGAGGCTGGAGTGAGCCATGATTGTGCCACTGCACTCCAGCCTGGATGACAGAGTGAGAGACCCTGTCTCAAAAAAAAATTTTTTTTAGAACATTTTTTTGTTAGCCCCCAAAGAAAACTTGTCCTCCTTAGCTGTTGCTTTAATCTACTGTCTCTTTATGGACCTGCCTATTCTGGACATTTCATATAAATATTTCATATAAATGGAATAATAATATGTGGTCCTTCTTTTTTTTTTTTTTTTTTTTTTTTTTGAGACAGAGTCTCGCTCTGTCACCCAGGCTGGAGTGCAGTGGCCGGATCTCAGCTCACTGCAAGCTCCGCCTCCCGGGTTCACGCCATTCTCCTGCCTCAGCCTTCCGAGTAGCTGGGACTACAGGCGCCCGCCACCTCGCCTGGCTAGTTTTTTTTTTGTATTTTTTTAGTAGAGATGGGGTTTCACCATGTTAGCCAGGACGGTCTCGATCTCCTGACCTCGTGATCCGCCCGTCTCGGCCTCCCAAAGTGCTGGGATTACAGGCTTGAGCCACCGCGCCCGGCCTATGTGGTCCTTTTTGACTGGCTCCTTTCACTTAGCATAATGTTTTCAGGGTTCATCCATATTTTAGGATGTATCAGTACTTCATTCACTTTTTTATTTTTTTATTTTTTTGAGACGGAGTTTCGCTCTTTTTGCCTAGGCTGGAGTGCAATAGTGCGATCTCAGGTCACTGCAACTTCCCCCTCCCAGGTTCAAGCAATTCTCCTGCCTCAGTCTCCCAAGCAGCTGGCATTACAGGCACTTGCCACCACGCCCAGCTAATTTTTTGTATTTTTAGTAGAGATGGGGGTTTCACTATGTTGGCCAGGATGGTCTCGATCTCTTGACCTCGTGATCCACCCACCTCGGCCTCCCAAAGTGCTGGGATTACAGGCGAGAGCCACCGCTCCCGGCCACTTCATTCATTTTTATTGCCAAATAATATTCCATTGTATGGATATACCAATTTAATTTATTCACTTACCAACTGATAAACCTTCGGGTGGTTTCCACTTTTTGTCTATTATGAATATTGTTGCTATGAACATTAGCGTACTTGTGTTCACACGAATTTTTGTGTGGCCATATGTTTCCATTTCTCTAGGCGCGCAATTGCTAGATCATATGGTACATCTACATTTAACCATTGAGGAACTGCCAGACAGTTTTCTAAAACAACAGCTACATTTTGTATCACAAAGAGCAGTGTATAAGGGTTCCAATTTCTTCACATCCTTGCCAACACTTGTTATTTCTGTCTTTTTAAAATTACAGCCATCTTAATGGGTGTGACATGCATGTTATTACGGTTTTGCATTAATTTATTCCTGTGTTTCTTCACTCCTTTAAAAAATAAGTGAGGCCAGGCGCAGTGTCTCACACCTGTAATCCCAGCACTTTGGGAGGCTGAGGCAGGAAGATCACGAGGTCATGAGTTCAAGAGTAGCCTGATCAATATGTGAAACCCCATCTCTACCAAAAATACAAAAATTAGCTGGGTGTGGTGGCGCGTGCCTGTAGTCCCAGCTACTCGGCAGGCTGAAGCAGGAGAATTGCTTGAACCCAGGAGGCGGAGGTTGCAGTGAGCCAAGGTTGTGGCACTGCACTTCAGCCTGGGTGACAGAGCGAGACTCTGTCTCAAAAATAAATTAAGTTAGTTAATTAATAAGTGAGCAGATAAATAGCATAATGGCATATTTGTGATAAGTGCTAGGAAATAAATTACTAGGGTACTATAATAGAGACTAACATGGTGGTCAAGGAAGCTAGGATGGTGACATTTAAGCTCAGCTCTATTGAACGAATGGAACCAGCCCTGAAAGCGCAAAGGAACAACGTTCTAGTCAGAGAAGAGCAAGCACAGAAGACTTGAGGTGAGAAAGAGCTTAGCTAATTCTAAGAACTGAAAAAAGGCCAGGATGATTGATTATAAGCAGAAGAGTGGCATAAGATGGCTGGGGAGGCTGGCAGGAGAAAGGAGTTTAAATTTCACTCTAAAAGCAGTGGAAAGCCACTGAAAGTTTCTACACTGAGAGAGGAATAATGGTGCTTGTGTTTTAAAGAATCACTTTAGCTGCTGCACTGTAAAACCAGTTAAGAAGTGATAGCTGTTTAGGTGAGATAATGGTTATTTCAGTAAGAGTAGTAGCCATAAAGATGAAGAGAAGTGCTCTCAAGTTCTATTTCAGAGACAGGACAAGAAGATCGAAGGGGACTCAAGAGGTGAGTGAAAGGGAGGAGTCTGCAATGTAATTCTTTCTGGCTTTAACGACTAGGTGAAGGAGGGTGCTATTTACCAAGATACAGAACCAACAAATTAAGAATGAATTGGCTGGGCACAGTGGCTCAGGCCTGTAATCCCAGCACTGTGGGAGGCCGAGGCGGGTGGATCACAAGGTCTAGGAGTTCAAGACCAGCCTGGCCAAGATAATGAAACTCCGTAGTAAAAATACAAAACCTTAGCCGAGCTCGGTGGCAGGCGCTTGTAATCCCAGCTACTTGGGAGGCTGAGGCATGAGAATCACTTGAACCTGGGAGGCAGAGGTTGCAGTGAGCTGAAATCGCACCACTGCACTCCAGCCTGGGCAACAGAGCAAGACTATGTCTCAAAAAAAAAAAAAAAAAAAGAACGAATTGGCCAATGGTATGGCATACAAGTCCTTATGTATTGACTCAACAATATGCTTAAATAAATCCTGGAAGCTTTCAGTTCAGTTTTTCCGAGTTACTGCCCTTGTATCTAAGTGTGCACAACATCAGGTTCCTGGCTGTAAATATGTTAATTAAATGGGGTTTATTTATCTTCAAACTACAGTTTGTTACATTTTATTCTTCTCTCACTAGTATTAATTCAAAATTGAAGACATTTCCTTTCATTCACATCCAGTATCTCTTCCACCCACTCAGGATTCTGTCCATTTTTCTAGTACTTAAAAATATCATCATTTAGTTAAAACAAATAACATGAAATTTAAAACAATAAAATATGTATCACCCATCAAATTGGCATGTTTTAAAAATGGTTTATATTCGGGCTGCGTGTGGTGGCTCACACCAGTAATCCCAGCACTTGGGGAGGCTGAGGCAGGCGAACCACAGGTCAGGAGATCGAGACCATCCTGACTAACACGGTGAAACCCCATCTCTACTAAAAATACATAAAATTAGCTGGGCATGGTGGCAGGCGCCTGTGGTAGTCCCAGCTACTTGGGAGGCTGAGGCAGAAGAATGGCGTGAACCTGTGAGGTGGAGCTTGCAGTGAGCCAAGATCGCGCCATTGCACTCCAGCCTAGGTGACAGAGTGAGACTCCTCTCAAAAAAAAAAAGAAAAAAAAAAAGGTTATATTCAGTGTTAATAAGGGGGATGAGAGTAGGGAAAGAGATACTCCTACATTTGGCCAGTGGAGGCATAACTTGTTGGTACCACTTGCAGGACAAGTTAGCAATGTATTTGTAAATACCTGAGACATTTATTCCTCAGTTATTCCTCTTTAAAATTTGTATCCTAAGAAAATATATGTGAATATTTAAAAAGGTACAGCAACAAGGCTATTCATCATGGTACTCTCTATAATTATAAAAATTTGGAAAGGAACTTAATGTCTAAAGATAAAGAGTGTGCTTTTACAAAAACTGTCATATATCCGTTATATGAAACAAAAGGCAACATGTTAAATGTTGTAGAAAAATACGATGTTGATCTCAAGAGTCTCTTAAAAAGAAGAAAAATATATAGTGACATTAGAAAATGCTAATGTTGGGCCGGGTAGAGTGGCTCACGCCTATAATCCCAGCACTTTGGGAGGCCAAGGCAGGCAGATTACAAGGTCAGGAGTTTGAGACCAGCCTGGCCAATATGATGAAACCCCATCTCTACCAAAAATACAAAAATTAGCCTGGCATGGTGGTGCCTCCCTGTAGTCCCAGCTATTTGGGAGGCTGAGGCAGAAGAATCACTTGAACTCTGGAGGCAGAGGTTGCAGTGAGCGGAGATCGAGCCAGTGCACTCCAGCCTGGGTGACACAGCAAGACTCCATCCCAAAAAAAGGGAAATGCTAATGTCGTCGGGCGCGGTGGCTCACGCCTGTGATCCCAGCACTGTGGGAGGCCAAGGCGGGTGGATCGTTTGAGGTCAGGAGTTTGAGACCAGCCTGGTCAACATGATGAAACCCCGTCTCTACTAAAAATACAAAAATTAGCTGCGCATGGTGGCGCGGGCCTGTAATTCCAGCTACTTGGGAGGCTGAGGCAAAGAGAATTGCTTGAACCTGGGAGGCGGAGGTTGTAGTGAGCCACTGCACTCCTGCCTGGGCGACAGAACAAGACTCCATCTCGGGGGGCTGGTGTGGGGGAAACAGGAAAATGCTAATGTTATAAAACAATGTGTATGAAAGAATATATTTTATGTATAAAATACTTAGAAAATGGATTGTAAAGATTATACTAAGATGTTAACAGTGGTTAACTCTATAGGTAATATAAGAGGGTATTTTTTTTTTGTACAATAAGAATGTATCAATTCTAAGATAAGAAAAAGTTACAGGCCAGGTGCAGTGGCTCACGCCTATAATCCCAGCACTTTTGGAGACTGAGGCAGGTGGATCACCTGAGGTCGGGAGTTTGAGAGCAGTCTGACCAACATACAGAAACCCCGTCTCTACTAAAAATACAAAATTAGTTGGGCATGGCGGCGCATGCCTGTAATCCCAGCTACTTGGGAGACTGAGGCAGGAGAATAGAGACTGCAGCACTGCACTGCAGCCTGGGCAACAAGAGCGAAACTCCGTCAAAAAAGGAAAAGGAAGGAAGGAAGGAAGGAAAGAAGGAAGGAAGGAAGGAAGGAAGGAAGGAAGGAAGGAAGGAAGGAAGGGAGGGAGGGAAAGAAAGGGAAGGAAAGGAAGGAAAAGAAGGAAAGGAAGAAAGGAAGGAGTTATAAACATAAAAACAAAACAAAAGGAGCCATGGGTTTCCCACTTAGGTTTGAGGCATTTCAATGGTCATAGTTACAGTTGCTTAGTATAAGTAAACTAACCCACTTAAACAATATTTACAATATGAAAGTGAGATTGGAAAATAAATATAGCATTTGTACCACTCCTTGAAAGTCAACAAACCCATTATTTAAAGAACCAAACAGGACATGAATTCCTGAAACAAGATTCCAGAAACAAGAATCATGGTCTGAAAATATCCTGAGCTTCCCAAAGTCTGGACTGAAAAAATGGATACCTAAAATGAATATTATATTCTCAGCAACAGAATGATTAATGAGAGTGAAGCAGCACCAACATAAATAAATCAGAAACTGCTCTTTTGGCCGGGCGCAGTGGCTCAAGCCTGTAATCCCAGCACTTTGGGAGGCCGAGGTGGGCAGATCACCTGGGGTCAGAAGTTGGAGACCAGCTTGGCCAACATGGTGAAACCCTTCTCTACTAAAAATACAAAAATTAGTGAGGCATGGTGGCACATGCCTGTAGTCCCAGCTACTTGGGAGGCTGAGGCAGGAGAATCGCTTGAACCTGGGAGGCAGAGGTTGCACTGAGCGGAGATCACGTCACTGCACTCAGCCTGGGCGACAGAGCAAGTCTCAGTCTCAAAACAAAACAAAACAAAACAAAACTGCTCTTTTACATTTTGTTGTGACTACTGCAAATTAATTGCTAAGGTGTCAAATTCAGTTGACAACCAAAGCTGTGTAAAGTGACCCATTACCTTGTACAGAGGCAAAAAACAAGAAAAACCAACCCACAAGACAAAATTAGGCATTAAACGAATAATGAATTCTGAAGAGTAGCAAAAAAACAATGAGGTTTTATAGCCTTGTGGTTGAGACTCTGGAATCAAATTACTGGGGTTCATGTGCTGCTTCCGTCACTTAGCATGTCTGTAATCTTTGGCAAGTGGTTAACTTTTCTTCTGGTTCATGTTCCTTATTTGTAAGGTGGGGAAAATAACAGTACCTACTTCATGAAGTTATCATGAGGATTAAATCAATTAATGGTAACCATTTACCACAGTGCCTGGCACATGGTACGTGCCATGCAAGTATTAGCTGTAAGTATTGTGTGTTACCTATTATTGTTATATATGTAATTGGAGTTTCAGAAAGAGATGAGAGAGAAAATAGAGTAGCAGAAAGGCCAGATGAGATAATAACTAAAAATTTAAAGAACTGAAGAAAGACAATGACCTTGAGGTTCAGGTTACCCAATTAATTTGAAGCAGTACGAACAAAAATAAATTCATACCATATTTACTTCAGTATCTATAACCGGCATATAGAAAGGCAAAGAGATATTAAAAGTAATGAAAGAAGGCTGGGCGCGGTGGCTCACGCCTGTAATCCCAACACTTTGGGAGGCAAAGGCGGGCGGATCACTTGAGGTCAGGAGTTCAAGACCAGCCTGACCAACATGCCAAAACCCTGTCTCTACTAAAAACACAAAAATTAGCTGGGTATGGTGGCAGAAGCCTGTAATCTCAGCTATTCAGGAGGCTGAGGCACGAGAATAGCTTGAACCCAGGAGGCGGAGGTTGCAGTGAGCTGAGATCAAGCCACTGTGCCATATATCAAGACTCTGTCTCAAAAAAAAAAAGTTTCTTATAACTAATAAGAAAATAAAAATAGAGGGTATAACGTCCAAACTAGTAAATGGAAAAAATAAAACGAGAAAAAATAATTGATGTGAAAAGATAAGAAAACAAAACAAAATTTAATTTAAAAGGCAGAACAAATGAAAAGCACAACATAAGATGAAAAAAATAAATCCAATGTTTCTATGACTACAATGAATGTACATGGACTCAAGGTTCAAGTTAAAAGGCTAAGATTTTAGGAAAAAACCCTAGAAAACACTTAGAAAAAACCATAGAAAACCTTTAGGAAAAAACAATAGGACTGGGCATGGTGGCTCATGCCTGTAATCCCAGCACTTTGGGAGGCAAAGGTGGGTGGGTCACCTGAGGTCAGGAGTTCGAGATCAGCCTGACCAATACAGTGAAACTCTGTCTCTACTAAAACAAAATTTTTTTAAAAAGCTAGGCGTGGTGGCTCATGCCTGTAATACCAGCACTTTGGGAGACCAAGGCAGGCGGATCACAAGGTCAGGAGTTCGAGACCAGCCTGGCCAACATGGTGAAACCCCATTTCTACTAAAAATACAAAAATTAGCCAGGCGTGGTGGTGCACACCTGTAATCCCAGCTACTCAAGAGGCTGAGGCAGGAGAATTGCTTGAACTTGGGAGGCAGAGGTTGCAGTAAGCCAAGATCAGGCCATTGCACTCCAGCCTGGGCAATAGAGACTCTGTCTCAAACAAACAAACAGAAAAATTAGCCGAGCATGGTGGTGGGTGCTTGTAGTCCCAGCCTGTAATCCCAGCACTTGGGTAGGCCGAGGCAGGAGGACTGCTTAAGGCTAGGAGTTCAAGACAAGTCTGACCAATACAGCAAGACCTCTTCTCTACAAAAAATGTTTTAGAAAATTAATCAAGCGACCGTGCACGGTGGCTCACGCCTGTAATCCCAGCACTTTGGGAGGCCAAGGCGGGTGGATCACGAGGTCAGGAGACAGAGACCATCCTGGCCAACATGGTGAAACCCCGTCTCTACTAAAATTACAAAAATTAGCTAGGCGTGGTGGCGCTTGCCTGTAGTCTCAGCTACTTGGGTGGCTGAGGCAGGGGAATCGCTTGAACCCGGGAGGCAGAGGTTGCAGTGAGCCGAGATCGCGCCACTGCACTCCAGCCTGGCGACAGAATGAGACTCCGTGTCAAAAAAAAAAAAAAAAAAAAAAGAAAAGAAAAGAAAAGAGCCAAGCATGGTGGCAGGCGCTTGTAGTCCCAGCTACTTAGATGGCTGAGTTGGGAAGATTGCCTGAGCCCAGGAGTGTGAGGTTACAAGGAGCTATTACTGCACTACTGCACTCCAGCCTGGAGAACAGAGCGACCTTGTGTCTAAAACAAAAAAACCCACTACATTTACTCATCCTTTAAGTACCAACATGTTACCTCCTGTGAGAAAATTTTCCAGAAATACCATTTAACACACTAATAGTCATGTCTCTCGATTGCTCTATTACTGATCAATTGTGTATTTCTCCAGGTTGGCCTCCTAAAATACCCCAACCCCTCTATCTTCAAGTTGAAAGCCACATTTATGTAGCTTGAATATTAAAGTTACGTATGTAAACATTTAAAAGCAGGTGAGTTTGTAAACTTCGGCAAGCTTATCAGTAGACAGGGCCTTCCAGTGAAAAGAGCACTTGACTAGAAGTTAGGAGATTTAGGTACTGTCGTAAATCTGCTTCTATTTTACTTTCTCTGGCCTCAGTTTCCTCCCTCATAAAGGAATGTATCTACAACCCTAGTCTCTGGGTGGCGATTTACGGCTTTTCTGCCTTTTATTTTCATTCTCCAATCCATCCCTCTTCATCTTACAGGTGAGGAAACTGCCACCCAGACATTATATATGACTTAGTCAAGATCCTACACAATTAATTAATTGCTAATGGCAATGGAATCTTGAGATCCTGTATGGCGACTGACCTATAAAAACCTACCTAGTTCTACAATTCTTTAACCCACCCACTTAACAAAAACGCAATTAAAAGGTAAACAAAACGCCAGGAAAGATGGCACTTAAAGGAACAAAAACATCCAAGGAGGAAAAAGAGGCCTGAGATTTCCACGAATTACAAGTGAACTTCCTGTCCTGGGTAAACTTCCGGAATCAACAACAGGAAAACCCAATCAGAATCTTCCTCCGGGAGCCAATGAGAGAGCACATTACAAAAAGCCAATCGCAGCGGCGCTGTCACTGTTATGGTCCTGTCAGGGCGCCGGCGTCGTGGTGCTTGGGTGGTAGCCACCAAGAGGACTTTGGTGGGGCAGTCTCGGGACAGCCCAGCGGCCTGCTGTGCCCGTCTCCGGCCTGGATCCCAGCTTGCACGTCGAGACTCGTAGGCCGCACCGTAGGGCAAGCGTACGGGTCGGTGCCGCGGCAGCCTCGCGGTCTGGGCCCAGCCGCAGCCTGCTCTAAAGCGGCCGGCTCTGAGGGGCCGAGAGATGCAGCCTCCGGGCCCGCCCCCGGCCTATGCCCCTACTAACGGAGACTTCACCTTTGTCTCCTCAGCAGACGCGGAAGGTGAGGCTGAGCCCCTGGAAGGGCTGTCACCCGGAGGAAGCCAGGGCCCGACGCCGTAGGGTCTTTCTAGTGCCGAGGCGGTCGTGGCCGGGTGGGGACAGGCAGCAGCCCACCGCGCCTGCCGGGCCTTCCAAGAGGCCCCGAAGGACGGAGGGAGGGGTGTAGGGAGCTGCTTTTTAAAGCATCAAGTTACTCGGTCAGCCCCTAGCTTTCCCCACACCGTCTGGTGGCCGGTTTTTCTGGGTGGCTTATTCTCTTCAAGTGGACCCACGAAACCCTAAGGTTTTATTTCTGCAATTACTCGCTGTTACTCAGAAAAAGGACAGATTGGCCAAGGGACATCTCAAAAGAATGAGAAGAAGGAAGGAGGACTGTTTTCTTTTGTTATGTATCAACAGATAACTTTTTTGGGGGGTCTGGGATAAGATTCGGCACTGCAAATACAAACTCAGTGGAGATCACTTTTTGGGGGGGGGGTCTGGGATCAGATTCGCACTGCAAATGCAAACTAAATGGTTTTTATTGAATTTGATGTCTTACCCGAGTCCCCGTTTTCCTCCCATTTTGTAGTGTTTCACCTCAATATTCAGAGAAATTGATCCAGGTATATTGGAAATTTAGCGTAATCCAACTATGTGTTTCCAGTGGCCCCTACAGATTTCTTTGTACTATTCTGAGGAAACGATTGTACTTTTCTACAGCACAGGAGAATGTTTTCCTCCTTTTCTCAGTTCCCTATCCAACTCATAACCTGGATATTATTCTGCTAGTCGTTTTCAAATTTTTATTGCACTTTGTGTGCCAGTTATTTTCCAGTGACCAGACTTACTGCCTGCTATGAAAACATAAATTATGTTTACTGAAATTTCAGTCTGAAAAAGAAGCTAGATTTTTCTAAGAAATTTTATGGTGTATCAGTATAGCTTGTTTTCCCTTTTGTTTTTCTTGTGCTGTTTGGCATTGTTTTTTAAAAATAGTACTGGTCATAATTTAAAATGTACAATAAAATTTTTGTCTGTCAAAGGGAACATAGCTGATACATTTTTTTTCTTTTGTTCTTTTCTGTTTGTTTGTTTGTTTGTTTGTTTTTTTGAGGTGGGGTCTCACTTGTTGCCAGGCTGGAGTGCAGTGGTTTGATCATAGCTCACTGTAACCTCAAACTCCTGGGCTCCCATGATCGCTTCAGTCTCCTGAGTAGCTGGAGACCATCTGGTGGCTGGTTTTTCTGGGTGGCTTATTCTCTTCAAGTGGACCGACGAAACCCTAAGGTCTGCGCCACCATGCCCAGCTAATTTTTTTTTTTTTTTTTTTTTTGAGGTGGAGTCTCACTCTGTCGCCCAGGCTGGAGTGCAGTGGCGCAATCTCGGCTCACTGCAAGCTCCACTTCCCCTGTTCATGCCATTCTCCTGCCTCAGCCTCCTGAGTAGCTGGGACTACAGGTGCCCGCCACCACGCCTGGCTAATTTTTTTGTATTTTTTTAGTAGAGACGGGGTTTCACTGTGTTAGCCAGGATGGTGTGGATCTCCTGACCTCGTGGTCCACCCACCTCGGTCTCCCAGAGTGCTGGGATTGCAGGCGTGAGCCACCGCGCCCGGCCTAATTTTTAAACTTTTTTGTAGATCTCACTAGGTTGCCTAGGCTTGTCTCAGATTATTGGCCTCCCAAATTGCTGGGATTACAGATGTGAGCTACCAGCCCAGCCGTAAATTTCTTTTAAACTGAGATACAGCACCCCAAAATATTTCAGTTTGTTTCATCTACATTTGGTAGCATGATGCTTAGGGAGTAATATCAACTTCAATTTCCCAGGTTTAAAAAAATTGTTTCCATTAAGTATCAGAACATGATGTTTGTTCAAACTCATGTTTCTATGTATTTATTTATTTTTTTTCATTCTCCCTTCCCTCAGGAATTACTTTTCTTAAATATACCTAAGAAATCTGACAATAATGTAAGTAGATAACCCATTGATTCCATATACTAAGAAACCTGAAATAAGTAAAAATCCATAAAGTTTATTCAAACTTCTCCGTATTTCCTCAGGAGACATGTAGATCTATATATCCAAGGAGCTATATGTGTATGCATAATATCCTCACACAATATGATATTGTGCAGTTTAAATTTAGAGTATTTTAAGTATACTACTCATTTGATCTTTCTTTTTTTTTTTCTTTTTTGAGACAGAGTTTTACTCCCCTGGCCGAGGCTGGAGTTCAGTGGCTTGATCTCAGCTCACTGCAGCCTCCACCTCCTGGGATCAAGTGATTCCCCTGCCTCAGCCTCCTGAGTAGCTGGGACTACAGGTGTACACCACCATGCCCGGTTAATTTTTGTATTTTTTGTAGAGACAGGGTTTCACCATGTTTCAGGCTGGTCTTGAACTCCTGGGCTCAAGTCATCCGCCCACCTTGGGCTCCCAAAGTACTGGGATTACAGGTGTGAGCCACCATGCCCAGCCTCATTTGTTCTTTATTAGACTCCCAATAAGCTTTATTATTCCTGTATTCTATAAAGAAACTGAGGTGGGCTGGATTGGTGGCTCACACCTGTAATCCCAGCACTTTAGGCTGAGGTGGACAGATGGTTTGAGCTCGGGAGTTTGACACCAGCCTAGGCAACATGGCAAAACCCATCTCTACAAAAAATACAAAAAATTAGCTGGGTGTGGTGGCATGCACCTGTAATCCCAATCCCAGCTACTCAGGAGGCTGAGGCAGGAGAATCAAGAACCCAGAATCACTTGAACCCAGAAGGCAGAGGTTGCAGTGAGCCAAGATCATGCCATTGCACTCCAGCCTGGGTGACAGGGTAAGACTCTGTCTCAAAAAAAAAAAAAAAAATTAGCCAACCGTGGTAGTACACACCTGTGGTCCCAACTACCATGGGGTCAGCTACTCTGAGTCTCACTTGAGACCCGGAGGTCTAGGCTGCAGTGAGCTGTGATTGTGCCAGTGTGTTCCAGCCTAGGCAACAAAGCAAGACCCTGACTGAAAAAAAAAAGAAGGAAAAAGAGAAACGGAGGCTTAGAGAGGTTTAGCAACTTCCACATGATAGATCTGGAATTAAGAGCTAGTCTACAGCCAGGTGTGGTAGCGTGCGCCTGTAATCCCAGCTACTCAGAAGGCTGAAGCAAGATGATTGCTTGAGCCCAGAAGTTTGAGGCCACCCAAGGGAACCTAGAGAGACCCCATCTCAAAAAAACAAAACCAAAGAGCTAGTCTGCTATCTCCTCACGTTTCTTTCTGCTGTCTCTTTCTTACATTTTTCTAAATTGTGTATCTGAAGTATGGAAGAGTCCTGGATTTGCATCCTGGCTTTTATCAGTTACTCTGCATGTGATCTTGGGCAAGCTACTTACCTTTTTTTTTTTTTTGAGACGGAGTCTTGCCCTGTCACCCAGGCTAAAGTGCAGTGGTGTGATCTTGGCTCACTGCAACCTCCACCTCCTGGGTTCAAGTGATTCTCCTGCCTCAGCCTCCCAAGTAGCTGGGATTACAGGCTCACGCCACCACACCCAGCTAATTTTTTGTATCGTTAGAGATGGGGTTTCACTACATTGGCCAAGCTGTTCTCGAACTCCTGACCTCGTGATCCGCCCGCCTCAGCTTCCCGAAGTGCTGGGATTATAGGTGTGAGCCACCGTGCCCAACCAATTTACCCTTAAGTGCGCAAATATTTTGCAAATGTAAAGTATTTACTACTGTATCTGGCAGAGTTAAGTGTTCAACATATGTACGTAATGATGTTGCTGCTTGGGTTTCAGTGTTAACTGACGCCACACTTATTTTTTTATTGTTTTCCAATATGAACATTTTACTGTATAGCTCCAAGTCTTTCCCCTGGTTTCTACACATCGCATAAATTCTTGTTCTCCCCTTTTTATACTGTTTTACTAACCATGAATATTTTCAACTTATAGATGTTTTCAGTGTATACCCTTCCTTCTAGATTCTGTCCAAATCCCTCATTCTTAATGATACCTATCCTTACTATTTGTCCACACATACCCTTTATTCTAAAATGTGCTTTGGTGTTTTGTCTCCATGTGTATGCAGATTCTGATCTTCATGCTTGGAATGTCTTTCTCCTCCTCGCCTCAAGTTAAAACCTAAGACTGAACTCAAATGCTCTTTCCTTGGTAAAACTTGCTTTAACTGTCCCTCAGAAATGGAAACTTCCTAATATTTTCTATACCCCAGTACCTATCATAGAACCCATGGCATAAATATCACAAAAGAATTATTTGTAGAATAAATTATTTTTGCTTTCATTTATCTCATGTCTTTTTTTTTTTTTTTTTGAGACAAGTCTTGTTCTGTTGCCCAGGCTGGAGTGCAGTGGCGCAGTCTTGGCTCATTGCAACCTCTGCCTCCCGGGTTCAAACAATTCTCCTGTCTCAGCCTCCCAAGTAGCTGGGATTACAGGGGCCTGCCACCATGCTCGGCTATTTTTTGTATTTTTTTTTATTAGAAACGGGGTTTTACCATGTTGGTCAAGGTGGTCTCAAACTCCTGACCTCAAGTGATGTGCCCACCTCTGCCTCCCAAAGTGCTGGGATTGATTACAGGCGTGAGTCACCATGCCAGGCCTAACGTTACTTCTTAGTTTAAGCTTTATGGTATTGTTTGCCCTTCCATTAATTATTTCATTCAATAAGCATGTACATTTGTTGATTGCCTACTATGGGTCAGGCACTATTATAAGTACTGAGTCTATGTATACCAAGACAAATGCCCCCAAAAATCCCAAATAGTCTATCCCTTCATAGATTTTATAGACATTAATCAAGTAATTACACAAATATATAATTACAGTGATAAATATAATGAAGGAAAAGTGGAGGGAACTATGAAAGGAATCTACATAGTCTAGTCTGCAAGATCAAGGAAAATTTGCTTAAGCAAGTGTAATGATTTGGATTTGTGTCCCTGCCCAAATCTCATGTTGAATTGTAATCTTCAGTGTTGGAGGAGAGGCCTGGTGGGAGGTGACTGGATCATGGGGGTGGACTTCCCCCTTGCTGTTCTTGTCATACTGAGTTCTCACAAGGTCTGGTTTTTTAAAAGGGTGTAGCACCTCCACTATCTGTCTCTCTCTCCTCTGGCCATATAAAACTGCCTGCTTCCCTTTTGCAGTCTGCTGTGATTGTAAGTTTCCTAAGGCATACCCAGCCATGCTTCCTGTAGAGCCTGTGGAATTGTGAGTCAAACCTCTTTTCTTTATAAATTACCCAGTCTCAGGTAGTTCTTTAGAGCAATGCCAGAATGGACTAATGTAGCAAGTATATCTGAGAACTAAAGAATGGATGATGATATTTAATTATCTGAAGTTAGAGCAAATAGCCTCGTACAAGGTCCCTGAGGCAAATAAAATCCAGGTTCATTCAAAGAAATGAGAGGCTTAGTGTGGCTAGAGTATAGAGTCCAGATGGGGAGGAGAGCAGATAAGTGGGCCTGGATAAGAAGATAGGACATGTAGAAATTATTGGACTTGAGCCAAAAAAGCAATTGGGGGAGGGAGATGAAGGATTCTAAACAGAAGAGTGAAATATTTGCATCTTAGAAAGTCTCCTGGGTACAGTGAAGAGTATGGATTGGAAGGAGACAAAAATGACGGGGGAAAGCAGTTCATACACCGTTATAATCATGCAGGCAGGAGTTGATGGTTTGCATTAGCTTGCTGCTGGTGGTAGAAATGGTAAGTGGACAGACATGGTTTAAAAATATTTAGAGGTAAAACTGACAATTTAGTGGTGGTTTGGATGGAGAGGGAACATGCAAATAAAGCAAACCATCAAAGATAAGCTTCTAGCTTACAATGCTGGATAGATTAGTAGTATCATTTAATGAAAAAAAATGGAGGAAGATCTGAGATATCTCAGTTTTGGAATATTGAATTTTAGATGCCTTTGAGATAGATGCAAGGAAATGTTGATGGTAGGGTATATAAATCTAGTGAAGAGAACTGGACTCAATATATTGCATTTCAACCTTGGCCTTCTTTCTTTTTATTCCATATAAAAATGATAATACCTACAGCTCACAATACAGTGATCAGTAAATTGTAGATAATTACTGTCATCGTTCTTTTGAGTAAATGATAAATTTCTGTCACTCTGTTATTGTGACCATTTAGCCTATTCTTTGAAGTTCTCCCTTCCTGGAAAGGATGTCACCTCTAATACAAGTTAGTAGTGTAGACAGAGGAATCTTTAGTTTTTCCTTTTTTTTTTTTTTTTTGAGACGGAGTCTTGCTCTGTCGCCCAGGCTAGAGTGCAGTGGCACAATCTCCGCTCACTGCAACCTCCGCCTCCCGGGTTCAAGCAATTCTCCTGCCTCAGCCTGCCGAGTAGCTGGGATTACAGGCACCTGCCACCGCACCTGGCTAATTTATGTATTTTTGGTAGAGATGGGGTTTCACCATTTTGGCCAGGTTGGTCTCAAACTCTATGATTCCTACTTATGAAAAATAATATCCATATAGGTCTAATCACAAATATTTTCTATACAATATGCTAGTGAAGTATGATATATAGTATGTAATGGGTGCAAGAATAACTTTTTTTTCCTTTTTGAAAACTGAAAATGACATTTTAGCCAACCTTTCTTAGGGGATTTAAACAAGGTTTACTTTTTTCATTAATTAATCTACTTACTTTCATGAGTTTTAAAACTCATAAGGCATTACAGAAATCTACAAATGTGTTTAAATTACATATAACTATAAACACACATATGCATACACAAATGAGCACATGTCAAACTGGTGAAATCTGATTAAGATCTATGGATTGTACTAGTGTCAGTGTCCCTGAATTTGATAGTTATGTGAGTTGGTACTATTGGGGGAAACTGGGTAAGGGGTACATATGACCTCTCTTTTCTATTTTTGTAACTTTCTATGAATCTATAATTTTTCAAAATAAAAAATTTAAAGACATAAGACAAAAGAAATTTCTTTTTGTTAATCAGATAAATTAATCAGATAAATTACGGAATTTAATTATTTACAATATGAAAATTTACTGATAATATTTGATAGAAAAGCTACTAAAGCCATAAACCAGAAAAACATGATTAAAAATATAACCTAAGACAAAAATTTCTACAAGACATTGAAATAAACATTTTCTTTTTTTTTTTTGAGATGGAGTCACGCTGTGTTGCCAGGTTGGAGTGCAGTGGCATGATCTCGGCTCAGTGCAACCTCCACCTCCTGGGTTCAAGCAATTCTCCTGCCTCAGCCGCCCGAGTAGCTGGGACTACAGGTGTACGCCACCACGCCCAGCTAATTTTTGCATTTTTAGTAGAGACAGGGTTTCACCATGTTGGCCAGGATGGTCTCGATCTCTCGACCGCGTGATCCGCCCGCCTCGGCCTCACAAGTGCTGGGATTACAGGTCTGAGCCACCGCGCCCTGCTGAAAAAAACATTTTTTTACAGAGTAACATGATCAAGCTCCAGTATTGGTCTAGCAATTACAAAATTATGCACATGCATCAGTTTCCTGATCTCTTTCATAGGCCTGTGTTTACATTAAAATGGTATCCTCAGGCCGGGCATGGTGGCTCATGCCTTTAATCCCAGCACTTTGGGAGGCCAAGGCAGGGTGGATTACATGAGGCCAGGAGTTCAGGACCAGACTAGCCAACATGTTGAAACCCCATCTGTACTAAAAATACAAAACTTAGCTGGGCATGGTGGTGCCTGTAATCCCAGCTACTTGAGAGGCTGAGGCAGTTGAATCGCTTGAACCTGGGAGGTGGAGATTGCAGTGAGTTATGATCATGCACTCCAGCCTGGACAACAGAGAGACTCTGTCTAAAAAATAAAAAAATAAAATGGTATCCTTGTAACTCAAATGAAATAATGAAATTTATTAATATCTTTTAGTGCAAAAACATATGCTTGTTTTTGTTTTTGCTGCACAAATACACAATTCTGGGTCATACTGAAGCACACATAGACTTCATTTTCAAGTCTGAGATGAGGTGAAATGAGACAATTTTTTTTTTTTTTTTTTTTTGGGACGGAGTCTCGCTCTGTCACCCAGGCTGGAGTGCAGTGGCCGGATCTCAGCTCACTGCAAGCTCCGCCTCCCAGGTTTACGCCATTCTCCTGCCTCAGCCTCCTGAGTAGCTGGGACTACAGGCGCCCGCCACCTCGCCCGGCTAGTTTTTTGTATTTTTTAGTAGAGATGGGGTTTCACCGTGTTAGCCAGGATGGTCTTGATCTCCTGACCTCGTGATCCGCCCGTCTCAGCCTCCCAAAGTGCTGGGATTACAGGCTTGAGCCACCGCTCCCGGCCGAAATGAGACAATTTTTGTCCTTGCTCTTGTTGCTTGTTAAATAAGGAAAAGCTTCTTTACATATGAGAATGTGGCAAGTGCCACAAAATGATCATTGTTTATTGCAGGATACTTTTCTTTCACAGAAATCGGGAACTTGTCTAGGGGCAGATCAGTAGTAAATTTCATCTTTAGTGTACTGTCACACTGCACTAAGTTTTCCTCGTTCAGATTCTCAGGCTGAGCAGAAGATTCAGAGAAAGGATCCCATACCCCGTCATACATTTGAGTTGAAAGGGAAGAAAAATTCCTGTTAATTTTATTGTGTGGGTTTTCCAAAGGTGGCTTTCAATAAGACTTGAAATTTACTGATATTCTTCACTCTGAGCCAAAATAGCAGTAGAAACATTTTTAGAATTTCCCTTTACAATAGATTTTTTAAAAGATTGTTTCTTTTTAAATCCACTTTTATATTTATTAATAATCTTTACATTGTTTTTACTTAGAAAATGACAAGAATATTATAGTATAGTAAGTATAAATTAACATAAAATTCGTGTTTTACGAATCTGGACGTCTATCCAAGAGCTGGCAACCAAACTAGCTCGTTCTTACTCTGGTTTAAATTAAGTCAGCCATGCTCCTGGAGTGATTTTTAATTGTTTTCCTTGCTTTCTGACATCATTCTCCACTTGTTAACTTGATAACATGTTAAACTACTGCCAATTTCTTGGAGTTTCCTGTTCTTTCTCACTCATAATTACGTCTTGGGGATCCTAGGGGAGTTGTCAAACTGCTATTGCTGGCATTCCCACATGTGTCCTTGATATTTTTCTACTTTACATGGAACAGAAAGTACTACAAAATCTGTAAGCTGAAGATACTTTTTTTTTTGTGACTGAGTCTCGCTCTGTCACCCAGACTGGAGTGCAATGGTGCGATCTCGGCTCACTGCAAGCTCCGCCTCCCGGGTTCATGCCATTCTCCTGCCTCAGCCTCCCGAGTAGCTGGGACTACAGGTGCCCACCACCATGCCAGGCTAATTTTTTTGTATTTTTTTTAGTAGAGACGGGGGTTTCACTGTGTTAGCCAGGGTGGTCTTGATCTCCTGACCTCGTGATCCACCCACCTCGGCTTCCCAAGGTGCTGGTATTACAGGCATGAGCCACCTCGCCCGGCCTGAAGATCCCTTTTTGAGGTTCTTGCATCCATGCCATGGCAAACTGCTAAATATGTACAGTTCTTAAGCATAACATTCCTTAGCACTATAATTTATGTATCCTTTTTTGCTTTAGATTAAGGACTTGAAGTGCAGTCCTTTCTAGAAACCAAGAAACAGTTGTTAAGGTCCTTTCCAGCCTCATAATTGCAAAACCTCCAACGTCACTGCTGTACTAGTGATTTCTGGATCTAAATCTTCTTGTTAAATCAAGAAAAAACACTCTTGACCTAGTGCGGTGGCTCACACCTGTAATCCCAGCACTTGGGGAAGGACAAGGTAGGCAGATTACCTGAGGTCAGGAGTTCGATACCAGCCTGGCCAACATGGCAAAACCCCGTCTCTACTAAAAATATAAAAATGAGCCAGGCATGGTGGTGCATGCCAGTAATCTCAGCTACTCAGGAGGCCAAGGCAGGAGAATCACTTGAACCCAGGAGGTGGAGATTGCAGTGAGCCGGGATTGCACCACTGCACTCCAGCCTGGGAGACAGAGCAAGATTCCGTCTCAATAGATAGATAGATAGATAGATAGATAGATAGATAGATAGATAGATAGATAGATAGATAAGATAGATAGATAGATAGATAGATAGATAGATAGATAGATAGAAAGAATAGATAGATAAATAAATAAATAAGAATTAGCTGGGCATGGTGGCGTGCACCTGTAATCCCAGCTCAGGAGGCTGGGGCAGGAGAATGGTTTGAACCCAGGAGGCGGAGGTTGCAGTAAGCCCAGATGACGCCACTGCACTCCAGCCTGGCAACAGAGTGAGACTCTGTTGCAGAAAAAAGAAGAAAAGAAAAAACACTCTTTGTGTCTATTAGAAATAGACTTTTAAATTCCACCTCTCTCATTTCAACTTAGATTAAGATGAAGTAGCAAGCACTTTTAAGAGAATATTTTAACTACACAATTATATGATAACATATACAGGGATTATTTTTAAACTTTAGGTGGTGAATTCAAATATACTTATATTTTATCTCTGAGCTCCTTTATAAAAACTTTTTAGAATCGTATAATATTTAACCTGGAAAGAACTTTGAATAGGATACTAGGACCCAGAAAACATGAATGATTTGCTGTATCAGTTAGTAGCTAAGCTGGGACTTAGCTTCAGAATGTAAACGTTTGTCAAACTTAATTGCAGGAGTTGTCACAAGCAGACCAGGATGTGACTCATAGAGTATTATGCAAATTAAGCTCTTTGTACTGTATAGGAAAAACAGTTTTTTGTTTTTTAAGGAAACTAACTTTGGTGTTGGTTGGACGTGATCTCCAGAGAAGTATCTATCTGTGTTAGAGTGTTCTGGTTTGTTGTTTCCAAAAGTATTTTTCTGAAATAATACTATAATCATGTGACTTGCACTGACAGTGTTGATGGTTGTTTATTAATATATATTGTCTGGTCCTACAAATGTGCTTTTTCTTTTTAATCCCTATGTGACCTCAGGCAAATCCTTAACTATTTCCATTGTTTTTAACTAGAAAATATGGCGTTAGTACTACCATGATTATCTGTAACTCCTAAGATACTGTGCAGACTTTACACGGAATTTATCTTTTAATGTGGATAACTGAATCTCTTCACCTCTTTTTAGAGCTGACCTAAAAAATAAAAACAAAAACAAAACGCCCTTTATTTTTGCCAAAACTAAAGATGAATGATGTAATTATGTGAAGAAAAGGGAAATTTTGGCTGAAATAACAGAGACTCTTACTCACCAGATTTATCAAGAACTAAACATTAATATATGAAACACTTAGCATAGATATGTGATGATTTAAATGAAAGAATGTGTGAATAAATAAATACATGAAAAGGTAGAGAGAAATTATCTAGAATTTCCTTTAGCAAATAAATTGTCTAATAGTTTGTATATATACATATGTAATACCTCTGAAAAGAATTTATTCAGTTACTTTGTTCTGAGGCACATGATATGTATAATAACGAAGGAATCCAAAATGATGTCGTGTAACATATTTTGCATGTATTTTCCATTGAAATTTTAAGGAATTACTGTTGTTAAGTCTAATTAGCTAATAGCCAGTCTGGCTAATTAGCTGTGAAACCTTTTGTATGTCTTTTCACTTCTTTCATCTTTCATTTTATTCTTATAAAATAAATGATGGTTTTTAGATGTCTTATCACTATAAAATTTGAAGATTATATGCAATAGCAGATGTTCATAGAGATCTTCAAATGATAATTATTTTAGTTGAATATCTGCTCACTTTGGTTAAGATTCACACATTGTTTCTTATATATAGTTTCTTATATATAGTTTGAAACACATTGTTTCAAATATAGTTTTGTCCTCTTTTCTCCTAAGATCTCAGTGGTTCAATAGCATCCCCAGATGTCAAATTAAATCTTGGCGGAGATTTTATCAAAGAATCTACAGCTACTACATTTCTGAGACAAAGAGGATATGGCTGGCTTCTGGAAGTTGAAGATGATGATCCTGAAGATAACAAGCCACTCTTGTATGTAAAAATAATAATATATATTTTTTGGTTTTTAGAGCTAGTCTGTGGAATGATTATATTCTTTCTTGTTATGTAGAGAGAAAACGTTAACCTTTTCAGTCAAAAGCTATAGCAATTGTCAGTTTTACTAGCAATTTAAAAAACGGAAATAATAATGAGAGAATATTTTTTAACCAATTAAAAAACAAAAATTAAAAGAATGGTAATCCTGTATCTCACACACATGTATGTCTACTCCAGCGTACCTGGGTCTGTCAGCTATCTGAAGTAATCATGCAATTTAAAAAAGCAAGGCTCTTAGGTACTTGCTGTTGAAATTAAGTTTCGGACAAATTAAGATTTCCAAAAAGATTACCACTCCAAAATCTCTTCAATATAGAAATTCTAGAGCTGCCACTGGGAGGAGAGCTACATATAAGGAGGCTTTCACTTTCTTTATAGTATCTGAAATTTTGTGGTTATCTGGAGAAAAAAGTAAAGAAATAATTTTGAAAAGAAGAACCTATGGCCTTGTAAAATTGAGGCATTTCTGGAATCTTCTTTGTATTAATTATCAGCAGAGTAAGTGCTGAAACATCCTATGTTTCTTAATGTTAATACACCATATATTTGCCAGGCACAGTAGCTCAAGCCAGTAATCCCAGCACTTTGGGAAGCCGAGGTGGGCGAATCACTTGAGATTAGGAGTTCAAGACGAGCCTGGCCAACATGGTGAAACCCCATCTCTACTAAAAATACAAAAAAAAATTAGCTGGGTGTGGTGGCACGGGCCTGTAGTCCCAGTTGCTCGGGAGGTTGAGGCATGAGAATCGCTTGAACCCGGGAGACAGAGGTTACAGTGAGCCAAAATTGCACCACTGCACTCCAGCCTGGGTGAGAAAGCAAGACTCTTGTCTCAAAAACTAGCAAAAAAAACATACATCATCAAATCAAAGACACTATTGATTATAAGATGAAGTTATTTTACATATTAAACAGAAAAGTGCATAAGACAGCATAAAGCTGGGACATCAAAGAGCTGTCTCCTTATTAGTGTAAGGATGAATGAGAAATAACTTATAACAGAAAGAGACAGCAAGGAAGTTTGCTTCAGTTTGGCAGTGGATAAGATGTTGAAAGAAAGAATTTCCCCAGAGAATGTAAAACCCACACTGGTTCTCATATGGGTTTGCCATCTGAATTAGGCCCAAAAAGTCTCAAGCAGAAAATTTTACTTAAAGTTTTCTTAAATAGTGCCTCCAGGAGACTGGCAAAAGGAAAGGTAAATATTAGAAACACTTGATGTCACTCCAGGCTGACGATTGTAAGATACCAGTGATTGAGATATATCCCACATTTAGAGATGTTGGAATGTTAAAAATGTACACCTTGGAATTAGTGAAATGTGGCACTTCAAATACAAATGTTTTGTTGACCTATGGAGATTATACTGTCTTATTTAAAGTTTTCTTAATTTTTTTTGCAACTGTTTTAGTATTCAGAAATGTATGCCTTTTGAGAATTTTTATTTTAAAATTATAGGGAAGAATTGGACATCGATCTAAAGGATATTTACTACAAAATTCGATGTGTTTTGATGCCAATGCCATCACTTGGTTTTAATAGACAAGTGGTGAGAGACAATCCTGACTTTTGGGGTCCTCTGGCTGTTGTTCTTTTCTTTTCCATGATATCATTATATGGACAGTTTAGGGTAAGTATATCTTATTTTATACAAATTCTAAATATTTTGAGAGTTTCAAAAATTAAATATCAGATATTAACTGTAATATACCATATTATGTTTGAGAAATGCTTTACCCGTTATTTCTCACTTGTTCGTTCCTAAAACTGTTCCATAATTAAGTAAGTGAGGAGTACCTTAGATTAATGCTGTCATACTTTTCCACATCATGATTCACATAGAATAGCCAGATGTGGTGACTCACGCCTGTAATCCCAGCACTATGGGAGGTCGAGGCTGGTGAACCACGAGGTCAGGAGATTGAGACCATCCTGGCCAACAAGGTGAAACCCTATCTCTACTAAAAATACAAAAAGAGTATCTGGGTATGGTGGTGCACGCCTGTAATCCCAGATACTCGAGAAGCTGAGGCAGGATAATCGCTTGAACCTGGGAGGCAGAGGTTGCAGTGAGCCGAGATCGCGCCACTGCACTCCAGCCTGGCGACAGAGTGAGACTCCATCTCAAAAAAAAAAGTATTAGTATTTGTATGGCACACTGGGGTAAATGGATAGAACCACTTCCAGCTGACCAGAAGTCACCAGAAGGGCTGCTCATGTACCTTCTGATTTTCCCAAGAGATTAACAGTTTGAAATGTAATACTCATATTCATATTTCTTACCTTTTATTCATTCATAATTCTGTTCTTAAAATGACCATTACTTTAAATGAATGATGAGAAGGATTCCATCAGTATGTTTTTATACTACTACTGGTATTTTACTCTCTTTGTCCTACTTTCAGATACTTTATTACCAAAACACAACATATATACATCACTCCCTCATGTGAAGTTTAAGGCTTTGAGGGGGTAAAAAGTTACTGTTCACCACAGGGATTTGGAAATGAATGAGTTTCTGGTGTCTGCTCTAATAAATTGCTACAAGCTTAGTGGTTTTAAGTAATACAGATTTATTTTACAGTTCTGAATGTCAGAAGCCCAAAATGAGTCATAAAGCTTTGACCCAGATCAAAATGTCTACAGGGCTGGTTCCTGTGGAGGCTCCAGGGCAGAATCTGTTGCTTGTTTTCTTTTACTTCCAGAGACTGCCAGCATTCCTTGGCTTCTGGCTGCATCACTATGATCTCTGGTTTCATGATCACATTACCTTCTTCTCTGTTGTACTTAAATCTCCTTGAGTTTCCATCTTGTTTTTTTTTTTTTGAGATGGAGTTTCATTCTTGTTGCCCAGGCTGGAGTGCAATGGCATGATCTCGGCTCACTGCACCCTCCGCCTCCTGGCTTCAAGTGATTCTTCTGCCTCAGCATCCCAAATAGCTGGGATTACAGACATGTACCACCACCCCCAGCTAATTTTGTATTTTTAATAGAGATGGGGTTTCACCATGTTGGTCAGGCTGGTCTCAAACTCCTGACCTCAGGTGATCCGCCTACCTTGACCTCCCAAAGTGCTGGGATTACAGGCTGAACCGCTGTGCCCAGCCTCAGTTTTCATCTTTTAAGGACAATTGTTACTACATTTAAGGCCCACCAAGGTAATCCAGAATAATCTCTCCATCACAAGATACTTTATGCATTACTATACTAGTCCTATTAACTACCCTAGATTAGTAAATATCAGATATCAGATATTTTATATCAGATATTCTGTTTATGTCAGATATTCTGTTAAAGTGTTGCAAAGACCATTGAAGAAGGTGAATGGGGACTCTGGTCTCCTATCTACCACTGATTCTTCATCTAGAACATCTCTAATTTTATCTGTTTTGTATAATCTTTCATCTGAACGAAGGGTTCTAAGGTTAAAAACAGAAGATTATGGCTGGGCGCAGTGGCCCATGCCTACAGGCCAAGGTGAGTGGATCATGAGGTCAGCAGTTCAAGACCAGCCTGGCCAAGATGGTGAAACCCCGTCTCTCCTAAAAATACAAAAATTAGCTGGGCATGGTGGCAGGCGCCTGTAATCCCAGCTACTCGGGAGGCTGAGGTAGAGAATTGCTTGAACCTGGGAGGTGGAGGTTGCAGTGAGCCGAGATCGCGCCATTGCACTCCAGCCTGGGTGACAGAGCGAGACTCTGTCTCCAAAAAAACAAAAAAGGAAAAAAAAAAACCCAGAAGATTACTATACCATCATAGAATGTCACTCAATTTGGATTTACTTGATGTTTTCTCATGATTTAATTTGGATTATGCATTTTTGGCAAGAATATCACAGAAGTGACATTGTCCCCCTCTCTGTATACTGACAGGGAATGTGTGATACTGATACGTCTTATTACTGGTAATATTAACCTTGATCACTTGGTTAGGTGATGGGGTAGTATCTGTTCAATTTCTCCAGTGTAAAGTTACTATTTTTCTCTTTGTAATTAATAAATATCTTACGGAGGTACTTTGCAACTATGCAAATATTCTGTTTCTCATCTAACTTTAGACTACTAATTTTAGCATCCATTGGTAGATCGTGCATGCAATAATTATTATTATTATTATTTTTTTTTGAGACGAAGTCTCGCTCTGTCCACCAGGCTGGAGTGCGGTGGCGCTATCTCGGCTCACTGCAAGCTCCGCCTCCTGGGTTCCTGCCATTCTCCTGCCTCAGCCTCCTGAGTAGCTGGGACTACAGGCTCCCGCCACGGTGCCCGGCTAACTTTTTTTTGTATTTTTAGTAGAGACGGGGTTTCACCGTGGTCTCGATATCCTGACCTTGTGATCCACCCGCCTCGGCCTCCCAAAGTGCTGGGATTACAGGCGTGAGCCACCATGCCCGGCCAATAATTATTACTATAATGTTTACAGAATGATGATTTTTCTGTTTCCCTCATTCATTTTAGTCTTTGAGTTATTATCCAGTACTGTCATAATTTATTTTATTGCTCAGATTTTTCAAGCTTTTACCATTGGGAGCTCCTTCAACTTGCCTTTTGTCTCGTTTCAACATATCCCATTCTTTTTTTCAGTACTTCCTTTCCTTCTTACTTCACACGGTGTTCTGGGCTAATCTTGTATTTTGCCTGCCCTAGCCTTGGAATCAATCATTCTTTTCTTTTTTTTTTTCTTGAGACGGAGTTTCACTCTTGTCACCCAGGCTAGAGTGCAATGGTGAGATCTCGGCTCACCACAACCTCTGCCTACCAGTTTCAAGTGATTCTCCTGCCTCAGCCTCCTGAATAGCTGGGATTACAGGCATGTGCCACCATGCCCGGCTAATTTTGTATTTTTTTTTAGTAGAAAAGGGGTTTCTCCATGTTGGTCAGGCTGGTCTTGAACTCCCGACCTCAGGTTAGCTACCCGCCTCAGCCTCCCAAAGTGCTGGGATAACAGGCGTGAGCCACTGCACCTGGCCAACCATTTCTTTAAGAAGTCCTACTTCCTTTAATTAGGAAATGATATTTAGAAACCAGTTTCTGGGGCTGGTCATGGTGGCACACTCCTGTAATCCCAGCACTTTGGGAGGCTGAGGTGGGAGGATCACTTGAGCTCAGGAGTTCGAGACCAGTCTGGGCAACATAGTGAGACCTGGTCTCTCTTAAATAAATAAGTAAATAAATAACATAGCAAGACCTTGTCTCTATGACATAAATACATAAATAAAATAATAAATAATAAAAGAAACCAGTATCTGGGCAATAAATGTACTTATGTTGCTACTGGGGTGTTATATCTAGACCATCCCAGCAGACAGAGCTTGAAAATATAAATATATGTATGTATCATTACACTAAGTTTGAGGAGTTAAAATTGTCTGAAATGGCTTCCATATTCTATTACTTGAATAAATACGTAACATAAATTTTAAAGACTTCCAGAGAAGATTGATAACTTACTTCAGAAATAAATTTTTCTTGTGGGATGCTGTAAAACAGGGGGTTGATAGTAAACACTTTTTTTTGCAATAATCTTTTATAGATTTTGAAATACTGAGGTTTCTTCAGGCAATTGATAATTGCTAAGATTTTAATTTGGATGTAAAATTGTATCACACATTGTATTCTTACTAAGTTTTGGAATGATACCTGAGAGCCCACATAACCTCTCTATGACCTGAAATTGGGCGTGCTAAACTGTCATTTATGGCAGAGAATTGAGTTATTGGAAAATTATCAGCTTATTTGGTACAAAAATATTAATTGCATGATGTTTCTCCCTAAGGTGGTCTCATGGATTATAACTATTTGGATATTTGGTTCACTAACAATTTTCTTACTGGCCAGAGTTCTTGGTGGAGAAGTAAGTAGTTTATTTTGAAAATAACCTTTCTTTTTTATGGTGAGCTTGATTTTTGATACTGCAGATATCATCATTAGCTATACAAGAAACTGTTTCTTATCCCAGAATTGCTTTATGCTAGTTCCTTTAAGATGATCAACATTAGTATTGTGCTTACTCAATAAATGGTATGAGAAATGAGGAAAAAGAAAATATCCCGTCCCATTTATGAAGTAATTGCAGCCTTTTAAGGAAGCATGTAATTTATTTTTTTTATTTATTAATTTTTTTTTTTTTTTTTTTTTTTTTTTTTTT